>NC_086017.1:207012500-207331666 GCF_029281585.2 Gorilla gorilla gorilla | reverse complement strand
CCCAGGCTTCACACGTGCTGTTCTCTTGCCTGGAATACCCTTCCTTCCCTGGACAGCCACACACTTGCCCCTCACCTCCTTTACGTCTTCATTCCAATGTCGCCTCCTCGGTGAGGCCTCTCTTGGCCACCCTGTCTAAAATGTCACATTCACCCACACTTCGTGTTTGCCTTCCCTGCTTTATTTTTTTCTCCTTAGCATTTATAATTACTCAACATATTTTATAATTTTCACAGGTATCTTTTTTATTATTCATTCATGACTGTATCCTCACCACCCAGAACAGTGCCAGCCACTTAGCTCAATAAATGTTTGTTAAATGACTGACTGAACGAATGCATGAAGCAACTATGAAATGGAAATGGCAGGGCTCCGAGAAACAGACCCGTGAAGAGGTTCCACTCCCTCTCTATTTCTGGACAAATGCAATGTCCGTTTAGATGTGACCCTCCAGGTTTTGTGCGTGTGTGTGTGTGTGTGTGTGTGTGTGTGTGTGTGTGTGTTTTGACGGAGTTTTGCTCTTGTTGCCCAGGCTGGAGTGCAGTGATGTGATCTCGGCTCATCACAACCTCTGCCTCCCGGGTTCAAGCGATTCTTCTATTTCAGCCTCCTGAGTAGCTGAGATTACAGGCACCCGCCACCATGCCTGACTAATTTTGTATTTTTAGTAGAGACAGGGTTTCACCATGTTGGTCAGGCTGGTCACGAACTCCTGACCGCAGGTGATCCACCGTCCTCGGCCTCCCAAAGTGCTGGGATGACAGACATGAGACACCCAGCACCCTTCAGGTTTTCAGCCCTTTGCCAAAGGTACAACCCTTTGTAATGGTCTAAACAAATCTGCTCTCTAATTCACTTTTCGTCATACCCAGCATAGCACTGTATTCAGGAGAGAATCTGAAAGGAGCTCTTTTTGAGGAGGTGGGGGGAGAGAAAGAGGCTAAAGATTTGGCTAGGTGGGCAGTACAGTCCCAGCCTGCTGTGCGTCAGTTGAGAGCAGGTACACAGAATAATTCCTTCTTCCAGAGGTGGGTCACAGTCCTGGGAATGCCTCACACATATTAGAGTTGAGAAAGAGAGGAGGCTGATAAAGCAGGAGACTGTCCTGCCTCGGAACCCTCATTCCCTCTTTGTGTTTCAGATCAGTACCCGCCCTCCATCAATGGTGGTCGTGTGGTTGAAGCCTACAAGGGACAGACCACGCTGATTCAGTACACCAGCAATGCTGAGGATGCCAACTTCACACTCAGAGACAGCTGTACCGACTTTGAGCTCTTTGGTAGGAATATTTGGCTGGCTGGGGAGAGCGGGGAGGTGGGTAGGGGATGAGGTCAGAGTCAAATTTGGGAAATTCTGCATTGCTATACCCAGCAACACTTGCTGTCACTCTTTCATTTGAATATCCAGGACCGGCATTTCTGAGGAGCGATATCTATAACTCAAATAGGTGCCCCCCAGTAAGTAGTAGTGACGGGCTTATGGCGGTTTGGCCAGATAGCTAGAGTGACTCTGGGCACACAGAACTGATTCAAGGCCGGGCGCGGTGGCTCACGCCTGTCATCCCAGCGCTTTGGGAGGCCGAGGTGGGTGGATCATCTGAGGTCAGGAGTTCGAGACCAGTCTGGCCAACATGGTGAAACCCCGTCTCTACTAAAAATACAAAAAAAAAAAAGCCAGGCATGGTGGTGCATGCCTGGAATCCCAGCTACTCAGGAGACTGAGGCAGGAGAATCACTTGAACCCAGGAGGCAGATGTTGCAGTGAGCTGAGATCGCGTCACTGCACTCCAGCCTGGTGACAGAGCGAGACTCTGTCTCAAAAAAAAAAAAAAAAAAAAAAAAAAAGATTAGAAGATCATTTAATCTCAATCTGATCATATATAATCATCTTTAGTCATTATGCATTCACCAAATTATTAGAATAATCAAGTGCAACATTTAAAATGACCAATTTACAACATTTTTATATCTATTAAAGGAAGGCTCTGATGTAGGACAAGATTTAAAGAAATAGGAAAAATACTTTCGTTTGTTACCTTTCTTGCTCTTTTTGTCTGGTAACCATGTTTACCTAGCCGTGTCTCTCCTTGTCTGGTTTCCCGGGCTAGGACCCAGTAAAGTGCCATCGCTCCCTCTCCATAAAGGTGTTAGAGACCCCGAGCCCTACATCCATGATCAGGGCCAAAGGGTCCAAGCACAAGTGATGCTGCTTTCGTCTGTTGCCAGCACTAATTCAAAGGGTCCAAGGGCATCAAAGGGATGCCACTTTCTGTCTCTTGCCAGCACTAATTCTGAGGGTGACTGTTCTTGGCTAAACCAAAGCCCCGGGGGGCATATTCTGCGTTCTCTTTGCCTCTCTGCCTGATGTTCTTTCTCTCCGTGTCTCAGAAGGGACTGCTTTGCCGGCATCCCTTTTGCCCCACGTGCGTCCTCCCAGGTGCGAGACAATGGCACTGAGAGGTTTTCTTCTCCACGGGCCCCACCCCTGAAGGACGATGGTCTGGAAATTATGTTCGTCTATTCTCTGTAACTTCCTTTCAATCTGCTGTTTTAAGGAGACTTTCCTATTTTCTTGAAAAATATCAGTTTGATCTGAAGATACGTAGTAGTGTTTCACTACAGTCTGGTGTCTGAAGGGGGTGTCTGGGAAAGGTCCAGGAAGTGGGGGGTGGGTGAGAAATCAGGGCAAAGGATGGGGCTGCTGTGAGAGTGAAGCCAGTTTGGCCGGCAGCGCAGCCTGGGGAGGTGTCTGGAGGGTCCTGGCCTTGAACCTCCATCCTCCAGGATGTCCCATCCTGGTGTGAGCCCAGCCAGGGCTGCCCTTTGGGGTTTCTTCAGGAGGAAACTGCTTTCCCCTCTGTGGCGTTCCCCGCTACAATCAGTATGTTGGACTGGTGCCACCTCCTTCCAGCTGGGAGCGTGACCAGGATCACCCCCAATACCAGCCTTGCTCAAAAGAAATGACCAATGAGATTTGTCTGCGGAGCGGGGAGGGTGGCCTGAGAGGGGTGGGGGAAGCCCTGTATCAGCAATCATCAGACCACAGAGCTGAGGAGTCTCCCAGCTCTCAACATTCTCATCTTCCCCGGGGCAGAGAATGGGACATTGCTGTGGACACCCAAGTCGCTGGAGCCATTCACTCTGGAGATTCTAGCAAGAAGTGCCAAGATTGGCTTGGCATCTGCACTCCAGCCCAGGACCGTGGTCTGCCATTGCAATGCAGAGAGCCAGTGTTTGTACAACCAGACCAGCAGGGTGGGCAACTCCTCCCTGGAGGTGAGTGTTGGGAGGTGGGGGAGGAGTTTCTGTGCCGAGGGGAGAGGAAATGGGAGTGGAATGGATGCTGTGATTCTGCCTGTCCTGGGTGTGTCTGTATTGGAGGTGGGTGGAGCAGTGGTAGGTGAGTAGAGCAGATTCCAGTCTCAGGCCACAAACTCACATGGGAAGAAAGAGAACTTTCTGGCCGGGTGCAATGGCTCACGCCTTTAATCTCAGCACTTTTGGAGGCTGAGGCAAGCGGATCACAAGGTCAGGAGATCGAGACCATCCTGACCAACATGGTGAAACCCCATCTCTACTAAAAATACAAAAATTAGCTGGGCGTGGTGGCAGGTGCCTGTAGTCCCAGCTACTCGGGAGGCTGCGGCAGGAAAATTGCTTGCACCCGGGAGGTGGAGGTTACAGTGAGCCAAGATTGCGCCATTGTACTCCAGCCTGGGCAACAGAGTAAGACTCTATCTCAAAAAGAAAGAAAAAAAAAAGAAAAGAAAGAAAGAAGGAGGGAAAGAAAGGAAAGGAAAGAAAAGGAAAGGAGAAAAAAGAAAGAAAGAAACTATATTGGAGAAAAAGAAGGATGAAAGAAAGAAAAAGGAAGGAAGGAAAGAGGAAAGAACCTTTCTTTATTCCTTATAGTTCAACTGGATTTTTATCTCCCACCTCCCCTTCTGCCAGGTTGGCAGGAAACTTCCACCTCCGTCTTTCTCACAGCGCCCCACAGCTCTGCGGCGAAGCCCAGCAGAGGGCCCTGCGGTGTGGGGTGGAAGGTGGTCGTGGGTCCCTGGGTGTGAGTCCACACAGGTTTCCATCACAGCTCCGCCCCACTTCCCCTTCAGACCGAGGGAGAGGCTCTGCTGCTTCTGTGCCTTGCTCAGACACAGGACACCTTTTCTGAGGCCGCTTACAGTCCCGTCTGCCTAGAAGCACCCCACAGCCATTTCTCCCTAGGATGTCATCATCACGGTGCTGGGAAGAGAGCTGCGGGTCCCTCTATCTTGACACCTCCAAGCCCCTTTGCTTTCTCTTTTACTGTCTCCTTCCAGCTAAAAGAAACATCTTTTCCAGTTTGGAGAAACTACTTCTCCATGTTTCTAGCCAAGATACTTGGCCTAATTCCACGACTCTTGACCTATCTGCTTTTTTATTTTTATTTTTGGTTGTAAAGGAAGAGCCAGAAAGGAAAGTGTTTATCTGGCAACACAAAACTACCTCCTTCACCACTTACACACACACGCATGCACACGCACACACAGACACACACACACATCCTTCTGAAGCATGAGCAGAGAATGGGTACTTGAAAGGGATAGAGGTAGGGACGGTTGGTGGGGTAGGGGGTAGAAAAGGATAAAATACACAATGGGAAAAAGAGATTGAAATCAATATACTATTCCATAGATCCCCAAATATCCACTCTCGGGAGTAGCAAGTGTTAGAGGATTCCATTTTAGGGAGATTCCCCGAGTCGCTTCAGTAAGGGAGTTAGAAAGGGGAGCGCAGGGAGCTTGGTGAGGTCTCGGCGCCGCAGCCTTTGCTGAGCTGCTGTACTGGCTGCTGTGTTTTCTCACAGTGCTCAGCAGGGAGGCTCCGTCTTCTTGGTTTGGGAGTCAGCAAGGGCGGTCAATTTCAGCTTATATCAAATCCAGTTTGCAGGCCACATAGGAGCCTGAGGCAGGCGGATTGCTTGAGCTCAGGACTTTGAGACCAGCCTGGGCAATATGGCAAGACCCTGTCTCTATTAAAAATCAAAAAATTAGCTGGGCGTGGTGGCATATGCCTGTAATCTCAAGTATTTGGGAGGCTGAGGCACAAGAATTGCTTTAGCTTGGGAGGGGGACATTGCAGTGAGCCGAGATCGAGACACTGCACTGCAGCGTGGGAAACAGAACGAGACTGTCTCATTAAAAAAAAAGCAGAAGAAAAATACAAAAATTAGTGGGCATGGTGGTGCATGCCTGTAGTCCCAGCTCCTCGGGAGGCTGAGGTGGGAGGATGGCTTGAACCTGGGAGGTGGAGTTTGCAGTGAGCCAAGATCAAGACATTGCACTCCAGCCTGGGCAACCGAGTGGGACCCTGTCTCAAAATAAATAAGGAATCCAGTTTTCAAGCAATAGGACATACATGGATACATATACACATGGATACATACATGGATACATATATACATGGATACATACATACATGGATACACACACATGGATACATACATGGATACACACATGATACATACACACATGGATACATGGATACACACATGGATACATACACACATGGATACATACACACATGGATACACACATGGATACATACATGCATGGATACACACATACATACGTGGATACATACATCTATACATGGATACATTCATTCATTCATTCATGCTTCAATCATTCATGCATCCCCCATCTTACTCTAGAAAGGATTTCAGGCAAAGAGCTAGAGTGTGAGAGGGAAGAGGCTGAGATCCTGGTGCAGGGCCAGGCAGGGGGTCAGGGTAAACAATGACCCAGGGAGGCCAACTGGGCAGGACTACCGTGTGGCTTTAGGCAGGGCCTTACCGCCCCACGGCCTGGTCAAGAAGGTGCTCAGCAGGTGCTGGTGGGGCTGAGACATGACTCAGGGTCCACAGGTTCTCAGGCCAAAGGGGTCAGTCAGAAACACCCAGAAGCCCTTCCCAGTTTGGTCTCCTGGCCGCCCGTGATCGGCAACCCTCCTCCAGGTGGCTGGCTGCAAGTGTGACGGGGGCACCTTCGGCCGCTACTGCGAGGGCTCCGAGGATGCCTGTGAGGAGCCGTGCTTCCCGAGTGTCCACTGCGTTCCTGGGAAGGGCTGCGAGGCCTGCCCTCCAAACCTGACTGGGGATGGGCGGCACTGTGCGGGTGAGCCGGGAACAGGGCCTGGAGCAAGCGCTTCTGGGAGCAGCTGATAGCTCAAGGGTGTAGACAGCCAAAGGCAAACCATTTCTCTCCTTCTTCCAGCAGATCTTTAGAATGCTCAATCTAGGCAGGTATGGGAAATCTAGGCAGGCCTGGAAAGGCGGTGGTGGATGGTGTGGGGCTGGCGGAGAAGAGGTTGTACAGGCATAGGGGAGGCGACGGGGCTGGGCATCCCTGAGGCATTGATGGGGGGAGCCCCGGATGAAAGACTGAAGATGGTTTGGGGAGGAGACTTCAGCAGCCGCCAGGGAACCGGGCAAGCTGGGTCCTCGGGATCCCTGGGGATCTTCAGAGACACGAGGCTCAGGATCTCTGCATCTCACGAGTCAGGACGTTTGGAGGGACTGGCGTGGGGATCCGGCAGCAAAGGTGCCTGATTTTCCCTTTGAGTCCTCCCAGCCATCTGTTCCTCCCGCTCTGAGCCACCAGAGTCTGATGAGGGAGATCACAGCGAGGCCTTTACCAAGCCCCCTAAGGCACCCAAATAAAATCTACAGATCACTGTGCCTTCAGAGCCGAGGCCAGAGTGGGTAGAACTGCAGCTTTTATAAAGGCAGAAAAGGAGATGGACGTGAGAGGGGAGGGCGTGAGGAAAGCCAGCTGGGGGCCCCTCCTCTGCCAGCCTTCAGGGTCCTTTCTGAAGCAGAGGGTCTGAGAAACACTCCAGTCCTTCCACAGAAGTGGAAGAATACCTGTCTGGCCGGGGAAAGGGGTTGCCCTGCAGAGAAATGCCTGGAAAAGGGGGGAAGGATGGTTTGGGGTTCCGAGTGGCCCGAAGCGGAACACTGGGGGAAAGCAAGCCTGTCCCGGAGCGGGTTTCCACGGGCTGGGCTGTCCCTCTGCTGTCCAGCGCGCTGCTGCTGACCTCCCTACTCACTCTGCAGCTCTGGGGAGCTCTTTCCTGTGTCGGAACCAGTCCTGCCCTGTGAATTACTGCTACAATCAAGGCCACTGCTACATCTCCCAGACTCTGGGCTGTCAGCCCACGTGCACCTGCCCCCCGGCCTTCACTGACAGCCGCTGCTTCCTGGCTGGGAACAACTTCAGTCCAACTGTCAACCTAGGTACCGCCAGAGACCCCGCCCTCTCACCCCCGCACCCCGCCTGGGCCCCGCCCTCTCACCCCCGCACTCTTCCCGGGCCCCACCCTCTCACCCCCGCACTCCGCCCACCTTTGGGGAAGATGGGGAAGCTCTGGGGTCACAGGACAGAGCTCCAGATTTCTCTGGGATGGTGTAAGATGCGGGCTGTGGGAGCTGGCGAGGCAAGCTGTCACGGCAAGGACCACGGGCCTGTGTGGCCTATGGAGGAAGGACGGAGGCAGAGACCTCACAGCTGGCTCAGTGAGATGAGCGCTGGGGAGGCCCGGAGCATAGTGGAGTGAGCCCTAGCGTGAGGGCCACTTCTCCCAGTTTCTTCAGCGACCTTCTGTCACTGTGGAATGTAGGGTGAGGGCCACTTCTCCCGGTTTCTTCAGCGACCTTCTGTCACAGTGGAATGTAGGGTGAGGGCCACTTCTCCCAGTTTCTTCAGCGACCTTCTGTCACGGTGGAATGTAGGGTGAGGGCCACTTCTCCCGGTTTCTTCAGCGACCTTCTGTCACGGTGGAATGTAGGGTGAGGGCCACTTCTCCCGGTTTCTTCAGCGACCTTCTGTCACGGTGGAATGTAGGGTGAGGGCCACTTCTCCCGGTTTCTTCAGCGACCTTCTGTCACGGTGGAATGTAGGGTGAGGGCCACTTCTCCCGGTTTCTTCAGCGACCTTCTGTCACGGTGGAATGTAGGGTGAGGGCCACTTCTCCCGGTTTCTTCAGCGACCTTCTGTCACGGTGGAATGTAGGGTGAGGGCCACTTCTCCCGGTTTCTTCAGTGACCTTCTGTCACTGGAATGGAGCAGTCGACTTGGGCTGGCCCGACAGACTTTTTGGGTAAGTCTGGGTTAACCCTGGGGTGATGATACATTTGCTTCTCCCATCTCCAGAACTTCCCTTAAGAGTCATCCAGCTCTTGCTCAGTGAAGAGGAAAATGCCTCCATGGCAGAGGTCAACGCCTCGGTCAGTGCTGCAGGCCACGCTGTGGGTGGGAGGGGGCGCTTGGCGGGTTCAGGCCAGGGCAGAACCATCACTGTGCGGCCTTCATCTTGTCATCCATCTGGATTCAACTGCCAGAGGAGGCCGGAGCCTCTTGCCCCATGGGAGGTGCAGGGCATTAGGAAGTGAGGAAGGCCCAGGACAGAAACCTCGACTCATCATAAGCAGAGGCCAGGGTGCCAAGTCACCCCAGCCGAGACCTCTAAGCATCTTGGTTATGATCTGAAAGAAACTAAAGGACATTTCACCTCCCGGGAGTCTTCCCTGACTTCCCAGAGGGAACGGGCGGCTCCCTCTTCTTGGCTGCCATGCCATACCTCAGTCACAGGCAAAGTGGCACAACTGCCGAGTGGTTGGGGCTGTAGAATCCTGCACACCCGGAATCAGAATCCCTGCTCTGCCCCTCACTAGAGCAGTTGTGCTAACTAGACACATCATGTAACAGGTCATCTGTAAACACAGGGACAGTCATAGCACCTGAGTCAACAGGCCGTATCACCGTTGAAATGATAATGTGTGTCAAGCATTTAGTCCAGTGCCTGACACACAAGTATTCAAACATGATGACTGCTATGATCACTACTGCAAGCCTAGCACTCCCCACTCCACACTCCTCACTCCCCACTCCCCACTCCACACTCCACACTCCCCACTCCCCACTCCACACTCCTCACTCCCCACTCCCCACTCCCCACTCCATACTCCCCACTCCCCACTCCCCACTCCACACTCCCCACTCCCCACTCCCCACTCCCCACTCCCCACTCCACACTCCCCACTCCCCACTCCACACTCCTCACTCCCCACTCCCCACTCCCCACTCCCCACTCCACACTCCACACTCCACAATCCACACGGTAAAATCTGTTGACATTTGTCATCTGCGCCAGACAATGCACTCTTTGAGTTTAGACTCCACCTAAGTCACCTTGACACCCCTAGCCCCTGACCATCTCCTAGGTCTAAACAACCCATGTTCAATATACTGGGGAGGAGGTCATGAGTCATGCGTCAGAGGCAAGGTAGGGGCCATTCATGTCAGATTCTCTGCTCGTCATATGAGGCCGAGGGGGGGACAGAATGGAAAACCCTTCACTCTCAACAAACATTATTAAGCAAGGACCCATGACACTCACTGAGCTAGGCTAGAGTGCAAGGGTGCAGAGACAGGTGAGGAAGGTGCTGGGGTCCTGGGGCTCCCGTTCCAGGAGGAAACGGATGAATACACCCATCAAGGTGGGAGGGCGTCTCCCCCCTGGATGGGGCCTCACCCCCACCCCCATCCGCCATCCTCTGACCTAGGTGGCATACAGACTGGGGACCCTGGACATGCGGGCCTTTCTCCGCAACAGCCAAGTGGAACGAATGTAAGTGGGACTGTGTCCCCCTGAGCCCCCAGATCTCTTCCTCATCCCCCGCCCCCAGCCCCCCAGCCCCCCTCACCGTTGCCCTCCCACACAGCGATTCCACAGTACCGGCCTCGGGAAGCCCTGTCCAACACTGGATGGTCATCTCGGAGTTCCAGTACCGCCCTCGGGGCCCGGTCATTGACTTCCTGAACAACCAGCTGCTGGCCGCGGTGGTGGAGGCGTTCTTATACCACGTTCCACGGAGGAGTGAGGAGCCCAGGAACGACGTGGTCTTCCAGCCCATCTCCAAGGAAGACGTACGCGATGTGTCAGCCTGTGAGTCCGTCCATTCCGGGGACACTATGGGGGTCACTGCGGGTGGCGGGTAAACAGAGGTGCTTCAGCCCACACAAACAAGTTAATTGAGTTTTTCTGTTTGTTTGGTTTTGAGCGAAAACGTGAACATTTTGTCCAGCTGCTTTTTAGATTCAAGAGCAGGAGCAGCCAGCACTGCTGAGGCAGTCACACGTATACAGCTTCACGGAGCAAGCACCCAGCCAGGGCCTTGCTGACTGTGGCTGCTAATAAAACAGCAGCAATTTAGTTTCATAAAATTGCTAATAGTTTTCTTAAAATGCCATTGCACTTAAGCATACACAGGGACACCCCCATCGTCTCTGCCCTCCAGCGGGAGGATATGAAGCTGGAGACTGGAGACTGGCCGGGGACAGAGGCAACTACTCCCTGAAATGATGTCACCCTGTGCAAGCACCTTCCCCAGGCCAGGCCAGGCCTCAACACCCCCCAGCACCTTCCCCAGGCCAGGCCAGGCCTCAACACCCCCCAGCACCTTCCCCAGGCCAAGCCTCAACACCCTCAAGCACCTTCCCCAGGCCAGGCCTCAACACCCCCAAGCAGCTTCCCCAGGCCAGGCCAGGCCTCAACAGCCCCAAGCACCTTCCCCAGGCCAGGCCTCAACACCCTCAAGCACCTTCCCCAGGCCAGGCCTCAACACCCCCAAGCACCTTCCCCAGGCCAGGCCAGGCCTCAACATCCCCAAGCACCTTCCCCAGGCCAGGCCAGGCCAGGCCTCAACGCCCCCAAGCACCTTTCCCAGGCCAGGCCTCAGCACCCCCATCTGAAAATGAGATGGGATTTCTGAGCCCCCTTTCAGTGCTGACAGCCCCCGGTTCTCCCGGAACAGGAATAAGTTGGCAAGCTTGTCAGAGAAACAAAGGAATAACGCAACGCATCCTATTTTCTATATAGGGCAGGGCAGTGGCCACACCCCAAACACAACAGAAACTGCTGTTTTACTTGGGTCTGGGACCAAGCAAGAGCTTCTCCCAGAATCCAGGCTAAGCCTGCTCTCTCCCGGAGCAGTGGGTGAAATCCCTCAGAACTACTGTATGTTGGGGAATTGGGGTAGGAGGCGCAGGGAGGCAAGCCCTAACTATGCAATTAAGGAAAACCTATAATTTTTATTATACAAGCATCGTATGTTTATTGCAGAAACTTTAGGAAACACAAACTTAACAAAAAGAAAAGAGGAAAAAAACCCTGTAATCCCAATCCCCAGAGAGACAACAATATTTCGTACATATCCTTCTGAACTTTCTTTTATGCCTAGGAACCTTCACACATTGATTTTTTATTGAAGGATCAAATCATTCCTAATGTTGGATAACCTCCTCATTAAACAATTGTGAACAGGTTGTCTCATATATTGTGTCCATATTCCCATTTGCCATATTATAATGGTATGTTTGAATATAGTGTCATATTTTAAAATGCGTTATAATAATCATTACCATTGTTTGAGTGCTTACTGTGTGTCCGGCAGTGTACTGAGTACTGTGGACACATTATCTCATTTAAATCTCACAGCAGCATAAGTGCTATTATGATCATTTCCTTTTAAAGATAAGGAAACTGAAGCTGAAAGAGTGAAGGAATGTTCCCTGAATTACACATCTAGTTACCAGCAGAGTTTCAGTTTCCACCCAAGTGTGGCCACCTTCAAAGCATGTGCTCTTCAGGAAAGCATTTTCCATAGGAACCTTTTTCCACAGGAACCTTTTTCCCTAGGAAACTTTTTCCATAGGAAACTTTTTCCATAGGAAGCACCATCCCTTGGTAAGGATGTGCAGTAGTTTATTTAACCAGACCCTACTTCTGAAACGTTGTTACTATTATCCACCACGCTGATCTGAACGTCCAGGAGCATATGTATTTGTGCACTTCTCTAATTATTTCTCAGGATAAACACCCGAAAAGGAATTCGTGGCTGAAAAGGTATTGATTTAGTGTTCATCAGTTGCTTTCTGTGTTAATCTGTGTCCTTCCCGACAGTGAACGTGAGCACGCTGAAGGCTTACTTCAGATGCGATGGCTACAAGGGCTACGACCTGGTCTACAGCCCCCAGAGCGGCTTCACCTGCGTGTCCCCGTGCAGTAGGGGCTACTGTGACCATGGAGGCCAGTGCCAGCACCTGCCCAGTGGGCCCCGCTGCAGGTGCATAGGGCTGTGGCCAGGAGGTGGAGGACAGTGCTGGGGAACCCAAGCTGGGCAAGACACTGCAAGGGGTCCAGGAATTAGGATGGCTCGAGAGATCAGAGACCAGGGAAGAGAGGACAGTGGAAAAGGAGAGTTGTGAGTGCCTGCTCTGTGTGGAGAATAAAGGCGCTATATTACAAACTCTGAAACCCAAAAGAGCCATAGGGGGGATTAGAACCATTTCGAAGATGAGAAAACTGCAGCTTAGAGATGACAAGGAACCTGCCCCAGGACGCAGTAGGTTAAGCAGCAGGGCATGGTTTCCAAAGCCAAACATTTTTTATATTTTTATGTTTTGAGATGGAGTGTCATTTGTCGCCCAGGCTGGAGTGCAGTGGTGCGTTCTCGGCTCACTGCAACGTCCTTCTCCCGCGTTCAAGCGATTCTCCTGCCTCAGCCTCCCGAGTAGTTGGGATTACAGGCACGCACCACCACGCCCTGCTGATTTTTGCATTTTTAGTAGAGACGGGGTTTCGCCATGTTGGTCAGGCTGGTCTCGAACTCCTGACCTCAGGTGATCCGTCCACCTTGGTCTCCCAAAGTGCTGAGATTACAGGCGTGAGCCACCGCGCCAGGGCCCAAAGTCAAACCCTCCCACCTGATCTGGCTGCTGCTTCCCTGCTGTCTCCTTGTGGGAAAAGAACCTGCAGTCCTGTGTCTAGGCCAGTCCTGCCCCTCAGTCAAGCGAGGCGCCTTTGCCCCTGCCCTCACCAGCAGTCCCCGGGGCTCCGCTGGTTAACAGCGCAGGAAGCCGCGGCCCCACGCAGGCCTGGTCTCCGAGCCCTCCGCCAGCTGCAGTTCCAGATCCCGCCGAAGGAGGGGGCGGGCGGAGCGCGGGTGGGGCGGGGCCCAGCTCTCCGGGCGGGGTGGGGCGGGGCGGGGCGGGGCGGGGCGGGGGTGTGACTGCGCATGCCCACCTGTGGCCGGCATCCCTGCTGCCCAGGTACGGCTGAATTCACACCAGGTTTTGTTTTTGTTTTTGTTTTTTGAGACGGAGTCTTGCTCTGTCCCCCAGGCTGGAGTGCAGTGTTGCAATCTCGGCTCACTGCAACCTCCACCTCCCAGGTTCGAGCGATTCTGCCTCAGCCTCCTGAGTAGCTGGGATTACAGGTGCGCACCACCACGCCTGGCTAATTTTGTATTTTTAGTAGAGATGGGGTTTCACCATGTTGGCCAGTCTGGTCTCGAACCCCTGACCTCAAGTGATCCGCCCGCCTCAGCCTCTCAATGTGCTGGGATTACAGGCTTGAGCCCGCGCGCCAGCCCAGGCCCATGTTTTTAAAGCCCACACCCGCCTCCTTTGCCCAGTGGTCTCACTTCAGCACGGCCTCAGGGCTGACTCAGTCTCTCCGGAGAGTGGGGCGAGCCCAGCCTCTCCTACAGAACCTCTTCTTCCCCAGCAGAAGAGGAGGGGCTGGGAGGCTGAGCTCCCGCCTCTGACCACCTGTCTGTCTCTCTTGGTCACCAGCTGTGTGTCGTCCTCCATCTACACGGCCTGGGGCGAGCACTGTGAGCACCTGAGCATGAAACTCGACGCGTTCTTCGGCATCTTCTTTGGGGCCCTGGGCGGCCTCTTGCTGCTGGGGGTCGGGACGTTCGTGGTCCTTCGCTTCTGGGGTTGCTCCGGGGCCAGGTTCTCCTATTTCCTGAACTTAGCTGAGGCCTTGCCTTGAAGGGGCAGCTGTGGCCTAGGCTACCTCAAGACTCACCTCATCCTTACTGCACATTTAAGGCGCCATTGCTTTTGGGAGACTGGAAAAGGGAAGGTGACTGAAGGCTGTCAGGATTCTTCAAGGAGAGTGAATACTGGGAATCAAGACAAGACTATACCTTATCCATAGGCGCAGGTGCACAGGGGGAGGCCATAAAGATCAAACATGCATGGATGGGTCCTCACGCAGACACACCCACAGAAGGACACTAGCCTGTGCACGCGCGCGTGCATACACACACACACACACACAAAAGCGTTCATAATGTGGTGATGGCCCTAAGTTAAGCAAAATGCTTCTGCACACAAAACTCTCTGGTTTACTTCAAATTAACTCTATTTAAATAAAGTCTCTCTGACTTTTTGTGTCTTCAAAACCAGGAATTCCATTCCTGATTTTCTTCTGGTGGCCGAAGGGCTGGACACAGGCTTCTCCCAACCATCAGAGGGCACAGAGTGTGGAGGTTAAGTGCTGGGCAGGCAGTGGAGCAGTAGGGGCAGCTGGATCCAGTCCTAATCAGCCCGGTTACCCATGCTGGAAACCCTCAGTTGCTCCACCCCAACCTTGCTTCATGCTCCACATCACCTTCTTCTTCCCCCACCCCAGCACAGGCCAAAGCTTCGCCCGCTAAGGAGGAGAGTGAAAGAGATACCCCAAGATGGAATGCCCCAGACCCTCTCCCAGGACCCCTCCCTGCCTGCCTGTCCATCAATTTCACAAAAGTCGTAAAAGGATCAATGCACAGCGTGTTTTCCTGTCTGGTGGCTGTCCCCACCGCCTGCGTTTCATGGAAGAGGGATTAAACCATTTCAGCTCCCTTTCCGGGAACCAACTCAAGAAACATGCCACCACCCCACCCTTAGATCTGGAGCACCCCATTCCTCATATACCCTGTCTGTCCTTTCCCGGACCCCAGATGGAGTCTTCTGAGGTTCTCCATCCCAGAGCCCTTCACCTCTATCCTGCCTCCACTTGTCCCCAGCAACCTGATCAGCTTCCACAGAATCCTCTCAGCAGGCGGGACTTTTACACCTATCTGGTGTAATAACTCCAACACAATTGGTCCACAATTCCTGTGTCTAGAAAATCTCAATTCCAACTTTATGCAGAAACTAGGTAGCTGCCTCTTAGTTCTAAATCCCAAATCCCTGAAGAGAGAATCTGACTGGTCCAATTTACATCAGTTGTTTATGCCTGGTCCAATAAAATGCAGTCATGGGGTCAGAAAGGAGGTCACATGGTGCAAAGCAGGTGTTCAAGCTCATTCTTGCGGGCGGGTAAGTGCTGTTGAAGGAAGCTCCCAAAGGAATATCTTTGGTTGGGCACGGTGGCTCACGCCTGTAATCCCAACACTTTGGGAGGCCAAGGTCGGCAGATCACTTGAGGCCAGGAGTTTGAGACCAGCCTGGCCAACATAGTGAAACCCTGTCTCTACTAAAATACAAAAATTCGCTGGGCATGGTGGCACATGCCTATAATCCCAGCTACTCAGGAGGCTGGGGCAGGAGAATCTCTTGAACCCAGGAGGTGGAGGTTGCAGTGAGCTGAGATTGTGCCACTGCACTCCAGCCTGGGCAACAGAGCAAGACTCTGTCTCAAAAAAAAATATATATATATATATAAAGAATATATATATAATCTTTGTATTAGGGCTCCCTAGAGGGTCAGGACTAATAGGATAGATGTATATATAAAGGGGAGTTTATGAAGGAGTATCGACTCACACGATCACAAGGTGCGGTCCACAATAGGGTGTCTGCAAGCTGAGAAGCAGGGAAGCTAGTCTGAATCCCAAGATCTCAAAAGCAGGGAAGCCGACAGTGCAGCCTTAAGTCTGTGGCAGAAGGCCCAAGAGCCCCTGACAAACCACCAGTGTAAGTCCAAGAGTCCAAAAGCTGAAGAACTGGAAGTCTGATGTTTGAGGGCAGGAAGCATCCAGCACGGGAGAAAGATGAAGGCTGGAAGACTTAGCCAGTGTAATCCTTCCACGTTCCTCTGCCTGCTTTATTCTGGCTACGCTGGCAGCTGATTAGATTGTGTCCACCCAGACTGAGAGTGAGCCTGCCTCTCCCAGTCCACTGATTCAAATATTAGTCTCCGTTGCCAACACCCTCACAGAGAGACACCCAGGAACAATACGTTGCATCCTTCAATCCAATCAAGTTGACACTCAATATTAACCTTCACAGTCTTTGATCTGAGCAGACTCCAAACTTACATGGAGAATTACTTCTCCCAATATGTGAAGCCACTCTCCTATGTACAAAGCTGTAGCTTTACCCTCATATGCCCCAAAGTGGAATGTAATGAAGTCTCCATACAAAACTGTAGTCACAGCATTCATTTATCAAGAAGCAAGCACGCAGCACAGATGAGTTCGCTGGTGAATTTTACCAAATATTTAAGGGGAAATAATACCTATTTTCTGCAATCTTTTCCAGAAGATAGAAGCAGGAGGAATACTTCCTAAGTCATTTGTCACTGTCACCCTAATGCCAAAACCAGACAAAGACATTACAAGACGACTATAGACCAATATCTCTCACATAGATGCAAAAATTACCAACAAAATATTAGCAAATACAGTTCAACAATATGTAAAAAGAATTATAGGCCATGACCAACAGAGATTTATCCCAGGTATGCAAGACTGGTTCAATATTCAAAAATCAGCTAATGCAATCCGTTACATCAACAGGCTAGAGAAGAAAAATCACATGATCGGCCAGGCGTGGTGGCTCACGTCTGTAATCCCAGCACTTTGGGAGGCCGAGGTGGGCGGATCACGAGGTCAGGAGATCGAGACTATCCTGGCTAACACGGTGAAACCCCGTCTCTACTAAAAACACAAAAAATTAGCTGGGCGTGGTGGCGGGCGCCTGTAGTCCCAGCTGCTTGGGAGGCTGAGGCAGGAGAATGGCGTGAACCCAGGAGGCAGAGATTGCAGTGAGCCGAGATCACACCACTGCACTCCAGCCTGGGTGACAGAGTGAGACTCTGTCTCAAAAAAATAAATAAATAAATAAATAAAAGAATATCTACAAAAACCTACAGCTAACATCATCCTTAACGGTGAGAAACTAGATGCTTTCCCCTAAGATTAGGAACAAGGCAAGAATGTCCCCCTCTCACCATCGATTCTCAACATCCTGCTGGAGGTCTTGGCCAATGCAACTAGATACAAAAGGGAAATAAAAGGTATTCAGAATAAAAAGGAAGAAACAAAACTGCTTTGTTCACAGATGACACAATCATCTATGTAAAAAAATCTAAGAGTTGACAAAAGGAAAAAACCCCAGAACAAAGAAGCAATTTCAGACAAGTTTCATGATATAAGGTTAATGTCCTAACGGCAACAGCTTTTGTGTGTGCCAGCAAAGAACAATTGGAATTTAGAATTAAAAACATTTGAGCAAGACAGGAAACAAAAAAAGAAAAACTAATAATAAAATTAAATACACATGACCATTTACATTAGCATCCCCCAAAATGAAATACTGAGGTGTAAATGTAACAAAATATGTACAAGATGTATATGAGAAAAACTATAAAACTCTGATGAAAGATATCAAAGAACTTCATAAATGGGATGACATTCTATATTTATGAACAGGAAGACTCATTTTTTTTTTTTTTTTTTTTTTGAGACGGAGTCTCCCTCTGTCACCCAGGCTGGAGTGCAGTGGCGCCATCTCAGCTCACTGCAACCTCAGCCTCCCGGGTTCAAGCAATTCTCTTGCCTCAGCCTCATGAGTAGCTGGGATTACAGGCACACACCACCATGCCTGGCTAATTTTTTTTGTATTTTTAGTAGAGATAGGGTTTTGGCATTTTGGCCAGGCTGATCTCAAACTCCTGACCTCAGGTGATCCACCCTCCTCGGCATCCCAAAGTGCTGGGATTATAGGTGTGCGCCAGCACACCAGGCCAGAAGACTCAATATTATTAAGATAGCAGTTCTCAATATTATCAAGATAGCAGCAGATCAAGATAGCCAACTTGATCTACAGATTCTACATAATAACACAATCTTAATCAAAATCCCAGGAAGTTATTTGTAGATATTGATAAACTGGCTCTAAAGTTTATGTGGAGAGGCAAAAGATCCAAAATAGCCAAATCAATATTGATGGATAACGGTCAGAGGACTGATACCACCTGACTTCAAGGCTTACTCTAAAGCTATAGTCATGAGAGCAGCATGATACTGGCAAAAGAATAGACAAATAGATCAATGGAACAGAATAGAGAGCCCAGAATATTAAAAGTAATATTTCTAATAGACCTGTATAAATGTGTCAACTGATCTTTGACAAAGCAGCAGAGGCCACACAATGGAGCAGAGATAGTGTTTTCAATAAATGACGCTGGGACAACCGGACATCCACAAGCAAAAAAAAAAAAAAAAAAAAATCTAGACACAGACCTTATACCTTTCATAAAAACTCAAAATGAATCATAAACCTCAATAAAATGCAAAACTGTAAGACTCCCAGAAGATAACATAGGAGAAAATCTAAATGACCTTGAGTATGGTGATGACGTTTTAGATACAATAGCAAGGGCATGATCCATGAAGGAAATAATTGATCAGCTGAACTTCACTAACATTAAAAACTTCTTCTCTGTGAAAGGCAATGGCAAGAGAATGAAAATATTTGCAAAAGTCCCATCTGATTAAAGACTTTTATCTAAAATATACAAAGAGCCGGGTGCACTGGCTCAGACCTGAAATCCCAGCACTTTGGGAGGCTGAGGTAGGCGGATCACTTGAGGTCAGGCGTTGGAGTCCAGCCTGGCCAACATGGTGAAACCCTGTCTCTACTAAAAATACAAAAATTAGCTGGGTGTGGTGGCGGGCGCCTGTAATCCCAGCTACTCGGGAGGCTGAGGCAGGAGAATCACTTGAACCTGGGAGGCGGAGGTTGCAGTGAACTGAGATCGCGCCACTGCACTCCAGCCTGGGCAACACAGTGAGACTCTGTCTCAAAAAATATTAATTAATTAATTAAATATACAAATAACTCTTACAACTCAACAATAAGAAAATGAACAACCCAGTTTTTTAAATGGGTAAAAAAACTGAACATACATATCACCAAAGAAGATATTCACATGGCACAAAAGCATCTACAAAGATGTTCAACATCGTATGTCATTAGGGAACCGCAAACAACGCGAAACCAATACACACCCGTTAGAATGACCACAATCGCCAGGCACCGTGGCTTACACCTGGACTCAATACACACCTGTTAGAATGACCACAATCGCCAGGCACCGTGGCTTACACCCGTACTCAATACACACCTGTTAGAATGACCACAGTCGTCAGGCACTGTGGCTCACACCTGTACTCCCAGCACTTTGGGAGGCTGAAGCGGGAGGATCACTGGAGCCCAGGAGTTTGAGACCAGCCTGGGCAACAAAGCAAGATCCCATCTCTACAAAAAATTAAAAAATTATATGGGCACGGTAGCATGTGACTGTGGTCCCAGCTAATCTGGAGGCTGAGATGGCAGGACTGCTTGAGCCCAGGAGGTTGAGGCTGCAGTGAGCCGTGATCCAGCCTTCACTACAGCCTGAGCAACGGAGTGAGACCCCGTCTCAAAAGAAAAAGAAAAAGAGAATGATCAAAATCCACAGCACTGAAAACTTCAAATGCTGTTCAGGATGTGGAGCAACAGGAACCCTCCTTCATTGCCGGTGGGAAGGCAACATGGTACAACCACTTTGGAAGACAATTTGGCAGTTTCTTTTTTTTTTTGGAGATGGAGTCTGGCTCTGTCACCCAGGCTGGAGTGCAGTGGCACGATCTCGGCTCACTGCAAGCTCCGCCTCCCGGGTTCACGCGATTCTCCTGCCTCAGCCTCCTCAGTAGCTGGGACCACAGGCGCCCGCAATTTGGCACTTTCTTACCAAACTAAACCACACTCTTACTATGCAGTCCAGCAATCACACTCCTTGATATTTACCCAAAGGGACAGAAAACGTTTTTGTCCACACGAAAACCTGCACATGGAGGTTTATAGCAGCTTTTTTCATAATTTATAGCAGCTTTATTCATAATTGCCAAAACTTGGAAGCAACCAAGATGTCCTTCAGCAGGTGAATGGGTAAATAACCTATGGTGCATTCAGACGATGGAATATTATTCAGTGCTAAAATGCAATGAACTACACAGCCATGAAAATACATACAGAAAACTTAAATGCATATACTATGTGAAAGAAGACAATCTGAAAAGGCTATTTACCTTATGATTGCAATTATATGACGTTCTGGAAAAGGTAAAACTATGGAGACAGTGAAAAGATCAGTGGTTGCCACGGGTTGGGGATGAATAAGTGAAGCACAGAGGATTTTTAGGGCACTGAAACTACTTATTTTTCTGTATGATGCTACAATGGCAGAAACATTTCTGTTATTTTATTTTTTGAGATTGAGTCTCACTCTGTCGCCCAGAATGGAGTGCAGTGGTGCGATCTCGACTCACTGCAACCTCTGCCTCCCAGGCTCAAGCGATTCTCCTGCCTCAGCCTTCCAAGTAGCTAAGACTACAGGCATGCGCCACCACGCCCGGCTAATTTTTGTATTTTTAGTAGAGATGGGTTTTCGCCGTGTTGGCCAGGCTGGTCTCGAACTCCTGATCTCAAGAGATCCACCCGCCTCCACCTCCCAAAGTGCTGAGATTACAGGCATGAGCCACTGCGCCTGGCCAGCCGATACATTGTTGGATAGAGAATGGAGAATATCCAACGCCAAAAATGTGCTGTCAACTCTGGACTTTGATGAGGATATGTTGACGTGGACGCATTGACTGTCACACGTGCCACCTGGTGCAGGACGTTGGTGGTGGGGGAGGCTGGGTGTAGGTATATGTGCGTGTGGCAGGGGGCATATGGGAACTTTCTGTATTTTCCACTCAGGAAAATTTTGCTGTAAACCCAAAACTGCTCTAAAAAGCAAATTTTATTATTTAAAAGATGATTTCAAAATTAATATATTTAAATTTTTAAAAGAATAAAGCACACATGGCACTAAGGGGGCGGCTAGGGAGCCAACCATCCATCAGTTGTGAGGAAGGGGGAGGCCTGCAGGCACGAAGGAGCTGGTGAGACCGCCCTCACCTGGCTGCCAGAATCCCAATTCCATGAGGACCTTGTCATGTGACTCAAAGTCAGAGACAGCAGAAGGTCCAAAAGTTACAACTTACCTGAAACCCACCAGGCACTATTGGCAAAGGATTCACCCCCACCATGGAAGGCATGTGAGCGCTGTGGGTGCCCTGTGTCATCAACTGCGGAGAAGGGAAACCAGAAAGAGCAAAAGCAAAGCAGCGGGTGGGGAGCAGAACCGCCCCAAACCCAAGGTCCCTCCTCCCCCGTCCACCTTCGGACACTACGCAATGGAGGGAGCGGGAGGACAGAGTCTGTGTTTGATGGACAGCTCCTCCCGAGGCAGAGGAGAGGCCCAGTACCTGGGAGAAGGTTTGGAGCTTGCTACCCCTGAAGGAGACCCACAGATTGGAGGGAAGAGAGGAGGCAGGGACCCTCGTGGGAGAGGATGCATTAAAAGTAGGGCTGTCTGGGCCAGGTGTGGTGGCTCACACCTATAATCCCAGCACTTTGGGAGGCCGAGGCAGGCAAGTCACCTGAGGTCAGGAGTTCAAGACCAGCCTGACCAACATGGTGAAACCCTGTTTCTACCAAAAATATAACAAATTAGCTGGGCGTGGTGGCACACACCTGTAATCCCAGCTACTTGGGAGGCTGAGACAGGAGAATCCCTTGAAACCAGGAGGCGGAGCTTGCAGTGAGCCGAGATGGCACCACTGCACTCCAGCCTGGGTGACAGAGCGAGACTCGGTCTCAATAATAATAATAATAATAATGAAAGTAGGGCTGTCCAATTTAGCAAATGAAAATACAAGAAGCCCAGCTTAAATTTCAGATTAACCACAAATAATTGTTTTAAAGATATCCCATGAACTATTTGGAACATTCTTGTATATTTTTAAGTGTTCACCGTTTATCCGAGGTTCTCATTTAAGTGGATGTCCTGTGTTTTCTTGGTGAGCCCAGTCAAAGCCTCTGAGGCCCTGACAGCACGGGAGGAGGAGGCGTCCCAAGAAAGGAGAGGGCACCTGGGGACACCCTTCTCTAGCTGGACATGGAGCTGCCCCTTCACGAGTGGGACAGTTAGAAGGACAAGGACACAACCATCCATTTTCGTCAGCTCATTCCCTGGCTGCAAGTGGTCTGGATTCTGTCGCTTCGGCCCCTGGAATAAAATAACTGACTGACCCTTCCCCAGGGTGCCAGGTGTGAGTTTGCTTGGAAGAGAGAAGGCTGCAGACCCCCGGCCCCTGCTGGTGGCAGCAGCTGGGACACCTTCAGTGGGCTCGAGAGTGGCAAAGGGAGCTATCTGGGGCAAAGCTTGGCCAAAGACACAGACTCCCTTGCCCATTCTTCCCTGCTTCAAAGGAGCCTTCCAGAAACTCCCCACAGGCCTGAAGTAAGTGGCTTAATGACTGGGACGAGGAGTAATAGGTCACTGGCATGATACACCCCTTTACGCATTTACTGGCACCAGAAAGTGATAATGATGCCCGCTATTAAAGTGTGGGGCACACCCATGGAATTCGTTTCCATTCAAATGCTTTGCATACTTTGGTGGCCAATCCCCCCCTCAAGGGATGAAGGCAGGACTGGCTGTGGCAGAAGCTTCAGATGAGGTCTCTGGTCAGAGAAGTTCCACCTCACGTTGTCTTCATCATTGCTGTGGAGTTTCACCATCTCAGAGCTCACGCCGAGTCACAGGTGACTTTAGACAGGCCATCTTGTTTAGGTCCACGCTTAAATTTGTCTTTATAAAACATGTGGCATTTTTACCTCATATACACACACTTTAGAATCTTAAATAGCTGGAGAGTTTTCTCCAGGGACTTCTGGCTCCTGTTAGCTTGGTAACATTACTCCTGCTAACTTTCGTCATCTCCAGTAATACAGGCGTGCGCACACACACACACACACACACACACACACACACTCTCTCTCTCTCTCTCTCTCTTCCTCTTTATTGTCCCCCCCCCAACCCACCCACATGCAATCATAATGATACATTTTAGTTCCCAAATGCTTCTAATTTGTGTTGTTGTTGTTGATGTTTTGAGACAGGGTCTCGCTCTGTCACCAGGCTGGAGTGCAGTGACGCAATCTCAGCTCACTGCAACCTCCGCCTCCCAGGTTCAAGTGATTCTTCTACCTCACCCTCTTGAGTAGTTGGGATTACAGGCACCTGCCACTATGCCCAGCTAATTTGTGTATTTTTAGTAGAGACAGGATTTCACCATGTTGCCTGGGTTGGTCTCAAACTCCTGGCCTCAAGTGATCCGCCCGCCTCGGCCTCTCAAAGTGCTGGGATTACAGGCATGAGCCACCGCACCCAGTCTCTAATTTGTGTATCCCATATTTTACAGATTTTTTAAGCTAGTCAAATTTTACAATTTTTTTACTTCTAAAAATAACAGTAATCAGCATCATATGTACATGTCCGTGTCCTCATATGTAGTAATTAAGATTACATGAGCCACTGTATTAGGTATCACCCATTTGAGGAAATACAAAGCAAGAGAAGAAAACCTATTTAAGAATTGGGTTTATATAACAGTGGTGTTATTGTCATTTTTGTAAACTGCTCTCCATTCATGCCTAATTATAGTGCAGCTTCGGAACAATTATATCATCAAATTTACGTTTTGTGTGATTTCAGTACTGAATGCCCTTTTCTTAACTTTCAGAGCCCACTGAAAGTTTCGGGGCTCACGTGGCCCACCATTGTCCCAGTCACTCAGCAAACACATCAGTGCCCTCATGTGGAGGGCTCCACGCCAGCTTCTGTGATGACAGAGGTGAATACTACCGGCTGCTTGTCCTCGAGCACGTACAATGTAACAAACGTGTAAATAAAATAAGCACATTATAATACAGCGTGTTAAGTGTTACAACAGAAACACAAGAGACCAGAAAATCAGCACCTCTGTAGGGAATCTGATGAAGTCATGGAGAGGTGCCATCTGAACTGGGCTTTGAGGAATGAATAGGAGTTTTCCAGGTGAAGGGACCAGGAGGAGGAATCATGATGGGCAGACACTCCAGATGAAAGCAGGTGTGCCTGGGGTTAGAGAGCTGCTTCCTGTGCAAGCAGCATAGGATATGGAAGATGGGGCCGTGACCTGGAGCTAAGATAGTTGGCTGAGGCCATATCATGAAGACCCTTGCATACAAAGGTGGGGATTCCATCCTGGAGGTAGGAACAGGAGTAGCTTTGATTTGGGAGAGGAAAGCTCTGCAGATGGTGTAAAAGGTAGGTTGGAGTTAAAAAAAAATTTTTTTAAGTTCCATTTTAAGAAAAAAGGGAAGATAAAATAACATTTCATGAACTTTTTTCTGTCCTAATAAATATATGTTTCAACAATGCTTCTGTAGCTTGCGTAAAATAACACTATAGTGTTTAAGCAAACTGTTACATGGGGAGATTTGAGGTTACTTGTGTTTTGTTTTGCCTTTTTCATCTATGAGTTATTGTAAACAGTTAGGCACAGATTCTAAATTACTTCCTTAAGATAAATCAGTAACGAAACTGCTGAGTTAAAGGTATGTACATTTTTCGGGCTTTAAATAAATCAGTTAAATTGTCCTCCAGAAAGGTACCAATTTCTTCCCGACTAGGAGTGTTTAAGAATGCCCGTTTGCCCAGCACCCAGTATAGATCAGTACAGACATACAATAAGCAATATCTCACTGTATTAATGGACCTGTTTTTGCTACTGAAGTCACACGTTCTTTTTCATGGGGGGCGGTGGCGGGAGGAGAGGACATTTCTTCCTTTGTGAATTACCTGTTACCATTTACCCATTTTCCTACTGGTATGTTTGCCTTTTTATTTTCTTGCGCTGTAAGAGTTCTCTATGTATTAAGGGCATCCTGTTGTTGCTATATGCGGTGTAAATAAGTTCTTTCAACTTATTATTGCTGTACGTGTCTAACTTCAATCCCTGGGAGAAGAGACAGATTTGAATCCTCCACGGCACATAGCTCAGTCTCTCTTCTGCGGCAGCTGCCCAATATATATGCCAAGATGAGCGAATTATTTTTGTCCAAGCTACTTTTTGAAACTCATTCTGCCCCACTCCAGAAATGGAAGGGATCCATCAAACGTTCAGACTCCCCTTGCTCACAGCAGCATCAACATTGTCTCCTTGTTTCCTTCATTCATCTAACAAATGTTTACTGAGCCCCTGGTATGTGCCAGGTACTGTTCTTGGCACTAGGGAAACCATAATGGGCAAAATCTTTCATTCTAGTTGGAGGACTCAGATAATAAAGAAAACAAATAAAACATGTATGATGTTCAATTGTGATCAGCACTATAAAGTACATCAAAGTACAGAAGGGGAGACTGAATTTGTAGGCAGCATGGTCACGGTAGACCTCGCTGAGAAGGGGCATGAAGGTGGAGGTAGAGGGTTTAGACAAGTGGATATGTAGAGGAGAAGGCTTCTGAGCAGACTAAGCAATGCACAGAAAGGTCCCAAGGCAAGAGCAGGCCCAGCGCATTCAAGGGACAAGAAAGACGTCCGTGTGGCTGCGGTTCAGTGAGCAAATTAAGGAGGCAGGGGAGGGGCGCAGGTCGTGCATGGCTTTGCAGCTGTTGTCAGAACTCTGCTTTTCTTCTGAGTGAAATGGGAGGATTGGAGCAAAGAAGTGGTGTGGTCTGCCTTATGTTGTAAAAAGACAGCCCTGGCTGACACACTGGGACCAGACTGGGGTGGGGGCTGAGCTGGAAACAGGGAGACCTGTAGTAGTGCAGGTGAGAGATGATGGCATCGTGGACCATCTCGGTGGTAGCACTGGAGATGCTGAGGAGGGGCCACATTCTGGGCACAGTTTGATGGCCTTAGAGCCAGCAGAATTTCCTGGTGCAAAATGTGAGAGGGGAATAAAGAACGGTGCCGAGGATTTCGGCTTGAGCAGCTGAAGGATGCAATTGACGTTAACTGAGATGGGGAAGATGCAGGTGGGGCAGGTCCAGAGGAAAAGATCAGAGCTTCGATTTTAGAAATGTGGAGGCCAGGAGCGGTGCTCATTAACTGGAATCCCAGCATTTTGGGAGGCCGAGGTGGGTGGATCACTTGAGGTCAGGAGTTTGAGACCAGGCTGGCTGACATGGTGAAACTCCGTCTCTACTAAAAATACAAAAAATTAGCCGAGCATGGTGGTGGCACCTGTAGTCCCAGCTACTCAGGAGGCTGAGGCAGGAGAATCACGTGAACCCAAGAGGCGGAGCTTGCAGTGAGCTGAGATCACGCCACTGCACTCCAGCCTGGGCGACAGAGCCAGGCTCCTTTCCATCTCAAAAAGAAAAAAAAAAGAAAGAAATGTTGAATGTGAGGTATGTATTTCATCAACATCCAAGTGGAGAGATTAAGAATTGAAATGAATACACAGTATACACTAATAATAATAGCTGTATATAAGGCTGGGCACAGTGGCTCATGTCTGTAATCCCAGCACTTTGCGAGTCTGAGGCAGGAGGACTGCTTGAGCTCAGAAGATCGAGACCAACCTGATCAACATGGTAAAGCCCCTTTTTTACAAAAAAAAGTACAAAAATTAGCCAGCTGTGGTCCCAGCTCCTCAGGAGGCTGAGGTGGGAGGATCACTGGAGCCTGGGAGGTGGAGGCTGCAGTGAGCCATGGTCGCACCACTGCACTGCAGTTTGGGTGAGAGTGAGAGCCTGTCTCAATTTTAAAAAATAAATCGTTGTATCTAAGAGGTGGGATTATAGAAAAGTTTTTCTTTCTCCTCTTCCCACTTCTTACTTTGCTTGGTCTTTGGAATATTTCAAAATTTTGAAATCATAAACAAGTTTTACTTTTATTTTAAATTTATTTATTTATGAGACAGAGTCTTGCCCTTTTGCCCAGGCTGGGGTGCAGTGGTAGGATCTTGGGTCACTGCAACCTCTGCCTCCCGGGTTCAAGTGATTCTCCCGTCTCAGCCTCCTGGGTAGCTGGGATTACAGGCACCTGCCACCACACCCAGCTAATTTTCGTGTTTTTAGTAGAGACGGGGTTTCACCATGTTGGCCAGGCTAGTCTCAAACTCCTGACCTCGTGATCCACCGGCCTTGGCCTCCCAAAGTGCTGGGATTACAGGCGTGAGCCACTGAGACTGGCCAAGTTTTACTTTTATAATAAAAAGTAAACCATATTAATTTTTTTAAAAAATAATAGCATGTAAGTTATAACATACAAGAGGAATAATTTAGGCTTGTGTCCAGAACTTGAAATTTAAATTTAGGCCAATTCCACATTCTCTGCGATCCCACCGCAGGCCAGACACTCTGCTAGTTCAGGGGATACTGAGATGAACAAAGGTGGTCCCTGCCCTGCCGCAGCGGGCTGTTCAACAGGCTCCAGGCCCGTCTCAGTAAATGCTATCATCAAAGTCCAAACCAAGACCTGGGGGAGTAGGAGGAGGAGGAGGTAGCAGTGAGACTATACACAATCCCTGTACTATAAAAACGGCGAAAGCATGCAGATCAATAGACAGCCTCTGGGCCACACTGAGTGAATTTTAATGCAGGATGGAAGCACACAGATGGGTGATCAGGTCTCTCTTTACTGAAACACAGAACATGTGCCAAGGTGAGTCCAAGGACACCTCTGGGAACAGGTGAAGCCCCTTCCCACACATACGCTCCGGTGGATGTGAGCGAGGGTCCTGTTGCCACATCTGGGGTCAGGGGCTTGGACCTGCTGCCCTTCATGGGAACCTTCTGGGTACCTCTCAGCACAGTAACACAGCTGCAGTCTGTCGGTGGAGGCCCGGGCTAGGGGCAGCACCCTCTTCTGGCACACGGCACATGCCTGGCTGCAGCTGATGTCCGTTAGCCTCTCCTGACACGCAGTAAGGAGACCTGGAAGTGAGGCGCGTGGGCGTGGAGTTCCCGGTGGAGCTGGAGAGCAAGAGAGCCAGCTGTCCTTTCAGCCCATCTGGCCCATGAGCTCACCAGAGGCAGAGGACAGGAAGGGACACTGGGGCAGAGTGCATGCGGAGGACGGCAACCCTTCCTGGGCCTCCTACAATGCTGGACACAGGCTGGTGCCTCACACACATTATGTCATCTAAACCTCACAGCAACCTTATAAAGCAGGTGTTACGATCCTCATTTTATAAGGGATGAAAGTCTCATAGAATAACTTATCCAAGATCACACAGTTGGGAACTAGAAGTCACACCCAGATCTAGCTGGTTCCTAAGCTCATTGTCTAATCCCTGAGCCCAAACTGTTGGGCTGTCCCCGGACGAGAACTGATGCCCAACCCCACGTGGCCTGGTGCCTGCGCCTCAGCTGCCTGACCTGCTCCTGATCTCCCGGTTTCTTTCCGATTCCTGAAATCATTTCTGGTTTGGGGGCTTAGACCTGAGATTCAAAACTGGCTTCCCGGCCGGGTGCAGTGGCTCATGCCAATAATCCCAGTGCTTTGGGAAGCAGAGGCAGGTGGGTCACCTGAGGTCAGGAGTTCGAGACCAGCCTGACCAACATGGAGAAACCCCATCTCTACTAAAAATACAAAAATTAGCCAGGAGTGGTAGTGTGCACCTGTAATCCCAGCTACTAGGGAGGTTGAGGCAGGAGAATTGCTTGAATCCGGGAGGTGGAGGTTGCAGTGAGCCGAGATCATGCCATTGTGCTCCAGCCTGGACGACAGAGCGAGAATCCGTCTCAAGAAAAATAAAAGAAAAGAAAAGAAAAAGAGAAAGAAAAAGAAAAAGAAAAACAAAACTGGCTTCCCAGCAGGGCGCAATGACTCAACGCCTGTAATCCCAGCACTTTGGGAGGCTGAGGTGGGTGGATCACGAGATCAAGAGTTCAAGACTAGCCTGGCCAAGATGCTGAAACCTGAAACTCCATCTCTACTAAAAATACAAAAATTAGTCAGGTATGGTGGTGCGGGCCTGTAATCCCAGCTACTCAGAAGGTTGAGGCAGAAGAGTGGCTTGAACCTGGGAGGCGGAGGTTGTGGTGAGCCAAGATTGCACCACTGCACTCCAGCTTGGGCGACAGAGTGAGACTCAGTCTCAGAAAACAAAACCAAACAAAACAAAAGGAACTGGCTTCCCTCTCCCACACGGATTCACACTCGCTACTTTGATTATCACGTCCCGGGGGCATCTGTCACTTATTTGGCCATTGGGTATCGAGCCCCCGTGCCATGTTGAGGGAACTCCTTACAGCGGGAGTCACGATGGGCCTCGCTGCTGCTGAGAGAACTCCAAGGATGCAGACATCCCTTCTTCCCGTCCCCTGGCACCTGGCTGGGGGCTCATGGGAGTACAAGGGCTAAGCTTGGCCTATCAAATGTTCCTACTCAGGACTTTGGCTCTGGAGCAAAAAGTCCAGTGAGACAAAAAGGCAGCGAGAACCTATGTGAATGTGTGTGCAGGCCACGTGATGCCCCTTGGCTGTGGCAGCATCCAATAGTGACTGACCAGCAAGAGGGACAGTGTCCCAGCCAGCCTGATCCCACTCTCTGGCCCCCAGAGCTCCTGGGGGCCCTCCTGCCTATTTTCCAAGCCTGCTGTCCTGGCATTGCTTTGATTCTATGCAGTCTGGGACGCTGCCAACAAATCCCCCTTTTACTTACGACAGACAGAGGTTTTCTTTCACCTGCAACAAAGGATCCCACTCTCCACGGACATATCTTGCTTCCCTCTGCTAAGGGCAATCATTCCACCTGTCCAGCCTGGCTATGAACTCTACACCTGGCATAAAACCCCCAGCCAGCATCTCTGCCAGGTTTACCCTTGCAAGGGATGACAGGAGGCCTGAGCCACTTTTCAGCAGTGTGGCACCCATTGACTGTGAGAGGTGCTGAATGCAAGCTTCAGGTATTAGCAAGGGCACTGTCAAAGAGGCAATCCACATTAGACTGTGCACTGGGCCTGTTTTCACGGTTACATCTGTGAGCAGAGCTTAGACACTTCCCATCATGCCCCATCTGCTACTTTGTACCACACATTAGGAGAACAACCCACCCCTCAGTGAGGCCAGGCCTGTGACATCTGCACTGAGCTGACCCAGTCTAACCTCCAACAAGCCACACCATCCCCATCCTCAAAACCCTGACCCTGGAACTTTACCATTGGAAGTTCTGTCCAGTGGGTTTTAGGAGAATTTTCCCAACTTGTACAAATACATCCCAATCATGGTCCTCATCTAGAGTATACATCTCTGGGGTTTTTTCTGCCTAGCCTCCCTATTTTCTTGGGGCTCATCCTTCCTCTATGGGATCCTGACTGGGTTGTCAGTCATGGTGACCCTTGCAGGCCACGGAGACCTGCGCTTCCCCGGATGACATGAAAATTTGGGGAGGGGGGCCGGACGCGGTGGCTCATGTCTGTAATCCCAGCACTTTGGGAGGCCAAGACGGGTGGATCACGAGGTCAGGAGATTGAGACTATCCTGGCTAACACGGTGAAACCCCGTCTCTACTAAAAAAAATACATAAAAATTAGTCGGGCGTGGTGGCGGGTGCCTGTAGTCCCAGCTACTTGGGAGGCTGAGGCAGGAGAATGGCGTGAACCCAGGAAGCGGAGCTTGCAGTGAGCTGAGATCGCGCCACTGCACTCCAGCCTGGGCGACAGAGCGAGACTTCATCTCAAAAAACAAAAAGAAAGAAAGAAAAAGAAAAAAGAAAAGAAAATTTGGGGAGATGGAAGTCCCTTGTGAATCTATGGCTAACAAGGCTGCCTTTTCATACATATGAAGAAAGACTCTGAAGAATGAAGGGAGTAGAGCTAAGACAGGGAGAGAAAGAGAAAGTCCCCGTGATGGCGTTGGAGCTGCTGGATCCAGCCGTATTGAAGCTGAAGAGACACTTCTAGGTTTCTCAGACCTTGCCTTTTTTTTTTTTTTTTTTTTTTGGCATAAACTGCTCTGACTTGGGTTTCTGCCACTTGCAACCAAGAGTCCGACCTACCCTCCCATCAATATCACTGACCTTTGCCTCAGGGGCCAGAAGGCCAAGCTTCCAAGGACCAGAAGAAACTGGGGGCTCCAGGAGTCACATGTTTACCTTGCAGAGAAGGAAATGAAGAACTCGGAGAAGGCAGGCAGAAGCAAAGCCAGGCAGAAATCCTCAGATTCAGCATCTAATTCTCCACAAGAAACGAGACTCCCTTCCAAGTGCGGTAGCTGCTTTTCTGTGTCCTGCGGGTCTTCCCTGCAGCCCCTGCGAACCTCACCCCTTCCTCTACTCCCCTGGCCCGGAAAGTGCCCACTCACCTGCTGCATCAGGCTTTCTGCCACTCTGGGGTCAGTGAGGTCTTCCAGGGAAGCCACACTCAGCCGCAGGAGGAGGAAACCTCCATTTTCACCTGCAAATGGAGAACAGTAAGATGAAAATCAGGGCTGGGCGCAGTGGCTCACACCTGTCATCCCAGCACTTTGGGAGGCTGAGGCAGGTGGATCACCTGAGATCGGGAGTTTGAGACCAGCCTGACAACATGGAGAAATCCCGTCTTTACTAAAAACACAAAATGAGCCGGGCATGGTGGTGCGTGCCTGTAATCCCAGCTACTCAGGAGGCTGAGGCAGGAGAATCGCCTGAACCTGGGAGGCGGAGGTTGTGGTGATCTGAGATCGCAGCACTACACTCCAACCTGGGCAACAAGAGCGAAACTCTGTCTCAAAAAAAAAAAAAAAAAAAAGAGGAGGATGACATAGTCACATATATTTGCTTCCGTATGTACATTTCATGTGCAGAAAATTACACACAAGAGACAATCTCATGGGTTACATGTGTGGAGAGAGCTGGGTGGGGGCACAGCCAGGGGAGAAAGACATTTTATGGTGAACCTTTTTGTACCTTTCCATTTCAAATCATATGAATGTCTTATCTAATCAACAAATAATAAAGTATTTTTCTTTCCAGGGAAAAGAAGGAGCGATCAGACTGTCACTGTGTCTATGTAGAAAGGAAAGACATGAGACTCCATTTTGAAAAAGACCTGTACTTTAAACAAGCTTTGCTGAGATGTTGTTAATTTGTAACTTTGCCCCAACTTTGAGCTCACAAAAACATGTGTTGTATGGAATCAAGGTTTAAGGGATCTAGGGCTGTGCAGGACGTGCCTTATTAACAAAATGTTTACAAGCAGTATACTTGGTAAAAGTCATCACCATTCTCTAGTCTCAATAAACCAGGGGCACAATGCACCGTGGAAAGCCGCAGGGACCTCTGCCCTTGAAAGCCAGGTATTGTCCAAGGTTTCTCCCCATGTGATAGTCTGAAATATGGCCTCGTGGGATGAGAAAGACCTGACCGTCCCCCAGCCTGACACCCGTAAAGGGTCTGTGCTGAGGTGGATTAGTAAAAGAGGAGAACCTCTTGCAGTTGAGATAGAGGAGGGCCACTGTCTCCTGCCTGCCCCTGGGAACTGAATGTCTCGGTATAAAACCCGATTGTACATTTGTTCAATTCTGAGACAGGAGAAAAACCGCCCTGTGGCGGGAGGTGAGACATGTTTGCAGCAATGCTGCTTTATTATTCTTTACTCTGCTGAGATGTTTGGGTGGAGAGAAACATAAATCTGCCCTACGTGCACATCCAGGCATAGTATCTTCCCTTGAACTTAATTATGACACAGATTCTTTTGCTCACATGTTTTTTGCTGACCTTCTCCTTATTATCACCCTGCTCTCCTACTACATTCCTTTTTGCTAAAATAATGAAAATAATAATCAATAAAAACTGAGAAAACTCAGAGACTGGTGCCGGTGCAGGTCCTTGGTATGCTGAGCGCCGGTCCCCTGGGCCCACTGTTGTTTCTCTATACTTTGTCTCTGTGCCTTATTTCTTTTCTCAGTCTCTCATCCCACCCGACTAGAAATACCCACAGGTGTGGAGGGGCAGGCCACCCCTTCACTTTCCAGGGCAGTTTAGCTACCATCTTTAACCCTGTCAGATGGGGTCGTGTTACCCACCTCCTAAGGCTGTTTTGAAGGTTAAATAGAGGAGATAACATATGCAAAGCTGGTGGCGCACTGCCTGGCATCAGATAACATATGCAAAGCTGGTGGTACACTGCCTGGCATCAGATAACATATGCAAAGCTGGTGGCACACTGCCTGGCACCGGAGAGAACGTTCTGCTGGGGTCAGTGCTTACTGGGTGTGAAACATGTTTATATCACCCCTGCCTATAATACGAAAGATATTCAATAATATCTTTATGTATTGAGCGGTTGTGATTAATATTTGTATTCCCACCTCCCCCAGAAAGGTGATAACAAGCTGCGGATACGCAGAGATGAGGCCCAAGGGCAGAGTGACAGGAAGTGGAGGTGGAGGCTACAGGCTGACCAGAAGCTGGACTGACCAAGCAGCCTCCGACAATGAACTTCTCCCCTGAGAAGTCCCTGTTGCCTCAGAGATGTAGCTTTAAACTCCCAAGCCTTCGCCGTATTTATTTTATCTTACCTTTTTTTTTGAGACGGAGTTTCACTCCGTCTCAGCTCACTGCAACCTCCACCTCCTGGGTTCAAGTGATTCTCCTGCCTCAGTCTCCCAAGTAGCTGGGATTACAGGCGCCCACCACTGCGCCCAGCTAATTTTCATATTTTTAGTAGAGATGGGGTTTCACCATGTTGGTCAGCCTGGTCTCGAACTCCTGACCTCAGGTGATCCGCCCGCCTCTGCCTCCCAAAGTGCTGGGATTACAGGCATAAGCCACCGCTCCCAGCCTGTATTAATTTATTTTAAGTCACTATCTATGGCATAAATCCCAGGAAATGCATCCAGCAGGCCCCAATTTCATGGGGTCCGAGCCCGTCAGAGAGCAGCAGCTTGGGCCTGATGCCTGCCTGCTGCTCCTCTGTGTGGCTATGGCTGGAATAGAAGCTTCCAGAGCTGCTCAACAGTGCACTTCACAGAAGGTCAGAGCTGGACAGGACTTCAGTGCCCATTCCAACCCTCTCCAAATACAGGTGGAGAAACTGAGGCCCAGAGAGGGAGAGGGACTTGCCCAAGGTCACTCGGGTTGTTACAGGCAGAGCCGAGACCGCAAACCATTTCTCCGGACTTCCATCCCCACCCCTTTCCATACACAACCCTCCATCTGCCTTTTCCTGATTTCGCCAAGAACCACTAGAAGATCACGAAGAGGCAACATCAGGAGCAGGCTCTGAGTAGGCTCCAGATCCTTCCTTCCTCTCCACTCCTCAAGTGTGGAGACGTCCTGGAAACTCCTCATCCCAAATCCCCGAAGATCACCAGCAGGAGCCACTTACCTGCACTCACGTCTGTGGTCGGCCTCGTCCGGGCAGTGGTGGGCGTGGCTGTTGGGGGCTTCATCGTGGTCTTCGCTGAGGTTGTGGTCTTGGCTAAGGTGCTGTTCGTCCCTCGGCTGCTGTTGGTTGTAGTCGGAGGGACAGAAGGAAGAGGGTCCCTGCTGGTGGGGAAGGGCCCCTTGGTTGTGCTGTCCATGGTCGGCGTCTCTGAAGGGGTGAAGTTCTTGAGGGCGGCTTCCGAGGGGCTGTAGGAGGAAGCAGAGCTCCCAGCAAAGGAAGTTGTTTTGCCCACTGCTGACCCAGCCTCTATGGAGACCGGAGCTGCTCCTGAGTCTTTCACGTAACTTGGTGTCTCAACAGAGACGGCTGAGGTTTCTTCCAGGCGATTCCTGCTAACTGTGACCAGAGCTCCACTGAGGGTCGTGGCCCTGGGTGCTGTCACTTCTCTTTCTGTGGCGCTGTTAGTGGGGAGTGGGGTCCCAACCGTGGCATCAGGTGCAGCTGACTCTGTGGTGCCGGCTGTGGACAGGGTCTCGGCAGAGGCTGTGACCTCAGTGATGTGTGGTTTTGCTTCAGTGGAGTCAGGCAGAGCTGGTGGATCGGAGGTGGACGAGGCCTTCACCCCTTCCGTGGGGATGTGATCTGTGTCTGAGGCCCCAGGGATGCTGGAAGTCGTTGTTTCTATTTCTGTGATGCTGCAATTGATAACCTCAATGTGGGTGATGGTCACCAGGGCTTCAGCAAGGAGAGTGACGTCAGATCCCAGGGACCATGATGGGGTGATGACTGGATGGGGGCCGTCGGAAGAGGCGCCGCTCTCTGAGGCCTGTGACGGGGTGATGACTGGATGGGGGCCATCGGAAGAGGCGCTGCTCTCTGAGGACAGGCCCTTAGCTTCTGTGGAGGTGTGAGCCAATGTCAATATGTCCATTGTGAGTGTCTTTGCCTCTTCAGAGCTGTCATCGGTGCAAAGGGTGTCAAAGATGGCTTTCTCGGGATCACTGCCTGTGATGGTCTGAACTGTGGTCATTCCAGCTCCCTCGGGGCTGCCACTGGTGGCTGATGTCTCCATGGAGGTGGCGATCAGCACCATGAAGTTGGGAGATGTTTTTGTGAAACTCCTGGTCTCTCTTGCAGGGGAAATTCTCTTGGCTCCCCTGGTCTCTGCTTCTGGAATGGGGCCGGCTGGGGTTGAGGCCCTAGAAGAGGTCTCAGTGCTCAGCGTTTGAGTTTCCAGAGCAGCGTGGCCCGGTGCTGGAGTCATAGCGGGCACTTCTGTGTCGTCCGTTGTCATCGCAGTGTCTGCTCTGCGGGTGCTGGGGCCTGTGTTGGTTAAGACTGACTTGGTGAGCCTGGGTTCCAGTGGACTTCACACAAGCTATTGCGTTTACACCCTGGGCACTTCTGGGAGGAGGGTGGGGCGGGGGAGTGCCGTTACCTCATTTTTCATCTACATAAGCGAACAAGAAGGAGGCAGTCCTGGGAAACCCAGGCCTGTGTGGCAGCCATGGAGCTGGGGTTGCCATGGCTGGTGTCCTCTAAAGCCCTGACAACTCACTTGGGGCCAGCAAGCCCCAGGATCTGCTGGCTATCGGCTTGCGTCTTTAAGAGGGGATGTGTGGGGCCAGCGTCCACCTTCCAGGGTAAGCCAAGAAGGCAGACCAGTGTCCAGGACTCGCAGAGCTTTCTGAACCTCTGTCCCCTTCCCCGGATACTTTTCTCATCCAACACATACTTCCCCATGGAAGTAAAAACCCTTAAAAGACGAGAAAGGCCTATGATTTTGCCTTTCAGGGTAGCTGGGTGGATCGAGGCAGGGGAACCTCCAGAGACAGGGTGGGCAGTGCTGCTGCCAAAGCGAGGGAGCCGGCAGAGTCCTTGGGGCTCCGGCAAGGGAAAGAGGGCACCCCCCACCCTGCCGAGGCCCCTCCTGAATGAGGGCTGAGAACTGCAGGGTTGGAGCCTGGGAACCATAGAAACCGTGGCCAGGCATTTTCCACGGGACACCGGGAGCCAGCTGAGGCAACACCTAGCTTTTCAGAGAGCGGCTGCCGGCACTTCTGCCTGGAGCAGAGGCCTGTTCCCTTGACTGGCCCTGAGGTGGGAGGAATGGGAGGCCCCGAGGGAGGCTACGGTGGGATATCTTCCCCAGAGACAGGGTCTTGCTCTGTTGCCCAGGCAGGTCTTGAATTCCTGGGCTCAAGCGATCCTCCTGCCTCAGCCTCTTGAGTAGTTTACTACAAGATCTTTTCTGGCCTGAGAAAGGGGGCCTCCCCTGTCTAGAGGGAGATCGGGCTCTCCCTGTGAGTGGGCCAAGGAGCCTCTTGGAGAGGGTTTCTAGATTTAGCAAATAAAAATACAGGGCACTCGGTTAAATTTGAACTTGCATTTCAGATAAACGATGAATAACTTTTTAGCATGAGTATTTCTCATGCAATATTGGCTACGTACTTACACTTAAAAAAAAATTGTTACCTGAAATGCAAATGTAACTGGATGCCCTGTGTTTTATCTGGTAATCCCAGTCTTGGAAGGAAAAGGATCAAATACAAACCCCCTAATTCTCTGAGCCTTCTTGGTCCAGCCCACACAACTGGAAGCCCAAAGGTGGCGCTCTTGGAGTCTGACCTCCCCTGGCACAGGGTTTGAGATGGTCTTTACCCGGCTCCACTGGTCCAAAAGTAGCCCATAGACCCAAAAGAGGCCTAGCACCTCTCCCCAGGGCGTCAGGATGGGGCCCCAGGTCCCCAGCTGGTTGTCCTGTGGACCTCAGGGAATGACGAGGCAGGAGTCAAGAGCCTCGGTTGCAGCTCCCGCTGTGCCGCCCACGACCGGCTCTGGGGTCAGATGATCTGCTGGTTCAAATCCTGACTCGGCCTCCTACTAGCCAGGCCAGTCTCTAGACCCCTCCCAGCCTCCATGCCCTCACCTGAGAAAACAGGGTCACAATTCCTGCCTTGCCAACGTGGTGAGGACCAGCGGAGAAGGTGAAAGGGCTTATATTCCAAAGCCCACAAGGTAAGCATCCCTCCCCATGGAGTCCTCTCCCGGGCCCCTGGAAAGCACGCATAGTTGATCTGACTATAGTGAGGAGTGCGGGCTGCACCCCCAGGCAGTGTAGGCGAGTCCCGGGCACCCACTCTCATCCCTGGTCCCCAGCTGCACACACAAATCTCACTTTTGCAGGAACTGTTCGTCTGCCTTCATAATACAGTTTCTTCTCCCCACTTCAAGCCTGAGATCATTTCTCTGAGCCTTCTTGGTCCAGCCCACACAGCTGGAAGCCCAGAGTGGTGCCCTTGGAGCCTGACTTCCCCTGGCACATTTTCCGGCTTATCCAGGAGCCCCGGGGTGTCCTTTCTGCTGTGAAACCTCCTCATGCTCCCCAAGCCCACAGCCTCTCGGGTCCAGGGGGGTCTTCTCAAATACAGCAAATCCCGGCCCAGCCCCTCGGTAGCTCTGGAACACTGCGGCTCTCCTGGTACAATCTTCAAATCTGGTGGAGAGGAAAGCGTGTGGACTTGGGACCCTGAGTTGGAGAATCTGCTCTCTGCCCTGTGACCCTGGCCAAGTCTCTCAGCTCCAAGCCTGCATTTCCGCACCTGTAAGGTGGAGCTAACGGGACACGTGCAGCGCAGACCAGGCCACGGTGAGCACAGGCAGGAGGCCACGGGGTGCAGTGCTCAGGCCTGTGGGGAGTCAGATCCTGGCTCCGAGGAGTTGTTACTGGATGCCCAGAAGCACAGTGGCCTCACCCTTAAAGCAGTGGAGGTGGGGGGTGGTAAGAACAGGGCGGATCTTGCAGGGCCGTTGTGAGGATTAAAAATATAATGTATAATGATGCGTCAAAGTAGGTTCCTCAGTCCTAACAAATGTGCCACTCTGGTGGGGGACGTTGATGATGGGGGAGGCTGTGAGTGGTGGGGATGGGAACTCCAGACTCTCCACTGCAGCTTTTTTTTTTTTTTTTTTTTTTGAAACAGAGTTTCACTTTTGTTGCCCGGGCCAGAGTGCAATGGTGCGATCTCAGCTCACTGCAAACTCCACCTCCCAGGTTCAAGCAATTCTCCTGCCTCAGCCTCCCGAGTAGCTGGGATTACAGGCACCTGCTACCACCCCCGGCTAATTTTGTATTTTTAGTAGAGACGGGGGTTTCTCCATGTTGGTCAGGCTGGTCTCGAACTCCCAACCTCAGGTGATCTGCCCACCTCGGCCTCCCAAAATGCTGGGATTACAGGTGTGAGCCACCGCGCCCGGCCTCTCCACTCGAGGTTTAGAGCGAGCATAGAACTGCTCTAAAAATAAATAAATAAATCCTTTTCTATTTTTTAATGTATGTGATGAGTTTGGCACAACTCCTATTAGTGACAGGTCAGGGTTCATTCCCATCTTTCACAAAAGCCCTGCCTGTCAGCATCCACCCTTCCCAAGCAGTTTGTGGCAGTTGCACTTTTCACACGAAATCTGTATTTTGAAGGAAATCCATGGTAGGTAATAAACTGGGAGGAGTCAGAATCTTGTTAAGCCACATTCTTCAGCTTTCTGCACAATGATCACCAGCTGGCACCTCCCTGCAACCCCCCCCCCCCTCCCCGCTCCGTGCCCCACTTACTGTCCCATGTTCATAAAGACAAACTCTCAGCCACCCCTTACGATGGCAGCGTCATAGTTGATTAGTGTGTCCTGCAGCGCCAGGCACGCTTACACTCACACACACCGTCATGGTTGATTAGTGTGTACTGCAGCGCCAGGCACACTTACACTCACTCACACCGTCATTTGCACACTCTTTATGAACAATAATAGCACTTCACAGGTAGCACTGTGGTTCATTATAATCAACCCGAGAGAGCCTGCCCTTGCCCATGAATGGCGGCTCATACTGAAATTCACTCCCAGAGCCCCACTAGGGGAGAGGCCCACCAGGCCCTTCTAGGCCTCCTTACCTGCAGAGCTCCCAGAGACCCCAACCTCCCAGCAGAAGAAGAAAAGGGGCAGAGCCAGACCCCAGAGAGAGCCCATCCTAGCCGGCCACCGCTGCTCCACAGAACTGCTGGCTGTCTCTTGCGGGTACCTTTTCCTGTTTCCTCAAACCAGGGAGGAGGGGCAGCCTCCTGCCCAGGTGTGTGACCAGGTGATCACAAATGTGCAGGCTGAGGGCTGGCAGGTTGAGGCTGTCAGCAAGCTGACCCCCTTGCCTTCCTTGCCCGGTAAACACTCCACTGAAATTTGATTTGAAGATATGGAATCACTAGCTTTTTTTTTTTTTTGAGATGGAGTCTTGCTCTGTCACCCAGGCTGGAGTGTACAGTAATGAGATCTCAGCTCAATGAAACCTCTTCCTCCCGGGATCAAACAATTCTCCTGCCTCGGCCTCTGGAGTAGCTGGGATTACAGGCGCGCACCACCACGCCCGGCTAATTTTTGTATTTTTAGTAGAGATGGGGTTTCACCATGTTGGCCAGGCTAGTCTCGAACTCCTGACCTCAGGTGATCTACCCACCTCAGCCTCCCAAAGTGCTGGGAGTACAGGCGTGAGCCACTGCACCCAGCCAAGTGCTTTTATTTTCTTAAGCCAATTAATTAGAGCTCTTTTATATATTTTCAGTAGCAAAACACTGTGTACAAAACAACACATAAATACATAGATGTATTAGGTATGCTGAGAGAAGTTCATCTTATAGATTCATAAAGAGCTTTTTTCTTACACCTTCAAATTCTTTTTTACTTTTTTTTTTTTTTTTTTTTTTGAGACAGAGTCTCACTCTGTTGCCCAGGCTGGAGTGCAATGGCTTGATCTCGACTCACTGCAACCTCTGCCTCCTGGCTTCAAGTGGTTCTCCTGCCTCAGCTTCCTGAGTAGCTGGGATTATAGGCACCTGCCACCCCACCTGGCTAATTGTTTTTGTATTTTTAGTAGAGATGGGGTTTCACCATGTTGGCCAGGATGATTTTGAATCCCTGACCTCAAGAGATCTTTGCGGCTCAGCCTCCCAAATGCTAGGATTACAGACGTGAGCCACCGTGCCCAGCCACACCTTCGAATTCTTGATAACCTGTTTTACTACTCTAAGCAGTTGTCAGCTAAATAGCCTTGAATTTGCATTTTAAGGAAACTGAGGTGAAAATCGAATAGCAAAATTTACATCACAACGTATGGAGAGAAAAAGTCTGGTGTGCTGGAGGGAAATTAAAACAGATTTAATTGCCAATTAAACATAAAATTATAGAAATTATAAAGGCCTTTTAAATATATACACACACACAAAGATCCTATAGCTTTTACTTCAGAAATTTAGCCATGAAAGCTGGGCGCGGTGACTCACGCCTGTAATCCCAGCACCTTGGGAGGCCGAGGCGGGCAGATCATCTGAGGTCAGGAGTTGGAGACCAGCCTGACCAACATGGAGAAACCCCATCTCTACTAAAAATACAAAGAATTAGCTGGGCATGGTGGTGCATGCCTGTAATCCCAGCTACTCGGGAGGCTGAGGCAAGAGAATCGCTTGAACCAGGGAGGCAGAGGTTGCTGTGACCCAAGATCATCCCATTGTACTCCAGCCTGGGCAACAAGAGTGAAACTCTGTCAAAAAAGAAAAAAAGAAAAAAAGAAAGAAAGAAAAGAAAAAAAGAAATATCGCCATGAAATAAATACAAACTCACCAGTTTTCAAACAAAAAAACTGTCAGGTCCAAACAGTGTTTTTTATCTTAACAGAAAAATAACAGCAAATTTAAAGCAGGCAGAGAAGAAAACAGAGAAAAAAGAGGACTCAGGAACTCTATAGTTTGCAGGTCAACCTCAGGGCTCTTTTTTTTTTTTAATGTAAATGTGCACAAAGACCATATTACTTCCACTTTACATAAACTCTGGCAAGTAGAGGCACCATGAACCGTATGGAGTACTCGGCTGGGAGGAGCGAATGCCCTTTCTCTTTGGAGCTGAGAAAACTCAATCTCTCATTTACCTATGACAACAACAGTTCAGTTCCTTATGCAAATACACATAGACAAGCCAAACTGAGATTCATTTTGGGAGAAAAAGCAATAGAGAAGACCCTTTAGGATACATCTCTGAACTAGAATTAGGATCCTTAAATCACAGCTTCCTAGAAGAGAAAAAAAAAAACCCAAAAAACAGCCAAGACCATTCCCTGTAAACTGTGCTCAGCCACCCCTTCTTTGTAGTTCTCGTCTGCCATTACACACGCCAAGGTCAAATCCTCTCACAGTGCAGGGTCATCTCTGGTTCCTCCAAAGCCAAAGAGGTCAGGTCATGCCATACAGGAACACAGAGCTTTAGACCTGAGAAGAATCCGCCCATCACTCTTGAAACTCCACAAAGAAAACAGAGCACCCTGGAAGGGGTGAGTGGCCCCTTTGTTCCAAATCCTTTAAAGGGGCTCGAGTCATTGGAAGCCTTCTCTAGATTTTTTTGGTACCGCAGATGGCAAAGGCAGGAGGAGGTATAGGGAGGAAGAAAAGTAAGTGAAAGAGCATTTGTTGTTTTTTTGTTTGTTTGTTTTTTAAGACAGAAAGCAAACACAGAAACCAAGCACATGACTTGTTGGTTTTTTTGGTTTAGTTTTCTCCTCTTTTGCAGCTGCAAGGAATTTTAGCCAAATTAGAGAGGCTTTGTTACCCATAATTTGGAATTCTCACTTGGATTTGACCAAGTCAGGTAGAGTTGGTCAAATCTGACGAGAGAAAGACCAGAACAAACAACAACAACAAAAGCCAAATGATGTGGCCACAGACTGCTCGAACGGGAAGAAGAAATTCAGACCAGCTGATTGTTAACCTTCAGCCAAGACAAAACCTCAGTTCAGCTACTTACCTAGGGATGGGTCTCAGGCTGAAGACTGCTCTCTACCATCCTTGAAGCAGGAAAAAAACTCGAACTTGTCTTCCCTACTGGGAGCAAGCTCAAACTCCATAAAAGAGTTGCCAACCTTCCATCATCACGGACCCAGGAAATCTTGCCTTCCTTCTTGGAAGCAAATAAAACTCCAAAAGAAGGGGAGGGAGAGTTGTACATCAAATAAACTTTAGATCACGACCAAGTTTTGAGAGATCAGGGACTCTCTGGAGGGGGTGCTCCCAGACCTCAGAAAATTGTCCTGTTGGTTTGAGCCATAAGGTTAGCTCATGCTGCTACCAAGCACCAATAGATCTGTCAAAGGTCAGGGGCACCTCAACTCAGAATCCCTCCATGGTTACCAAAATGTGAACCCCCCAAATCTGAGACAGGTCTCAGTTAATTTAGAAAGTTTGTTTTTCCAAGGTTGAAGATGCACACCCGTGACACAGCCTCAGGATGTCCTGACGACATGTGCCAAGGTGGTCATACATTTTAGGGAGACATGAGACATCAATCAACATATGTAAGATGAACATTGGTTCAGTCTGGAAAAGGCAGGGCAACGCCAAGCAAACGTGGGACAACTCGCAGCCAGGAGAAAGCTTCCAGGTCACAGGTGGGTGAGAGACAAAGGTAGCATTCTTTTGAGTTTCTGATGGGCCTTTCCAAAGAAGGCAATCAGATATGCATCTATCTCAGTGAGCAGGGGGTGATTTTGAATAGAATGGGGGCAGGTTGGCCCTAAGCCATTCCCAGCTTGACTTTCCCCTTTAGCTTAGTGATTTTGGGGGCCCAAGATTTATTTTCCTTTCACAAAACCATAAACATAATAAATAAGTGAATTATAGAAAGGTGAAAACTATGGAAAAAAAAAGAAAAACAGGGAGAAAGAATCCTGAGCACTGACATGGAGAGTGCAGGGTGCCAGTTGCAGTACTAAATAGCAGGGGGGAGGGCAGGTGCCAGCTGCAGTACTAAATACCCTGGTGGGGGGAGGACAGGTGCCAGCTGCAGTGCTAAATAGCAGGGGGGAGGGCAGGTGCCAGCTGCAGTACTAAATACTGGCATGGGGAGGGCAGGTGCCAGCTGCAGTACTGAATACTGGCGTGGGGAGGGCAGGTGCCAGCTGCAGTACTAAATACTGGTGTGGGGAGGGCAGGTACAAGTTGCAGTACTAAATAGCGGGGGGCAGATTTTTACATGGGGAGGGCAGGGTGCCAGTTGCAGTACTAAATAGCAGGGGGGAGATTTTTACGTGGGGAGGGCAGGTGCCAGCTGTAGTACTAAATAGCAGGGGGGAGATTTTTACGTGGGGAGGGCAGGTGCCAGCTGTAGTACTAAATAGCAGGGGGGAGATTTTTACATGGGGAGGGCAGGGTGCCAGTTGCAGTACTAAATAGCAGGGGGGAGATTTTTACTTTGGGAGGGCAGGTGCCAGCTGCAGTACTAAATAGCGGGGGGAGATTTTTACATGGGGAGGGCAGGTGCCAGCTGCAGTACTAAATAGCAGGGGGGAGATTTTTACATGGGGAGGGCAGGTGCCAGCTGCAGTACTAAATACTGGTGTGGGGAGGGCAGGGTGCCAGCTGCAGTATTAAATAGCAGGGGGGAAATTTTTACGTGGGGAGTGCAGGGTGCCAGCTGCAGTACTAAATAGCAGGGGGGAGGGCAGGTGCCAGCTGCAGTACTAAATACCCTGGTGTGGGGAGGACAGGTGCCAGCTGCAGTGCTAAATAGCAGGGGGGAGGGCAGGTGCCAGCTGCAGTACTAAATACTGGCATGGGGAGGGCAGGTGCCAGCTGCAGTACTGAATACTGGCGTGGGGAGGGCAGGTGCCAGCTGCAGTACTAAATACTGGCATGGGGAGGGCAGGGTGCCAGCTGCAGTACTAAATACTGGCGTGGGGAGGGCAGGTGCCAGCTGCAGTACTAAATACTGGCATGGGGAGGGCAGGGTGCCAGCTGCAGTACTAAATACTGGCGTGGGGAGGGCAGGTGCAAGCTGCAGTACTAAATAGCGGGGGGCAGATTTTTACATGGGGAGGGCAGGGTGCCAGCTGTAGTACTAAATAGCAGGGGGGAGATTTTTACGTGGGGAGGGCAGGTGCCAGCTGTAGTACTGAATAGCAGGGGGGAGATTTTTACATGGGGAGGGCAGGGTGCCAGTTGCAGTACTAAATAGCAGGGGGGAGATTTTTACTTTGGGAGGGCAGGTGCCAGCTGCAGTACTAAATAGCGGGGGGGAGATTTTTATGTGGGGAGGGCAGGTGCCAGCTGCAGTACTAAATACTGGTGTGGGGAGGGCAGGGTGCCAGCTGCAGTACTAAATAGCGGGGGGAGATTTTTACTTGGGGAGGGCAGGGTGCCAGTTGCAGTACTAAATAGCAGGGGGGAAATTTTTACGTGGGGAAGGCAGGTGCCAGCTGCAGTACTAAATAGCAGGGGGGAGATTTTTACATGGGGAGGGCAGGTGCCAGCTGCAGTACTAAATAGCCGGGGAAGATTTTTTTCTGAGCAACTTTGAGTCACTGCTCACATCTCATGCCAATGTATTAATCCCAAGTCAAGGGTCAGATGGGGCACCTGGATCTCTCTAGTTGCCAACACGGCTCTTCCAAGTGTACTTTACTTCCTTTCATTCCTGCTCTAAAACTTTATTCATTTATTTATTTATTTTTGAGACAGAGTCTTGCTCTGTCGCCTAGGCTGGAGTGCAGTGGCGCAATCCCAGTTCACTGCGACCTCTGCCTCTGGGATTCAAGCGATTCTCCTGCCTCAGCTTCCTGAGCAGCTGGGATAACAGGCGCGCACCACCATGCTTGGTTAATTTTTTTTTTATTTTTGTATTTTTAGTAGAGATGGGGTTTCACCATATTAGCCAGGATGGTCCCGTACTCCTAACCTCAGGTGATCTGCCTGCCTCAGCCTCCCAAAGTGCTGGGATTACAGGTGTGAGCCACCACGCCCGGCCCTAGCCAACTTTTGTTTTTTTGAGACAGAGTTTCATTCTTGTCGCCCAGGCTGGAGTGCAATGGCCCGATCTTGGCTCACTGCAACCTCTGCCTCCCGGGTTTGTAGGATATAATAAATTCCTCTTCAAAGGTTTTAGGCTGTAAAATGTTAAGTACAATGAGTTCTGAGATCCTCTCCAAAGAATCAATGTATCAGTATGTTCAGCTCTTCATTTTAAAGTTTAACTTCCTTGTTCTCTTCATCTCCTTGCCCCTAGTTTCAGTAAACAACCCCCTCCCAGCCTCTATCACCTGCTCCATCCTGAGTCATCCCTGGTCAACTGCTCTGACCTGAGTCATCCTGAGTCACTGTTCTGTAACCATCATTCCCACCTAACTACTCACCCCACTACCCCGGCTTGTACCCCTGCTCTCTTTAAAATAGCCAATCAGAATTAGCTTAGGCTGTGCGGTCCAACCCTAGCTAGTAGGGAAAAGGCATAGCAGTAGGGTCTACCTGCGTCAGGAATAAGAACCCCTTCCCCTCTGTTCAGGTGTGCTCTTGCCATTGCTCCATCCATGAGTCACACCCTTCTATAGAAGTAAAAATTGCCTTGCTGAGAAAATTAAATTATTTGTCTGAGTGCTAATTTTTCTTTTTACACTGAGGAACAAGCATTTGTTTCTAACAGGTTCAAGTGATTCTCCTGCCTCAGCCTCCTGAGAAGCTGGGATTACAGGCAATGCGCCACCACACCTGGCTCATTTTGTGTTTTTAGTAGAGATGGGGTTTCACCATGTTGATCAGGCTGGTCTTGAACTCCCGACCTCAGGTGATCCACCTGCCTCAGCCTCCCAAAGTTCTGGGATTAGAGGGATGAGCCACCGTGCCCAGTCCCCAGTCAACTTTTTAATACACTTTCACTCCTGCTCTAAAACTTGCCTTGGTCTCTCACTCTGCTTTATGCCCCTTGGACAAATTCTTTCCTTCCCGGAGGCAAGAACAGAGTTGCTGCAGACCCATAGTGATTTACTGCTGCTAACAGTTTTGGAAGGATCTCCCTGGCAGCTGTGCTGAAAATAGGGTAAAAACAGGGAGTTAGGAGGCTTTGCCCATGTCCAAGTGAGAGACGGAGGTGGCTCTGACTATGGGGCAACAAAGACGCTGGTAAGAAGTGGTCTGATTCTGGATACGTGTTGAAAGTAGAGCTGACACGATGTCTTTCCAAATCAACATGAAGTGTCAAAGAAAGAGGAATAAAGAATAACTACAAACTTCACAGCCTGAACAGCTGGGAGGGTGGAGTTGTCCCCAGCACTGTCTAGGCCTAGCAATCCCACCAGCTGTTTAAAAGAACCCTCCCCCCCTTTACTTCTGTCCCCCTGAAACCAGGGCATGTGTAGGGACAAATCTGACTGCTGGGGACAAGGATATGGAGTAAGGCCCAGAGCACTGGCCTGCTCAGGGCCTGATAGAATTGTTACTTGTACAAACAAAACATAAAAATCAAAGGCACCCAACCCCAACCATCTGAACGGACTCTGCTCAGCCAGGGCACTCCAAAATTAACCTGAAAGACTGGTTCGGGCCATGATGGGAAGTGGCCATTGGGGACACGTGGGGAGTTGGACATGCCTCATTATGCCCTCCTTCCTTTGGGAATGCAGGAAAAGCCACCAGCATTTGGCATCAGCACAGACCTTAGGTCTGAGAAACATTCACAGTCTATTCTCTCTGAGGCCTGTGACCTGGAGGCTTCATCTGCATGATAAGACTTTGGTCTCCACAGCCTTTTTTGTTTTTTGTTTTGTTTGGTTTGGTTTTTTGAGATGAAGTCTCACTCTGTTGCCAGGCTGGAGTGGAGTGGCACGATCTCAGCTCGCTGCAACCTCTGCCTCCCAGGTTCAAGTGATTCTCCTGCTCAGCCTCCTTAGTAGCTGGAACTACAGGTGTGTACCACTATGCCAGGCAAATTTTTGTATTTTTAGTAGAGACGGGGTTTCACCATGTTAGCCAGGATGGACTTGATCTCTTGACCTTGTGACCTACCCGCCTTGGCCTCCCAAAGTGCTGGGATTACAGGTGTGAGCCACTGTGCCCAGCCGGTCTCCACAGCTTCTTATCATAACCCAGACATTCCTTTCTATTGATAGTAACTTTCAACCAATTGCCAATCAGAAAATTTTAAGTCTACCTGTAACCTGGAAGCCCCTGCTTTGAGCTGTCCCACTTTTCTTCACCAAACCAGTGTACATCTTACACGTATTTGATTGATGTCTCATGTCTCTCTAAAATATATAAACCCAGCTGGGCACGGTGGCTCACGCCTGTAATCCCAGCACTTTGAGAGGCTGGGATCACGAGGTCAGGAGATCGAGACCATCCTGGTTAACAAGGTGAAACGCTGTCTCTACTAAAAATACAAAAAATTAGCTGGGTGTGGTGGTGGGCGCCTGTAGTCCCAGCTACTCAGGAGGCTGAGGCAGGAAAATCACTTGAACCCTGGGGGTGGAGGTTGCAATGAGCTGAGAACACGCCACTGCACTCCAGCCTGGGTGACACAGACTCCATCAAATATATATATATGTATATACCCCAGAGATGCCTGACCACCTTGGACACATGTTCTCAGGTCTCCTGAGGCTGCATCACAGGCTGTGGTCACTCACATTTGGTTCAGAATAAATTTCTTTATATATTTTACAGAGTTTGACTCTTTTCATTGACACTTGGTAAATGTCCCTGAAATACAAGGTTATGGACCTGCTACGCCCTATCTCCTCAGGCCACCGCAAAGTTGCTCTGGGTTCACTGGGGGGAAAACCTTTTTCCTCTTTCATCCTGGGCCCAGTGGTTGAAGGCCTGCAGATTAACTGAGAAAAAACAGATTAACAGGAGGAAAGATTAAATTTATTTACAGATGCACCTGATAGTTGCTCAGTAATGAGTAACTCACTGAATAACCAGAAATAAAGTGTGTATAAAAAACTTACACCAAGGAAGGGGTTTAGGGCTTCAGTGGAAAGGTATGGAAGGTCGCACTGGGCTTTCTGATGCTAATGGCAACAGGCAGGGTGTCTCCAGGGAACTGCCCCGGCCTCTGTCCAAGGCAGCCGAATTGGCAGGGAACCGCCCCGGCCTCTGTGTTTTTGGGAGGCTCTGCTTTAGTCAGGAAGGGAAAATTCAGATAAGATTTCTTTCTGCATCTTTTGTATCTCAAATGTTTTCACTTTTATTTATTTATTTATTTGTTTGTTTGTTTGTTTAAGACAAAGTCTCACTCTGTTGCCCAAGCTGGAGTGCAATGGCTCAATCTCGGCTCACTGCAACCTCTGCCTCCTGGATTCAAGTGATCCTCCAGCCTCAGCCTCCCAAGTAGCTGGGATTATAAGTCTGTGCCACCACACCTGGCTAATTTTTATATTTTTAGTAGAGACAGCGTTTTACCATGTTGGCCAGGTTGGTCTCGAACTCCTGACCTCATGTGATCCGCCCACCTCAGCCTCCCAAAGTGCTGGGATTACAGGTGTAAGCCATCGTGCCCGGCCAGTTTTCACTTTAAAATGATCTTTAATACCAACTCTTGGGGTCTGAATGGGTCCCCACTGGTTTCAAATGTTGAGCATGCACAGATTATGTGGATGAGAACTTGCCAGGCAGGCTTACCGAAGGAGACGTGGTAAGAATCGCCTACATTTGCCAGGCCCTGAGGACAGGCCCTCTCCACACCGAGGCTTATTTCCTTGGGTTGCAGAAGAGGAAACGCCAGGGAGCCCAGTATTCTTTGGTTCATTCACTTCTTTTTTATGGTGTAACCTACATACTGTAAATTATGCCCAGCTTAAGTAGCGTATACCCTGATGAATTTTTACGTACTTATGTATCCCCAGGATGTATCTGACACTCAGGTCAAGATACAGAATGTGCTCAGCACCTCAACAGGTGCCCTTGTGTTCCCTTCCAGTCAAGCCCCCGCTTGCCGCCACAGAATGGAACAATCATTTTTTTTGTTTTTCAGAGACAGGGTCTCGCTCTGTCTCCAAAGCTGGAGTGCAGCTCCATCATGGTTCACTGCAGCCTCCGCCTCCCGGGTTTGAGCGATCCTCCCATTTCAGTGTAACCACCATTCTTATCTCTATCACCATAGATTAGCTCTGCATGTCTTTGAACTTCATATAAATGGAATCATGCATAGATAGGCTCTTTTGTGTCTGGATTCTCTCTGTTTACACTGTGTCTGTGAGACTCACTCATGCTGTGTGTAGTATTATGCTTCATCCTTTTTTGTTGTTGCATAGTATTCCACTGTATAAATATACCACAATTTATTTGTCCGTTTTCCAGTTGCTGGGCATTTGGATTGTTTAGTTTTTCACTATTTTGAATAAAGCTGCTATGAACATCCTTGTATATGTCTTGGGTATACAGATGGTCCCGGCTTACAATGATTGGATTTAAAATTGTTTGACTTTATGATGGGCTTATCAGGGTATTAAATGTGTTTCTGACTTACAGTATTTTTGACTTACCACGTGTTTATTGGGACATAACCCCTTCCTAAGATGAGGAACATCTGTATACATCCAGAATCCTGTGGAGCAACTCATAACCCATGACAGACTCATCCCCAGGACAGATGGTTCTCACTACATCTCATAAAGCTTCTTAGAAGATCTTACAGGATCACGCAACCAGCCAGCCACAGCAGGGGCCGACTGGATAACACGTCTTTGCACAGGCTCTCCCTCTGTCCCTGTCACCCTCCCCTTTTCCTAACCTTGTTCCTTGGGATTATGTTTTGAAATAAATTATTCAGAGAAATGAAGCTAAAGCTGACCCATTAGCCAATAGCTGGGTTCTGTGATGACAGGGCTTCTGGGCTATAATCATTTACTGAGAAGCCAGCGTTCCCGAGGGGATAATGGCTCGTTCCATTCAGCTGCAGCATAGGAGTGGGTGCAGGGCGTTAGCAGAAGATAACACCAGAAACGTGCTCTGGGGCCTGCTGATGACTTTCTGTGCCAAGCATAGGCATAGGTCAGGAGATTGAGACCAGCCTGGCCAACATGGTGAAACCCTATCTCTACTAAAAATCAATTAAAAAAATAGCCAGGTGTGGTGGCAGGCACCTGTAATCCCAGCTACTCCAGAGGCTGAGGCAGGAGAATTTGCTTGAACCAGGGAGTCGGAAGTTGCAGTGAGCTGAGATCGCACCACTGCACTCCAGCCTGGGCAACAGAGTGAGACTCCGTCTCAATAACAAAACAAACAGACAAAAAACTAGAGAGACTTGGCACCTTGCAGAGAGAAGCAAAAGATGACCCTGAGGTCTGGAGTCCAGGAAGCCAAGGACAGGGAAAGCATCCACAGAAACAGGAAAAGGGCAGGTGTGGGAGGGAAGGTGAGAGGTTCATCAGACCCCACAGCCCCTGGCAGCCCCTCCTGGATCTTTGAAATCTGTGCACCCCAGGAGACTCCGGGAGGCCCATCTGAGCTCACCGGACAAAGGTCTGCCACTTCTCATCACTGGGGACAGAAAGCCTGAACATGAGGCCTGGACTACGGGACTCAGACCAGAATATTTCCAGACTTAAGGGCAGTAATGTGGAGCCCAGGAAGGAATATTGAGGACAGAGGGCACATTACTTAGCTAAAGTGGTGCTGGGTTCTTATTTTCTACTTTCAAGAAATGTTTGCTATAGTCATTGTAACCACCACAAAACAGTGAATAATACCATGAGCCAAATGTATGTTTCACAATTTGCATGGCTGATTCTACGCACATTTAAATGTGTTTATGACAATTGTAGATTTCAGTTTTGCTCTGGTTAAACCAATGTGGAAGTACACAGGATGGGAGCTGAGAGACAAGCATCCTGGGCCCAGCCATGCTGGCCTCAGTGGGCCAAGCTGGGGACAGATTACCTCTGCTCCGTGGATCCTGCTGGATCAGGGTGGGGAAGGGGCCTCAGGAGAGGAGTCAGGCTCTCTTCTTCATTCCCCTCACAGCCATGGAGAACGGCATTCCTGGGAGGCTGGTTTGGAGAACTCGCTGAACCTAAGTGAGCAGGAAGTGAAGGTCTGTTCCCACCTGTGCCTGTGTTCCCAGATAGCAGCTGCCTCCGGGCGACTCACCAGGAGCCACGTCCCTCCATATCTCATCTCAGTTCACTCACCAGGAGCCACGTCCGTCCACACCGGGTCTCAATTAACTCACCAGGAGCCACGTCCCTCCACACCGGGTCTCAATTAACTCATTCACCAGGAGCCAGGTCCCTCCATACCTCATCTCAATTAACTCAGTCACCAGGAGACAGGTCCCTCCATAATGGATCTCAATTAACTCACTCACCAGTAGCCAGGCCTCTCCAGACCTGGCTTAATTCTCACTCTACTTAATTCAACTAATTCTCACTATAGCCCTATCAGACAAACTCTAGGATACACATGAGGAAACAGAGTCTCAGAAAGGCTGAGAAAGTGGCTTGAGGTCACCTAGGTGGTAAGTGGTAGAGCTAGGAGTTGAAGTCACGTATGACTCTCAAGTCCACGCTCTTTCCATTGCAGTATCTGCTTTTCTTTCTCCCCAAAGCCACAATATGCCACGATGCGGCCCAAGGCCTCTCCTCCAGTACCATGCTGAGGGCTCTGAACAGATCAGGGCTGAAGCCAAGATGTCATCCAGTGCAATACTCACATGACCTCCATGAATATCTACCCTGCCTTAATGCTGTTTATCTTTAGGAAGCAGGATGCCTGAGGTCCAAACTTCCCCCTGGTGATCAAACCAGCTAAGACTGATGGAATCCAAGATGGCAGCTCAGCTGACCTCTAACTTTATTATAATCTAATTTCCATGTTAAATGACAGTCCCACTAGCACCTTAACAGTCAACAACCAACATGACAATGATGGGAAAAAAAAAAAAACCATAAAAAAACAAATAGGAAGGTGGCACTCTGGTTTTGAAAAGTTCTCCACCCAGACCCAGAAAACACATGATTCCTCCCCTTGCTTTTTTCATTTTTATTTTTGTAGAGATGGGGGGGTATCACTATGTTGACCAGGATGTTCTCGAACTCCTGGTCTCAGCAATCCTCTCATTTTGGCCTCCCAAAGTTCTGGGTTTATGGGAGTGAGCCATTGCACCTGGCCACTCCTCCCCTTGCTTTTAATGCTCAGCCCCTTCACTAAAGATGCCCTGTATCTGTGACTTCCTGGGTCTCAAGAGCAGAAAAGTTGATTTGTGAGCCAAGCTCTCACTTCTCAATTCCATGGCCACCAAATAAAGCCTGCACTGCTTGAGGCTCACTTTCACTTTTGCATATTGGCTTCATGGCACCAAACAGGGAAAGACCCCATTTTAGGGAAAGTGGCTTTGTCAGTAACAAGGACACAGAAGGAAAGAAATGGAGGATGATTTAGGGCAGAAGTCAGCAAACTATGGTCTATGGGCCAAATCTGGCCACTGCCTGTTCTTGTGCAACTCATAGGCTAAGAATGTTTTCTACATTTTTAGATGGTAGGAGAAGAACAAAAGAAGAATAATGTTTTGTCACACGTGAAAGTATATGAGATTCAAATTTCAGTGTCCACAGACAGCAATCCTGGCTCCTACCCCTAAAACAATCATTGCAGTGGAGCTCTGCCCTAGCTACGGCCCCTTTCTTCTTTTGGTTCCCTGACTTTGGGGTCTGGAGGCCACAAAGGTAAGGAGCAGGCTGCCATCCACCCCTTCTCAGAGAACCTGCAGGGAGCTCACCATGCTCTGCATCCAGTCTAGGTGGCTCCTAGCGGGGCTTGGTGGGTTCTCCATCCTCAGCACCATCTGCAGCACCATCTTGGTCATCTGATAAGCTGAGAGAAACACAAGGTAAATGTTCCTGTCCTCATTTCTGCCTCCCAACCCCACCGCTGCTGCTCAATGTCCCCAGTATCTCTCTGCAGACTCTTGTGTGCCCTCAAAAGTCTACATGGTACCAGTCAAGAGACATCCATACTGCAAGATGATAGAAAGGTAAGTGGAACCCAACCACCTCATTCTCTACCCTCATGTCTACCATGGACAGCTGAACCTCTCCCTGTGGGACCTGGAAAAGTAGCTCAGAGAGGAGTAGCAGGTGGCAAGGAACATCAGGGAAACAAAGCTAGAAGGAACATGTAGGCACCTTTGACCTGAAATAGACAAGATGCAAGATCTCAGGATTGTCAGGGACCTTAGGAACCATCTAGGCCACATCCCGGCTTTGGCCTGAAGTGCAGGCAAAGGGTTTGCCTCTGCCAACCATAGCATCCAGCTTTGCTGTAGGTGGAATCAGGCCTGTATGTGAGTTACGAGGGTTGTAGAGGACACTGTGGTCTGGGTAGCAGTCTGGTACCACATGGCAGAATTCATCACAGTAGCAACTTCCCCTCTTGCAGTGGTGATCTGTTCCAAGACAGCAAAGGTTCTGGGGTTGGGAACAGCTGCCTGGAGAAAAAGGAACGTTAAAAAAAGAAAGAAAGAAAAAAAAAGATTAAAATTAGCCAGGTATGGTGGTGCATGCCTGTAGTCCCGGCTACCCTGGAGGCTGAGACAGGAGATCACTTGAGCCCAGAAGCAGGAAGCTGAAGTGAGCCATGATCACACCAGTGCACTTCAGCCTGGGTGACAGAGCAAGACCCTGTCTCAAAAAAAAAAAAAAAAAAAAGAAAAGAAAAAGAAAAAGAAAAGATAGATTTAATAAATGGTGCTTGGACAACTGGATAAGCACATGCAAAATAATGCATTTGGACTCCTACCTCACACCATATACAAATATTAACTCAAAATGGACCATAAACCTAAATGTAAGAGCTGAAACTGGCTGGGTGTGGTGGCTCATGCCTGTAATCCCAGCACTTTGGGAGACCAAGGAAGGCAGATTGCTTGAGGCCAGGAGTTCAAGACCAGCCTGGCCAACATGGTGAAACCCCTGTCTCTACTAAAAATACAAAAGATAGCTGCGCTTGGTAGCATGCACCTATAGTCTCAGCTACTCAGGAGGCTGAGGCAGGAGAATTGCTTGAACCCAGGAGGTGGAGGTTGCAGTGAGCCAAGATTGCACAACTGCACTCCAGCCTGGGCAACAGAGCAAGACTCTGCCTCCAAAAAAAATAAGTAAATAAAAATAAGTCAATCAAATTTAAAACTGGACAAAGGATTTAAATAGACATTTCTCCAAAGAAGATACACAAGTGGCCAGTGAGCATGAAAGATACTCAACATCATTAATCATAAGGAAATGCAAATCCAAACCACAATGAGATACCACCCCACATCCATTAGGACGGCTAAGATAAAAAATAAAATAGCAAGTGTTGGCTGGGTGCAGTGGCTCACACCTGTAGTCACAGTACTTTGGAACACCGAGACAGGTGGATCATGAGTTCAGGAGTTTGAGACCATCCTGGCCAGCATAGTGAAACCCCGCCTCTACTAAAAATACAAAAATTAGCTGGGTGTGGTGGCATGCACCTGCAGTCCCAGCTACTCAGGAGGCTGAGGCACGAGAATCTCTTGAACCCAGGAGGCAGAGGTCACAGTGAGCTGAGATCATGCCACTGCACTCCAGCCTGGCGACAGAGCGAGACCCCATCTCAAAAAAAAAAAAAAAAAAAGCAAGTGTTGAAGTGTTGCTGAGGGTGTGGAGAAATTGGGACCCTCATACACTGCAGGTGGAATTGCAAAATGGTGCAGCCACTTTGAAAATCAATTTGGGGAGATGAGGTGGCAGCAGAAAATAATAAAAAAAAGAAAAAAAGAAAAAAAAGAAAAACAATTTGACAGTTTCTCAGAATGTAAACATAGAGTTGCCATATGACCCAGAAACCCTACTTCTGAGCCTGTAGTTAGGAGAATTAAAAACACATGTTCACACAAAAACCTATCAATGAATATTCATAGCAATGTTATTCATAATAGCCAAATAGTAGAAACAATTCAAATGCCCTTCAACTGATGAATGGCTAAAACTAAATCTGGTATATCCATATAATGGAATATTACTCAGCCATAAAAAGGAATGAAGTACAGATGCATGCCACAACAACAATGAAACTTGAAAACATGCTAAGTGAAAGAAGCCACTCACAAAAGGCCATGTATTGTATGATTCCATTTATATGAAATGTTTAGAATAGACAAATCCATCAAGACAGAAAGTACATTAGTGTTGCCAGGGGCTGGTGAGATGTGCGGACTAGGCAGTGACTGCTGATGGGTACAGAGTTTATTTGGGGCATAACAAACATGTTCTGAAATTAGACAGAGGTGGCCAGGTGCAGTGGCTCACACCTGTAATCCCAGCACTTTGAGAGGCCGAGGCGGACGGATGATTTGAGGTCAGGAGTTTGAGACTAGCCTGGCCAACGTGGCAAAACCCTGTCTCTACCAAAAAGTACCAAAAAAATAAAGTAAGACAGCGGTGATGGTTCTGCAACCCTGTGAATACACTAAAAAACACTGAAATGTACACATGGTGAATTGTACAAAAGGGTAAATTTCACATCATGTAAATTATCTCTCAATAAAGCTGCTATTAAAAAGAGAGAGAGAGAAGGAGAGAAAAGCAGGAGATAAGATGAGGACGGTAATGGGAGTGACAGCAAAGAGAGAAATAGAGAAAACAGCAGAGAAGAGAGTGCCTAAGAGGGAGAGAAACCCCTCCCCCACTCCCCACAGTTAGAGGAAGGTCTTCCGGAGCCCTATTTACAAACCAGTTCTGCCAACTCTACCCCCTGCCCAAATTTCCCCAAATTGCTCAGCTCAGTTGTGATCTGGTCATTGTCATTCCCTCCAAGATAAGGGGATGCATCTTCCTTAAGAGTGGGGCAAGCAAGGCATGGGCAGGAGGGACGCTGGCCCAGTTACCTGGCGAGTCTGTGGCTCAGGTGAGAAGGGGACCCAGGTGTTGTCACCCCAGGACTCTCAACACTGTTCTCCGTCTACTTGACTTTGACCTTCCAAATTGCTTCCTGTTAGGTTAACACCTGGCTCTTTAGGGCTAAACTAGAGGGCTTTGTTTAGGGATAAACTTGAAGGCCTTTCAAAGTTGACAAGATCTACAGGGAGCAGGCCTCTGAGCCCTGTGGGCCTGGGTGTGGCTGAGCCAGTCTGTTGTGGAAACAGGGCCAGCAGGTGTCTGGTAGTGTGGTCTGGGGGGTCAAGACTCTGAAGGTGAGGGTGGCCTGGCTGGGGCCACAGCCTCTGAGTTTGGCCTGGCTTTTGCCTCATGTTCAGCTCAGGAGCCTCCTGCAAGTGATCAGCTTCTCTTCTCATGTTGTCCCTCTTCTCCAGAGCCTGGTCCTGCGTCAGGTTGTCACCAAGACCAGGGATCAACCAGAAAGGGCTGCAGTGGAAATAGAGCCCCAGGAGCCACCCAGACTAAGGTTGCCGACAATTTGTGAGACTGAGTTCAATTCAGTGGTCATAACCAACATTTATTTCAACAGGATGACACTGCATGAAATAGAATAGAATAGACCCACATACATTGTATGTAAAAGTCAATTGAGTTCTTTTTGAAATTTCTGTTGGTTTTTATACACACAGATGCACTTACTGGGTCAGAGTATAAAATGTATTTATTAAAGCAAACTGGGGCCAGAAACGTTGGAAAGCCACTGATCTAGAGAGATGTCCTCATTGTATAGACAAGGGGAGAACCTTTTGCCCGTGGCTGGGAGTCAAACCAGCAATCCTGACCTCTCCCCTGCTTTCCCACCATATCGTGCTCAGGGTCCTCACTCAAAAAGCCTTTTGTTGCACGTGCTACCGAGCTCTGCTGTTCTCTAAACACCCTGCATTCTCCTGCCTCTGAGCCTTTGCTCAAGCTGTTCCCTCGGCTTGGAAGGCCCTTCCCTCCCATATCCATTAGAATAAAATATTCTATGCTTCAAAGCAGCATTTGAAGACAACTTCCCCCGGGGTGCTGAGGAGCTAGCTCATTATTATGAAAATGATAAATAAAGAATCAAACATTGATCCAGCCTTTCCATCCAAGCCAAATAGTTGACAAGGGAAATATCTTCATGATAGAGAACCTTCGGCTAACAAGTGCAGAAAGAATGATAGAAAAGCACTACTTGGCAGCCCCTAATGAGAAGTGGATCTCAGCACAAATCATTAGTGGACAGAATTTTATAATGGGTGCACTATCTGGTGGATGAAGTTTAACACCAGTAAAAGTGGGACAGCTGGACACTTTGTGTCTCCTTCGAGGTGCGATAGGAAGTACCCACCTATGGATTCTTCCTGCCAAAGAAATCTCCAGTCCTGATCTCAACTACCAGAGTTCAGGAAAGACAGAGGCAGAAGGACATCCACAAAGATGCAATCAGCCAAACCCAGAAGGTAGGATATGCCGCAGGACACAGTACCTGGTTCGTTCAACAACTAAATGACATGAAAAAATGGCACTGATCTAGGTATAGATTTAAAGACATTTACGAAATATGCTAGTTAAACATATGTGCGTATCTTTTTTGGATCTTGACTTGAATAAACCAGCTGTAAAAAGGCATTTTTCTTTCTTTCTTTCTTTCTTTTTTTTTTTTTTTGAGACATGGTCTCACTCGGTGCAGCAGACTGGAATGCAGTGGTATGGTCACAGCTCGCTGCAGCCGCAACCTCTGGGGCTCAAGCAATTTTCTCACTTCAGCCTTCTGAATAGCTGGGACTATAGGTGAACATCAACACACCTTGCTAATTTTTAAACAAATTTTTTTTTTGTAGAGACTGAGTCTCGCTACTGTACCCAGGCTGGTCTCAAACTCCTGAGCTCCAGTGATCCTCCCACCTTGGCCTCCCAAAGTGCTGGGACTACAGGCATCAGCCACCACATCTGACCTTTTTTTTTCTTTTTCTCTTCTGCTTTGCTGCTGAATAACAAGATATTTTTGACAAGTGGGGGAAATATGAACACTGATAGGTATTAAATGATAGTAAGTAGTTTTTAAAATTAATTAATTAATTAATTTTTTTTTTAAAGACAGAGTCTTGCTCTGTTGCCCAGGCTGGAGTGCAGTGGCGCAATCTCGGCTCACTGCAACCTCCACCTCCCTAGTTCAAGTGATTCTCCTGCCTCAGCCTCCCAAGTAGCTGGGATTACAGGTACCCACCACCATGCCTAGCTAATTTTTGTATTTTTAGTAGACACAGGGGTTTCACCATGTTGGCCAGGCTGGTCTTGAACTTCTGGCCTCAGGTGATCTGCCTGCCTCAGTCTCTCAAAGTGTTGGGATTACAGGTGTGCGGCCATATTTGTTTTGGCTCGATAAGGTATTGTGGTTATATTTTTTAAATATGGGGGATAAGAGCTTGAGCATAATGTTGATAATATTGAAGGTGGCCAACTGGTACCTTGGGTTCATCATCCTATTCTCTTTACTTTTGCATGTGTTTGAATTTTTCCACAGTAAATAGCTTTCGGTTTTTTTTTTTTTTTTTTTTTCCTGAGATGGAGTCTCCCTCTGTCACCCAGGCTAGAGCGCAGTGGCGTGATCTCGGGTCACTGCAACCTCTGTCTCCCAGGTTCAAGTGATTCTCCTGCCTCAGCCTCCCAAGTAGCTGGGATTACAGGCACCCACCACCACACCTGGCTAATTTTTGTATTTTAATAGCGATGGTATTTCACCATGTTACCCAGGCTGGTCTTGAACTCCTGACCTCAAGTGATCCACCCGTCTCGGCCTCTCAAAGTGCTGGGATCACAGGCGTGAGCCACCGCACCCGGCCAAGAAGTACAGCCTTGTGCCACATCACGATGTTTAGACCGATGATGGACCATATATATGACGGTGGCCCTGTAAGATTATAATAGGGCATATGCAGAAACCCGATATATGGTGCTCGATATTGGCCTTGAGGATCAAGCAGGGGAAATGACTGATGTTCAGTAATGGAACATTTGCTGGGACATGTGGCTTTCCATGTGGAAAACAAACATATAAATAAATATATATATATACCATCTAGGTTTATGTAAACTCTCGATTTCATTGTTGTGTGAACTCTACGATATTCATACAACAAGGAAATCATCTGCTGATGCATTTCTCAGAATGTATCTCCATCATTAAGCAACAGCTGACTGTGTTCCTACCAACGACATCTAGTTTTCTCCCAAGAGAAGTTCTAGGGCCAGGCACAGTGGCTCACACCTGTAATCCCAACACTGTGGGAGGCGGAGGTGGGCAGATCACCTGAAGTCAGAAGTTCAAGACTAGCCTGGCTAACATGGTGAAACCCTGTCTCTATTTAAAATGCCAAAAATTAGCCAGGCATGGTGGTGCATGCCTATAATCCCAGCTACTCGGGAGGCTGAGGCAGGAGAATGGCTTGAACCCAGAAGGTGGAGGTTGCAGTGAGCCGAGATCGTACCACTGCACTCCAGCCTGGTGGGGGACAGAGCAGACTCTGTCTGAAAAAAAAAAAGAGAGAGAGAGAGAGAGAAGTTCTAGTAAATGCAACTGTATTCACCCTGTTGTATTTCCAGGGATGTTTGAATAAACCCAGTAGACTGGTGCCTGGAAATTGCCCAGTGAGTCTGCCTGTTAATCTGGATCTGGGTTTATCACACCTACCTTCCCTCCTGCCCCGTCCACCCCAGCCACCCACAGTGCCCACGCTGCCTCTATCCGAGGGAGCATCCTCTGGATACTAGACCCTCCCAAGCTAATCATCCAAAGACATCTTATCCAGATATAAAACTGGATACACAAAGAAGCCACATCAAGCATATAGTCGGTACTTAATAAGTGTCTGAATACACAAATTATTTGATTAATGAATTAATGAATGCTAGGTCACAGGAGGTGGGTCATGCCAGAGACAAAACAGATTAATTGATTGAATGAATGAGAGAGCAGAGACTGGGGTCTCTTTGACCTGTAGCACAGATGCCAGCCTAGCTCCTCACCTGTCTTCACCCCAGGGCTCAGCCACAGCAGGAGGAGGAGGACCAGCCACATGGCAGCAGGCATCAAGCAGAGACAGAAGTGCTGCGGCATCCAAGGCCTGGTCTTTAAATATCCACCCATCCCAGCCAGCCCACCTGGTTCCTCCCTACTCCTGGGGAGGAACCAGCGGACACCTGGGCAGTCACTGGCAGACAGCAGGAGTGACACAGGTATCCCAGCTGCTTGAAATAGCTCACCCAAGCAGAGGTAATTTTCACATCCTGGAAACTCCAGTCTCCAGGGGAAGAATCTGAAAAACCAGAGTGACAAAATGACAGAGCTCACAGGAACTTTGCAGATTATCTAATCTTTTTATTTATTTTATTTTATTTTTTGAGACAGAGTCTCACTCTATCGCCCAGGCTGGAGTGCAGTGGTACGATCTCAGCTCACTGCAACCTCTGCCTCCCGGGTTCAAGAGGTTCTTCTGCTTCAGCCTCCCCAGTAGCTGGGATTACAGGTGCCTACAATTACATCCAGCTAATTGCTGTCTTTTTAGTAGAGACGAGTTTTCACCATGTTGGCCAGGCTGGTCTCAAACTCCTGACCTCAGGTGATCCACTGCCTCAGCCTCCCAAAGTGCTGGGATTACAGGCATGAGCCACCACGCCTGGCCAATTGACTTTTATTAGCATTCATATACAGGTTTTGTGTGAATATATGTTTTCATTTCTCCGGGATAAATGTGCAAAAATGAAATTACTGCATCATATAGTAGTTGCACGTTCAGTCATAAAAAAAAACTGCCAAGCTGTTTCCCAGAGTGGCTGGCACCACTTTAAATTCTCACAGCAGTGATTGAGTGGTACAGTTCCTTTGCATCCTTGACAATAGTATTGTTACTATTTTTTATTTTGGTGATTCTTTTTTTTTTTTTTGAGACATAATCTTGCTCTGTCGCCCAGGCTGGAGCGCAGTGGCATGATCTCAGCTTACTGCAACCTCCGTCTCCTGGGTTTAAGCAATTATCTTGCCTCAGCCTCCCAAGGTGCTAGGACTACAGGCATGTGCCACCACACCTGGCTAATTTTTGTGTTTTCAGCAGAGACAGGGTTTTGCCATGTTGGCCAGGTTGGTCTTGAACTCCTGATCTCATGTGATCTGCCTGCCCCAGCCTCCCAAAGTGTTGGGATTACAGGTGTGAGCCACCGTGCCTGGCCTTATTTTGTTGATTCTAACACGTGGTGATATCTCCTGGTTTAAAGAAGCGTTTCCCTAATGGTATCAAACATCTTTTCATGTGCTTATTTGCAATCTGTATATCTTTTCCAGTGAAATGTTGCTTTGTATCTTTTGCTCATGTTCTAATTGCATTCTTTGTTTTGTTACTATTTTAAGACTTTTAAATGTATTCTAGATACTAGTCCTTTGCAAATATAGTCATGCATTGCATAAGGACATTTTGGTCAATGACAAACTGCATATAGGATGGGGTCCCATAAGATTATAATAATGGGCCTGAAGAATTCCTGTTGCCCAGTGCAATGCTACTCATGTGGCTAGCGATGCTCGTGTAAAGCTACTGTGCTGCCACTTGCATAAAAGCACAGGCACACCATTCTGTACAGTACACAGTACTTGATAATGATAATAAATGTGTTCCTGGATAGCACAGCGCACACCATTCTGTACAGTACACAGTACTTGATAATGATAATAAATGTGTTCCTGGATAGCACAGCACACACCATTCTGCACAGCACATAATACTTGATAATAATAAATGTGTTACTGGTTTATGTATTTACTATACTATACTATTGATCAGTGTTTTAGAGTGTACTCCTTCTAACTATAAAAGAATTAAGTGAACTAGCAGGCCCTTTGGGAAGTACTGTAGAAGGCATTGTTACCACAGGCGATGACAGCTCCATGTGTGTTATTGCCCCTGAAGACCTTCCAGAGAGACAAAATGTGGAGGTGGAAGACAGTGATACTGATGACCCTGACCCTGTGTGGATCTAGGCTAACATGTGTTTTTGTGTCTTAGCTTTCAACAAAAAAGTTTAAAAAGTTAAAATACAAAGTTTATAAAAAGTTACAGTAAGCTAAGGCTAACTTATTGAAAAAATGTGCTTATACATGTAATATAGCTATGTTGGCTTTTGCAAACATAGAGTCCTGTGGATGTTATGCTGACTTCGGCTTGGGGTTTTTCACAGAGAGAAGCATGGCAGGGGGGACTCCATCAGGTTGGTGCAAAGGTAATTGCTGTTTTTGCAATTAAAATAATGGGAAAAACTGCGATTACCTTTGCACCCACCTAATAACTTATCTAGGGGACTCTTTCTCCACCCAAAACCCAGGACACTTGGCCCACAACTACATCACCACCCCAGGGTTCCAGGACGCTTGGCCCACAACTACATCACCACCCCAGGGTTCCAGGACGCTTGGCCCACAACTACATCACCACCCCAGGGTTCCAGGACACTTGGCCCATGACTACATCACCACCCCAGGGTTCTTTACTATAGTTTTCTTGTTCTTCCTTCAATTACGTGCGACATTCCCAACTCCAAGATTCTTCTAGTCCTTCTCTCCCCCTTTATCTAAACCAGGCTGTCATGAGTTTCTGTCAGCTGCAATCAAGAGTCATGACTCTTACACTAGGTAGAATTACTCCCTTTTTTGTTGTCATTAACGAAAACTGTAAGAGGAAAAACAAACACACTTTATGTGGAGAGACAGGGAAAGTTGTTCTATTCAGTCTGGAATCTAGTCCCTCAGCTGGTGGGCCACCTTCAGATTCACTGGTCTTGGGAGTAAGACGGTGCCTTGTAGTCAAAGAAGTGAGGAATTCTAGTACCTCCTGAGGGTGGAATTGAGGAGAGGAGACGTGAGAGAGGATGCTGGAAAGGAGGAAGCAGCCAGAATGTGTAGGGCCTTTGTGGCCATGCCAAGGAGCCTCAGGGAATATCTGAGCATCTTAAATAGGTCAGAGGGCAATTCTGAAAACAAACTCCTTCTACCTGCTGTGTAGACAATGAGTTGTCATTGTTAGATAGAGGATAAAAGGAACCCAATTAGATTATTGCCATCATTCGAGTGATAGAAGATGTTGATCTGTAATAGGGTAATGGCCATACACTTTCGAGGGGAAAAATGTTCAAATTTAGGGGATAATTAGAAATCTGCACTTACAGCCCTTGGTGACACTTTTCCTATGAGCCAAACGGAGAGGGGGAGAGAGAGAGAAGGTGGACAGTCACCGACATATGAGGCAGTGGAAGAGGAACAGGCATGGATAGGAAGAGAATTATGTGGGACACATTGGGTTCGAGATGCCTGTGTGAGACAGTCTCATGAATATGTCCAGTAATATATTGACCAAGCAAGTCTGTCAGGAGCCTCTGGAAATGAGGTACAGAATTTGATAGTCATCACTATGGAGATGGAAGCCTGAGCCGTGAGAGAAGCTAAAATCCCCGGGGAAAGGATGTAGAAAGAGAGGAGAAAATGGGCCAGGACAAACACAAGGAATGCCGACATAAAGGGCTGATCACAGGAGGGGTGCTCAGAGGGAGGGGCAAAACCAGAACAGTACAGCGTCCCCAAACCAAGGAAAAGAATGTTGCCAGAAGAGGAGAGTCAGGCTGTTTCAAACTCTGCTAAGAAGTGAAGGATGTTGCATATTGAGTAGAGTCCATTGGGGTTACCAGTCAGGATGTCTCAGGGATCCTCTTTGGCAGAAGTAGTTCCAATGAAGTGGGAGGAGGAAGGTAGGAGCAGAGGCCAAGTGAGCATGAGGAGTGTTTAGGAGTTGACAGAAAGTGTATCCACTTTTTTGAGACGTTTAGCCACGAAGAGGGAGAGACATGGGGCAGTAGGTGGAGGAGGAGATGAAATTAAGGGAGTGTATGGAGTTTTAAAATGGAAAGCTTAATCCTGTTTAAATGCTGTTTTATGCCCCTATGAGGGCGAGGTTAAACATACAGAATAGAGGCATAACTGATAGAGCCAAGACCCCCACCCAGGAGCGGGTTTCGAGCAGCACCTCTCTAATTCAATCCCAAAGGAAAAGAGGATACATGTGGGTCCAGGTATATGCTGAGGTTTGGTAGCAGGACTTTGAAGGAGGTCCCATCTGATGGCTTCTATTTCTCCTGTGAAATAGGGGAAGCCCTGTCTGCTGGTTGTGATGTGCCGTGACAGTCAGAAATGCGGGGAAAAGGGGACAGGTCTGAAACGGGAGGCATTAAGAATGGGAAAGTAAGGGCAGGCGCGATGGCTCACGCCTGTAATCCCAGCACTTTGGGAGCCCGAGGCGGGTGGATCACCAGAGGTTGGGCATTTGAGACCAGCCTGGCCAACATGGTGAAACCCCATCTCTACTAAAAATACAAAAATTAGCCAGGCATGGTGGTGTGTGCCTGTAATCCCAGCTACTTGGGAGGCTGAGGCAGGAGAATCGCTTGAACCCAGGAGGTGGAGGGTGCAGTGAGCTGAGATCGTGCCGCTGCACTCCAGACTGGGTGGCAAAGCGAGACGCCATCTCAAAAAAAAAAAAAAAAAAAAAAAATGGGAAAGGGAGAGTGTCTGGGGAAGCAGCGTTGCCTCGGCAAGGCCTGAGACCGGCTGGGGTTAGAGATCAGGACTCGCGCGTGGCCTCGTCTGTGCCTCTGTGCATTTTCCCCCAGCAGGTCAGCGGTGTGAAAGGTGGGGGTTCTAGTAGGTCTCACAGGGAGACAATGCAGGAAGGGGCTGAGAATAGCAAGTGAGAGGTTATTGGTAGGACGGACAATGCAGGAGCTGGATGGACTGCACGGACTGAGCGATCGCCACCGAGAGATATTTGGGGTACCCTGCCCCAGTCCCCAGCCCCCGACCCACCATGGGAGGTGGGAGCAGCGGGCAGGCCGGTTGGGGGCCAGATACCCAGGCAGTGGGATGTGCAGCGGGAGGGGTCTCCGCCCCTGCCCCGGGTCCCCACTGGCCCCTCCGCCGCCCACCGGCCCCCCGCGGCATCCCAGAGCCGACCCAGGTGCAACTAGAGGAATGGCTGCAGAGCTGGGATCCTAATGACACAGGACAGTGGTGGAGCGTTAAGAGCTCGGTGGTAAACGTGCACTGAAATACAGTCATGTTGTGTAGAAGCTCTCTAGTTTCATCAGATACCTTTTGTCAATTTTGGCTTTTGTTGCCATTCCTTTTGGTGTTTTAGTCACGAAGTCTTTGCCCATGCTTATGTCCTCAATGGTATTGCCTAGGTTTTCTTCTAGGAGTTTTCTGGTTTTAGGTCTCACGTTTAAATCTTTAATGCATCTTGAGTTAATTTTTGTATAAGGTGTCAGGAAGGGGTCTAGTTTCAGTTTTCTGCATATGACCAGCCAGAGTGAACAGGCAACCTACAGAATGGAAGAAAATTTTTGCAATCTATCCATCCGACAAAGGGCTAATATCCAGAATTTACAAGGAACTTAAGTAAATTTACAAGAACAAACAACCCCATCAGAAAGTGTGCAAAGGATATGAACAGACACTTCTCAAGACATTTATGCAGCCAACAAACATATGAAAAAAAGCTCATTGTCACTGATCATTAGAGAACTGCAAATCAAAACCACAATGAGATACCATCTCACACCAGTTAGAATGGTGATCATTAAAAAGTCAGGAAACAACAGATGCTGGAGAGGATGTAGAGAAATACGAACATTTTTACACTGTTGGTGGGAATGCAAATTAGTTCAACCATTGTGGAAGACAGTGTGGCGATTCCTCAAGGATCTAGAACTAGAAACACCATTTGACCCAGCCATCCCATTACTGGGTATAAACCCAAAAGATTATAAATCATTCTACTGTAAAGACACATGCACATGTATGTTTATTTATTATTTTTGAGACGGAGTCTTGCTCTGTTACCAGGCTGGAGTGCAGTGGCACGGTCTCGGCTCACTGCAACCTCCACCTCCCGGGTTCAAGTGATTCTCCTGCCTCAGCCTCCTGAGTAGCTGGAACTACAGGCACACACCACCACGCCCGGCTAATTTTTTGCATTTTACTAGAGAAGGGGTTTCACCATGTTGGCCAGGACGGTCTTGATCTCCTGACCTCGTGATCCACCCGCCTCAGCCTCCCAAAGTGCTGGGATTACAAGTTTGAGCCACCGCACCCAGCCCCGAGCACATGTATGTTTATTGTGGCACTATTCACAATAGCAAAGACTTGGAACCAACCCAAATGCCTATCAATGATAGACTGGTTAAAGAAAATGTGGCACATAGACACCACGGAATACTATGCAGCCATAAAAAAGGATGAGTTAATGTCCTTTGCAGGATCATGGATGACACTGGAAACCATCATTCTCAGCAAACTAACACAGGAACAGAAAACCAAACACCGCATGTTCTCACTCATAAGTGGAAGTTGAACAATGAGAACATATTGACACAGGGAGGGGAACATCACACACCGGTGCCCGTTGGGAGGTTGGGGGCAAGGGGAGGGATAGCATTAGGAGAAATAACCCAATGTAGATGACAGGTTGATGGGTGCAGCAAACCACCATGGCACATATATACCTATGTAACAACCCTGCATGTTCTGCACATGTATCCCAGAACTTAAAGTATAATAATAATAATAAAGAAATTGAGAGACTGTTGATATCAACTGTTCCCTGAGCCACATGGAAAGCTGTATCCTCTGCAGGCTGCTTGGTGAGTATGTGAGGAGGTACATTCATTCACTTTGAGACCTATTTCTCTAAGAAAGGGTCCTGAAAGGCTTTCCCCTGCTACAGGGACAGCCCTTGGCAAGGAAGCCACTGTCCTCAGGCACACAGGGCTCCTTCATCTCCTGCAACAGATACAGCCCTTGGCAAGGAAGCCACTGTCCTTGAGCACATAGACAGGGCTCCTTCATCTCCTGCAACAGGGACAGCCCTTGGCAAGGAAGCCACTGTCATTGAGCACACAGACAGGGCTCCTTCATCTCCTGCAACAGGGACAGCCCTTGGCAAGGAAGCCACTGTCCTTGAGCACATAGACAGCGCTCCTTCATCTCCTGCGACAGGGACAGCCCTTGGCAAGGATGTCACTTCCTTGGGCACACAGACAGGGCTCCTTCAGCAGACAGCAGATAGATATGCAATGCAAGCCTTGGTTTTTTGGAATGATTCCAATGCAGCACCAGATACGTGTGTCCAATTCTGGGGTTTGCTCATAGGAAACCCATGTGCCAGCAAATCTATGTCACATTCTCCAGTATCACCTTTATAAGGAATAAAGTCAATTTACTGTTCTTCTGTAAAAAGAAAGAAACGTATTCATGACTGTAGCTTGACTGTCACTCAAGTGCAAGTGAATGGTGGATGTGGCCGCGCGGCTCCACCCACTGATCCATAATCCCCAAAAGGGACCAGGGCAGACCCAGCTCTCTGCAGGGCAAACACTCCACAACCCAAAACACTTGTTTCTGTTGTTGTTGCTGTTTGGAAACTCCCTCTTCTATTTCCCACCTCCCTTTTTCCCGTTCTCATTCCCTTTTCTCTGCTCCTATTTCTGTTTCCCTCAGTTCCACCTAATACCCCGTGGTGTCACCCTAGCCCTTTCCTCTACCCACTCCAGCCTTACTACCCCCAACGTCCCAAACCCTGGGAAACACCAAGGTCTGCCTCTGTACCTCCAAGTTCTTTCCCCCTGTTATTGCCCTGGGTCAGTCCTTTGTGGGGGCTCCTCTCTCCTCTCTTGATTTCTTTTCATCTGGCTAACCTCTAATCCCGTAAGATTTACCTCAAATATCTTTCAAGAAGTATTTTCTGAATCCAAGGAGGACCTAAAAGCCATTCTGCTGGCCTCCCAGAGCTGAATCTGCCCATCTTCCCCGGATTATATTAAAATTATAAGTCATTTAAAATCCTTTTGGAACGAGACAGGGTATGAGTAAATAAGAAATATTCAACAAGTATATGTTACTTGTGTACACATACCACCTGACTTCTTTAACAACACATTGCAAGAAATAAAAAGATGGAGACATATGGCTGGGCGCAGTGGCTCACGCCTGTAATCCCAGCACTTTGGGAGGCCAAGGCAGGTGGATCACTGAGGTCAGGAGTTCGAGACCAGCCTGGCCAACATGGTGAAACCCCATCTCTACTAAAAATACAAAAATTAGCCAAGTGTGGTGGCAGGCACCTGTAATCCCAGCTACTCGGAAGGCTGAGGCAGGAGAATCTCTTGAACCTGGAATGCGGAGCCTGCAGTCAAGCAAGATTATGCTACTGCACTCCAGCCTGGGTGACACAGCAAGACTCCATCTCAAAAAAAAAAAAAAAAAGAAAAAGAAAAAGAAAAAACACCATGCATGCATACTCATATGAATGTACAAATGGATGAGTCTAGAACAAAAGATACTAGCCTGATACATATACAAACTATGCAGCTGCAGTCCCTGCCTCTTCTGCAACCCTGACCTCTAAGAAAGCTCTAACTCTGAATCCTGTCAGCACCTGGGCTGTGCTGCTTGGGACAACATTGTCTTCACAAGTCCTCTCCACATTCTCAGAGGTGGGGGTATTGCCAATGATGGGGGATGCTGCCTGAGTCCCGTCACCAGGGGACAAAGCTACAGCAGAGACCACCATCTGCCAACAAAAAGAGAGATCATCTCCCACCCCTGGTTCTGCTGACGCAATCACTGGAAGCACCGAGGCACCACTATCTCCTCATCTGCCTCGGATTCAATTTTCTCCTAGTTAGGTCTGTTCTAAGCTCTCCAGAAGTTGAGAAATTAATTGAAAGATAACACTTTCCTCCCTGTGTTAAGGTTTATCACATAATGTATCCAAATACTGGGCCAGTCTTTCCTTTGGTCTCATTTCTATGAGCTAATCTGAAAATGCCTTTTCTGTTTTCCTTCGAATTTTTCTAAATGTTTCTGGGCGCTTGTGTTCCTGAGGCTTTCCACAGTGCACCCTCTTGTTCATCTGATGTCTTTGGCACATATAGGCCCTCGACAAGTAGTTGTTCAATGAACAGATGACCATCCTGTCCTTTGTGTGAACAAGCATAGCAAGTGCACATTGTATCTGTGCATGTGTCCAACAGCATCCCTCCAAAGCCACTTTGTTCACTTATTTTCTCAGGACCACAGACGGCTGCATCGTGACATCTGCACACAGAATCTTTCCTTTTCCAGTCACTTTTCCTTTTTCCAGATTCCGGCCATAGGATTCCAGGCACAGAGCCAACCATGCCTGGCACCCCCTCCTGTCTTGGGACAAGGATACCTTCTCCTGTGGCTCCCATCTTCCTTCCAACATTCTTCTGCCAGAATTCAGTTTGGAGGACAATGACCTACTCCTTTTAATTTTTTCCCCTTTTTGCTCTTCTACCAAATGCTGCTTTTCACCCAGGCTTTTCACTGTGTAGTGGACAATCTATCAAACAGGTGCTGTTCAGTGTGAGGGGCATTTGCAAAGGTCTGCATCGGTGCTGGCTGATAGAACTTTCCGGTGACGGCATCGTTCCGTAGCTGCACTGTCCCGTGAGGAGGCTACTTGCCACTGTGGCTACTGCTCGGGACGGTGCAGGTCTGAATATCTTACTTACAGCTCACCTTTTTGGTGCCTTTGATCCGTGTTAGGAATTATCCACATCTTCTCTCTGGGCAATATTCTATTTTCTTTTTATATTGACCCAATTATTTTACTTCTTTGGTGTGTCCTTTCTCCTAACACATATGGGTTCACTTTGAAACCTTGAAACCCACATTTACAAAAACATTTTCAATATGAAACATTGTGCCATGACTCTTTACTGGACTACCATCAACGTTTACATTTCCAGACCACCCACTGCCCAGTGGTTTTCTTGGTCTCAGTACTCATGAAAACGGTCTGAAGGTTTGTTTTGGGTTCCTAAGTAGTAGACACACACGCACAACACTGCCTGTCAGTTATTTCTCGGAAACTAAATCAGCCCTTCTGCTGCCATCCTATCATGCTTCAGGGGTGCCTGTGCTAGTTTTTAATTCTTTGTTCTAACACTTAAATGTTTGCTCAAACGCCCATATTAATACTTCCTCTTAGTTTACAAAAGGATTTACTTTCTTACTGGTTGGGATGAAGCTGCCTGAGGTTGCCACCTGTTATTTTTCCTTCATTTATTGGACCATGTCATCCCATTACATGTCTGCCATGGAGGTTTTCAAACTGTGGTCCCTGGACATGTTAGAAATGCAAATTCTCAGACCGAACCAGGACTGAATCAGAATATCTGGGGTAGGGTCCCCCCAGGACTGAATCGGAAGATCTGGGGTACGGTCCCTCCAGGACTGAATCGGAAGGTCTGGGGTGGGATCCCCGCAGGACTGAATCGGAAGATCTGGGGTGGGGTCCCTCCAGGACTGAACCGGAAGGTCTGGGGTAGGGTCCCCCCAGGACTGAATCCGAAGGTCTGGACTAGGGTCCCCCCAAGACTGAATCAGAAGATCTGGGGTAGGGTCTCCCCAGGACTGAATTGCAAGATCATGGGTGGGGTCCCCCACGACTGAATCAGGAAATCTGGGGTAGGGTCCCCCGAGGACTGAATCGGAAGATCATGGGTGGGGTCCCCCCAGGACTGAATCGGAAGATCTGGGGTAGCGTCCCCCCAGGACTGAATCGGAAGATCTGGGGTAGGGTCCCCCCAGGACTGAATCGGAAGATCTGGGGTAGGGTCCCCCCAGGACTGAATCGAAAGATCGGGGGTAGCGTCCCCCAAGGACTGAATCAAAAGATCTGGGGTAGCGTCCCCCCAGGACTGAATAGAAAGATCTGGGGTGGGGTCCCCCAGGACTGAATCGGAAGATCTGGGGTAGGGTCCCTACAGGACAAAATCGGAAGATATGTGGTAGGGTCCCCCCAGGACTGAATCAGAAGATCTAGGGTAGGGTCCCCCCAGGACTGAATCGGAAGATCTGGGGTGGGGTCCCCCCAGGACTGAATCAGAAGATCACGGGTGGGGTCCCCCCAGGACTGAATCGGAAATCTAGGGTAGGGTCCCCCCATGACTGCATCGGAAGGTCTGGGGTGGGGTCCCCCAGGACTGAATCAGAAGGTCTGGGGTAGGGTCCCTCCAGGTGATCCTGTTACACAGGTTAGAGAACCACGGCATTAGGGGTGGCAATTTGACAATTCTTTTTTTTTTTTTTTTGAGACAGAGTCTCACTCTTGTTGCCCAGGCTGGAGTGCAGTGGCGCACTCTCGGCTCACTGCAACCTCCATCTCCCAGGTTCAAGCAACTCTCCTGCCTCAGCCTCCTGAGTAGCTGGGATTACAGGCACCCACCATCATGCCTGGTTAATTTTTTGTATTTTTAGAGATGGGGTTTCACTATGTTGGCCAGGCTGGGACAATTCTTAAACTGTCATTCTTTACTCACTTATTTGCAGGAATTCTTATGTAAAGAACTTTCCCTAATCAACAAGGTTTCCCTGAATTGCAATTTGTAGAGAAAAGACAAGATAATTGCTGATCTTCCTTCAAGTGTCCATTCCCAGTGTTAGGAGTTAGTGCCCTAGATACCTCCAAGAGTGACCAATTACATGTGTTTGGTTGGTTGGTTTCGGCTTTGAAACCATCACTATCAATTCACGGTTTTCATGTATTACAGACCACTTTCTAGGTGCTTGATGTGTCTACTGCTACTGGGGCAGAGGTAGAAAATGTGTCTATGGTAAAAGAACAACAAATGGGTTCACGCTTATATTTCTATTTCAAATTTAGTATATGGTTTTACACCTTTTTCTCAGAAAAATCTTGTTTTATTTTTTGAGATACAGTTTTGTTCCTGTTGCCCAGGCTGGAGTGCAGTGGCACAATCTCGGCTCACTGCAATCTCCGCCTCCTGGTTCAAGTGACTCTCCTGCTTCAGCCTCCCCAATAGCTGGGATTACAGGCACCTGCCACCATGCCCAGCTAATTTTTCAATTTTAGTAGAGATGGGGTTTCACCATGTTGGCCAGGCTGGTCTCAAACTCCTGACCTCAGGTGATCTGTCTGCCTCGGCCTCCCAAAGTGCTGGGATTGCAGGTGTGAGCCACCATAACTGGCCAGAAAAATCTTAGTTTTAGCATGAACATAATTAGTTATTAGCTTTAACTCCCACCCCATATAATTTCAAAGGATTAATACCAATAAGACGAGTAACGGAGATGATTGATTGAAATTTAGGATTCAGTGGCTCTATTTGTCTTTAGACTATGGCTCACTAAATCTGCACACTTGAAGTGCTGTGTTCTAGCGATCCTCTGACGACACATGAAGTAATAGGCTGCGTGACTGTCACCAGCCTGATGTGCACTTGGGCTGCAGAAACCCGTGATGCTGCCTAGCCCAGCCAGCCCCAGGTCACTCCTCAGACTCAAACTCGATTCTGACACCACCAGCACCCGGGACGCTGCCTAGGGGCTTTCTCTGGTGGCAGGAGCATGTCCTGGAGCAGGCCAGGGGTGCCCGGAATTGACCATCCTGAACCTGTGGAGCATGGGCTGGTGAAGGAACACACCAGCTCCCACAGTGAGCACGGGCCCAGCTGTCCACATGGGACCCGGCTCCCGGACGCCCCGTGCCACCGCCTCTTTCCTATCTCACCTCCCACTTCCCTTCAGCTGCTGCTCAGGGCCACCTTCCAAATTTTGGTCTCAGGGTTGGAGCCTGTAGAATACAATCCAAGGAATTTAGATTCATTCATTTCAGATACCATTCTTTCAATTTTAGGGACTATCTTAAAAACTTAGTTTGGTAATATGTAAAACACTTACAATTTCAAAGTCCAGATATTACTTCAGAGTCTATTTCGGTCTCACTTCCACCACTGACCCCTGTCCTCCACAGCAACCACTTTAGATTTTTATCTTTGTACTGTTTTAAGAAAAAGCAAATATATATTTGCATCATATGATATGTACTCTGCCCCTTATCAATAGGCCTTCCTCATTCCTCCTTCTGGTACGGAGTTCCCCACTGCACGAATTAATGTTCCTAATCCCCTAATGATGGACATTTTGATTGTTTCCAGTTTTACAAACGCCACAGTGAAGAACTTTGTTGCAAACACATTCAGGTTGTGAAAAGAACTCTGTGTGTAAAGTCCTTTCATTTCTTTGCCAGAGTTTTTTTTGAGGCAGATTCTAGAATTGCTGAGTCTAAGGGCAAATGCCATGTAGTTTTGTCAGATGCTGCCAAATCCTCTTCCATGAGGCTGCAACGTTCTGCATTCCGCAGTGACGTATGAGAGTCCTTGTACCCCACAGCTTCATAAACAAAGCATGACAGCAAACCTGCACGTTTACCCATCACACAGTTGAGAAATTTTATCTACTTTCACCTTTTTTTTTTGGTTAGCATTTTTATTCCCAGCTTTTTTGTGGTGTAATGTCCGGAAGGTAATGAACACATTCTACCTGCAAGCTTCTTCCTGTGCCTTTGGAATCTGCTCCTGCCAGTCTGCAGGGAACCACAGATCTGCTTTCCGTCACGTAGGAGGCATTCTCGACACCCTCTGTACACAGCATGCGCTTTATTTGGCTTCTCTTACGCAGCGTAGTGACTTTCAGATTTATTCAAGCTGCTGCGTGCGCCAATAGTCCACTCCTTCCTAGTGCTGAGGCCCCCATCACAAGAGCACAACTGTTTCCTGTGTGTGATGTGTTGTTCTCTGGCTGTGCACTGCCAAAAAAGACATCATTAAAAAAAAAATCTAAATATAATGTAAACCCTGCCTTGTCTTAGGAAAAGTTTTTCTGGCAGTGGCTCACACCTATACTCCCAATACTCTGGGAGGCTGAGGCAGGAGGACTGCTTGAGCCCAGGAGTTTGGGATCAGCCTGGGCAAGATGGTGAAACCCTGTCTCTAAAAATTAGCCAGGCATGGTGGCTCACACCTGTAGTCTCAGCTCTTAGGGAGGTTGAGGTGGGAGGATTGCTGGAGCCCGGGAGGTGGAGGCTGCAGTGAGCCGAGATCACAGCACTGCACTCCAGCCTGGGCAGCATGGCAAGACTCTGTCTCTACCAAGAAAAAAACAAAAAATTAACAGAAGGAAAAACAAAAGGGCTTTCTTACCAAAAATACACTTTAAGGAACAAACTTATCATATTAAGTTGGTGCAAAAGTAATCGTGGCTTTTACCATTGAAAGCAATGGCAAAAACTGCAATTACTTTTGCTCCAACCTAATATTATTTTCTAATGACAAACTTGGAAATAACTGTCATTGTTCTCTAAAATGAACAGCCTAAAAATAAAGCAGCAGCCCATTTACTTCTATGCCAGTTCTTTTAGCATTTGGTTATTTAAACTGGCAGTCCCTAACCTTTTTGGCACCAGGGACTGGTTTCACGGAAGACACTTTTTCCACTGACAAGTGTGGGGATGGTTTGGAGATGAAACGGTTCCATCTCAGATCATCAGTATTAGATTCTCATAAGCGGGGCATAACCTAGATCCTTCGCATGCGCAGTTCACAACAAGGTTCCACTCCTATGAGAATCTAATGCCACCACTGATCTGACAGGAGGCGAAGCTCACACAGTAATGCCCTGGCAGGGGGCGGAGCTCACACAGTAATGCTCTGGCAGGGGGCGGAGCTCACACAGTAATGCTCACTGGCTGGCTGCTCACCCCCTACTGTGTGGCCTGGTTCCTAACAGGCCATGGACTGGTAACAATCTGTGGCCTGGGGATTGGGGACCCCTGATTTAAAGAATCGAGGACACACTCACCTAGCAAACCATCTGCTAAGAAAAAAGGAGGAAAAGCACCAACATTAATTTGAACTTAGAAATAAACTACAATAAGGCCAGACATGGTGCTTCACACCTATAATTCCAGCACTTCGGGAGGCCAAGGAGGGACGATCACTTGAGCCCAGCAGTTTGAGACCAGCCTAGGCAACACAGTGAGACCCTGTCCCTACAATTAAAAAATAAATGAGCTGGGCGTGGTGGTGCACACCTGTAGCCCCAACTGCTCAGAAGGCTGAGTCAGGAAGATCACCTGAGCTGCCCAGGAGTTTGAGGCTGCAGTGAGCTGAGACTGCACCACTGCACCAACCCTGTCTCAAAAAAAAAAAAAAAAGGAACTGCAACAAAATATCTGGATTTTGATGTAACAGAATACAAAGATAATTACATTTGATTTTTAGGTCAACAAATATGACAAGTCATAACAGTAAAATATTTGACATGGATTTGGAAATAAAAGCAAGTTTGTTCATTTACATTTTATTTAAGAGCTGTGCCCAGTTTTATCCTGTCACAAGAATGAAGCAAGGGACAAAGGTAAGTGCCACGCTCCCCGGCCACTGGGTGCCAATCCCCCTTCAATGTACTCCTTCTTCCCCAGAGTGCAGAAGCGTATGAAGACAGTTATGACATGGACACATGCAGGAGCTATTATACGTAATTACAAAAGCTGATTCTGTCATCACCGCATCTTGTCTCATCAGTAGGAGTGAATGGCTGGGGGGACGGTGGCACAGTCAGCCTCGTTCAAAGTTTTGTCGATTACGGGTCTATATTCCAGAGTGACCTTGAAAAGAAGTCAGTGGTAAGTTAAGCACAAAAATGTACAAAAAGCCGTCTCTTGTGTTCCTTTTGAAAAATTTTAACTATAAAAGTAGATTTACGGCATGTGAACTTTAAGGTATTTGCTGCAGTATTTTCCAATAACAAATTCAAAAATGATCTACATGTGCAACAGGGGACTGTAAATGACGGCAGATCGGTAGAGTGGAACAGAGCAACGAAAATGACACTGTACCAGATTCTCAGTGCTTTACAAAAATGCTCCCGTCATGAAAAGTGGGAGAACCCTTGTCTATACCAACACACTTGATATTCAAACCATCTACTTCCAGTTTCTCTACTTCAAAGTAAATATTTATATAGCTAGAACATCCCTAATCCAAACATCTGAAATCCTCCCAAATCTGAAACTTTCTGAGCACCGGCATGACATTCAAAAGAAATGTGCTATGGAGTCAGATGTTCCGATTAGGGATGCTCAGACAGTAAGTGTAATGCAAATATTCCAAAGTCTGAACAAGCCTGAAATCCAAAACACTTCTGGTCCCAAGGGTTTCAGAGAAGGAATACTCAAGCCGTGTATTAAATATGCACACACAGGAAAAGGTAGGCACATATACAAAGAAATTTAAACCATAATGGGTCATCTCTGGTTAGTGAGCTCTTATTTCAATCTCTTTGTACTTTCTAAAATGAGTATGTATTTCTTGAAAAATCACTGAAACTGGCTGGGCGTGTTGGTTCATGCCTGTTGGGGAGGCCAAGACAGGTGGATCACTTGAGCTCAGGAGCTCAAGACTAGCCTGGGCAACGTGGCAAAACCCCGTCTCTACAAAACATACAAAAATTAGCCAGGCATGGTGGCATGTGCCCAGGAGGCTGAGGTGGGAGGATTACCTGAGCCGGGGGGAGGTTGAGGCTGCAGTGAGACGAGATCGAGCTACCACATTTCAGCCTGGGCAAAAGAGATGAGACTCTATCTCACAACAACAAAAACAAAACAAAAAACCTGAACCTGGAAACATTAAAAATAGACTTGTGCTAAGCGAGTGAAGTGTGACCTGTCTATACCATCAGGAAATGGCCTTCATGATAAATCCTGAAAATGACCTACTGCCTGAATCACAGACACACTAGATGATAGTGAGAGTCCAAAGGTAACTTCCACAGACACAGCTAAGTGATTATACGACTATCTCTTACAAGTTATGAAAAGCTTTAAGGGTAAAAGCTTTCTATCTTCATGATTTCTGAATCTCAATGCCCAGTGGAAATGCCACACGGGTGAACTGTGCTTGTGTGGAACAAGCTGCAACCCCCCTACCACACCCTCGGCTGGCTGTTCCCAGGACGCTGCTTACCCCAACCCTGCCTCCATTTCTGCCCTTCTCTGCTTGCTCAGTGCCCAGGGGATGCTAAGGGCTGCACCACATCCCCTCAGCTCCCCTGCAGATGCTTCCAGTTGGCCCAGCCCATGGGAGGAGAGGGGAGGGGTCTCTTCTGGGCTCCCTTGGCTCGGGACTGGTTTCTGGTAGTGGCTGTGTCCCCACCCAACAGATGCTGACTTTCTCGCTAGGTCCATAATCATCATCTCTTCCCCTGCCACCAGGCCTTGGACACTTGCTCCTGCCCAGTGACGTCCATCTGGCCCACACCACGGAGCAACCCTTCCTTAAGGCTCCTCTGAACCACCTGCAGGCACTGGATTCTGTTTCCAGCCCGAAGCCTGACTGCTGTCAAAGTGCCTTTTTCAGCAGTGCCTCAAATCTGTCGGGAGTTGATTTAAATCTGGCCTGCTCCTGCCCGTTCACCATCAGCAAGGCCAGCCCGCAGACCTGGGCGGGGCCGTGTGGGTGCTGGGCTGTGGTGAGAACGAGCTCCACACTGACCTTCCCAGTGCTGACGTCCACATAGGACAGGGTGTGCTTCCTCTAGTGCTCCTCAAAGGGCTTCTTCTGTTGCCCCTGCATGGGCTTGGAGTGATCGTACTCATCAATCCGCACCTGAGGCCGGAAACACCATCACATTTCTCATTACTCTAACAGAGCAATACAGAAAAAACACAGCAAACATTAAAATGATCTAAGAGACAGATGCCCTAGAACTCATTCCATTTCCACTTCAGCCCAGGAGATTGGCACCATCAACACGTTCAGAACGCACAGAGGCCACATGGCTGGCCAGCGATGTGCAGCCAGCAGTGAGTCCAGAGTAATCCATGTCCGCATGTTCCCTTAGACATCCTTGATGTACCTTAGAGTTTATCAAATACTTTGTCTTTTTGCTCCAAGCGCTGGGAGACTACCTCAATCCTTTCTTTCAGCCTGTTTTTATTAAAAACACTTTTTTTTTCTTTTGAGACAGGGTCTCGCTATGTCACCTGGGCTGGAGTGCAATGGTGTGATCACAGCTCGCCAGAGCCTTGACTTCCCGGGCTCAATCACTCATCCTGCCTCAGCCTCCTGAGCAGCTGGTACGTCAGGTGTGTACCACTACGCCTGGCTAATTTTTTAATTTTTGTAGAGACAGGTTTCGCCATGTTGCCCAGGCTGGTCTAGAGCTCCGGGGATCAAGTGATCTGCCTGCCTCAGCCTCCCAAATGCTGGGATTACAGGTGGGAGCCACTGCACCTGGCTTCTATTCTAATTAAAACTCGCTGTCACCAACTAAATTTATGCACTGGCCGGGCACAGTGGCTCATGCGTGTAATCCTAGCACTTTGGAAGGCCAAGGTGGGTGGTTCACTTGAGGTCGGGAGTTCGAGACCAGCCCGGCCAACATGGTGAAACCCCATCTCCACTGAAAATACAAAATTAGCCGGGCATGGTGGCATGCGTCTGTAATCCCAGCTCCTTGGGAGGCTGGGGCAGGAGAATCACTTGAACCCGGGAGGCAGAGGTTGCAGTGACCTGAGATCGCGCTGCTGCACTAAAGCCTGGAGGACAATGAGACTCCATCTCAAAAAAATTAAAACAAAAATAATAAATTTATTATTATTCTGTATTCTGGCAAACACGGATTCATATACTTTGCAGGAAAGACTCTTAATATGTATGAGGAGACAAGCAAGTTCTGAGCAGTGATCACAGCCATCAGCATATTCTAGTGGAGGGTAAATCAGTAAAATTTCATGGTGAATAAAAATGATTTTCCCATTCACCGTGTTCAGCTGACTGGAAAGGCTGCCACCAGCCGCCCACACATGGTCCTGAACCAGCCTGTGTGCCTGCCTTGTGGAGCCTTTGTCGTTTTGCTGATGTGGTTTATCCTGAACTTGCATTTGTACCCCAAGCTTCCCTTTCCGTCGTTTTTTGCTATCATATGTGAAAAACTCTTACCAGGCAGAATCCAACACGTGTGCTCTGCACAAAAATCAGTTCATCTGAAGAACAAGTGACCACAGGGCAGGCTCCGTAATCAAACCACAGGACAGGCTCTGTAATCAAACCACAGGGCAGGCTCTATAATACCTTTTCCAAACCACAGGACAGGTTTGAAACAGTGGCTTACTCATTAATAAACTAGCATTTCCTCCACAGGGCAGGCTTGAAACGGTGGCTTACTCGTTATTTAATAAACTGGCATTTATTTCCTGGTCATGCCACGCTGGCTGCACTTCTAACCTTGGCCTTCTAACAGCAAAGCACATTGGCTTGGAGATGCCACTGCTGGCATCAGTGGATGCCGACCCAAAGCAAGGAACAGGTCACAGTGATCCAGAAAATGGCGAGAACCCAGGGATCAAAGTTATCAGGGGGAAAAAGGCATTTTTTGGATTTACTTTTGGAGAAACGACATAAAACGCAGAGAAAACGCAGGAGTGGGGCTGAGTCCCACCAGGCGGGAGGAAAAGGCAGGTGCAGGTGGGCGTGGCGAGAAGGCGCACCTTGTAGTCTTCCCTGGTGTGCGCGCCCTGTGACTCCTTCCATGCCTCTGCTCCATTGACGGTCTGCAGCGCACACAGCATCAGGTTCTGTAGCTCCAGGGTCTCCACCAGGTCCGTGTTCCAGACCATTCCTGGGGACACAAAAACTTCCATCAGAGGCAGGCGGGACCCAGTCACACGGGCCCTCCGAGCTGTCAGTCTGGGCCTGCTAGTCCATGGAGTCACTGGTTGTGGCTTTACAGCTGAGGGCCAGGACCCATCCAGACAGCAGGCATGGAACTAAGTCAGCACTGACGGGACAGACACCAGCCCACCCTGCAGAAGGCAGGGCCCAACAGTGTGCACAGAGCCCACTGTCTGCTCACCCCGGTCAAACGTCTTCAGATGCTTCAGGTCTCTGTAGAGCTTGCTCATTTTCCCACAACCTTCTTGCAACAAGCTTCCCACACGGAACACGGCAGCATGATTTTGCGTTGACTGTGGCACAAAATATAATTTGTAAACTTTTAATTCATAGAAGCAGCCATACCAAGAACTGCTTAACTTTTAGACCTGTTGTTTCGCATTTCATTTATGTAAATTAAACAGAACAATTAGGAAATGTAGACTATGAGTTTATTACTCTGAACTTAAAAATGAAGTTCTGACTAAAGCTTCTGAATAAATGTTTCTATTATATACATATCTTAGACCCACACACATCCTTTCCAGCGGGATACAGCCAGGGTCCAGGACGCCAAGCAGACTGCCTGTGAGGCACCACGTTCCATACGGCTCCGCGGCCAACCAGGCAGCACTGCCTCCCCACACCCCTGGCGGGACTCCTGATGTGGGGTCTGGTGGTCAACGTGACACGAGCCAGCAGCCCCGTGGTGATACACACAAGGAGGAACTGAGCAGAGCCCTGCTGATGGTGGGGTTGGAAGCGAAGGTCTTCAAGGAGAGGGAGGGGCGTGGGTGGCTGGGGCCCTTGGCCCATCTGGCTACTGTCTTCTGCCTATTTTGTAGAAGCTCCTTCTACACTGAGTTCCTTCATAGTTTTACTATCACGAGAAACGTGCTAGGTAGTGGACCTGAAGTTTACTTAGGTATGCTGGGAACTGGGCATCAGCTTTTGCTTCCTGTGGGACACACAGGCACCACCTCCGTGATCCCTCCTCCTCCTTGCTTCTCCCTCTAACTGTGCTTTGCCCCACTGACCCTAATTGTCTCTTCCTCTACCGACGCACCTTCATGGTTTAATTTGGACATTTCATCTGATTTTCCTTAGACTCATACATAATCGTAACACTGTAATGCACATCAACCTAATGGTTTTCAGGAAGAACAAATGAAAAAAATTGCATCTCAGAATCTAGTATTACATTCTTTCATGTCCTTTAGCAGCGACGTTTTCATATCCTTTTTTCGTATTTCTGGTTACATTATTTCAAGGCATTTTAAATTTTTTGTTTGAAATGTGAATGAGATATTTCCTGATGTCTGAGCAGATTACTGCTGGCACGTTGCAAAGCTACTAATTTTTACTTACAAATCTCTTATCCACATACCTTACTACATTCTTGTTTTGTTAGTTTTTCCGTTTATTCTCTGGAAATTTTTCGGAAATTATATCTGCAAATAATGGCAACTGTATCTATTCCTTTTCAATATTTATTGCCAAGACCAGCTGGGTCGTGGAAACCCTAACCCAGCGGCACTAGAGGAATTAAAGACACACACACAGAAATATAGAGTGTGGAGTGGGGAATCAGGGGTCTCACAGCCTTCAGAGCCGAGAGCCTCGAACAGAGATTTACCCACGTATTTATTGACAGCAAGCCAGTGATAAGACTTACTAAAAGTATTCCTTACAGGAAATAAAGGGATGGGTCTGGCTAGTTATCTGCAGCAGGAGCATGTCCTTAAGGCACAGATCACTCGTGCTATTGTTTGTGGTGTAAGAACGTCTTAAGAGGTTTTCCGCTCTGGGTGGGCCAGGTGTTCCTTGCCCTCATTACGGTAAACCCACAACCTTCTGGCATGGGCGTCATGGCCATCACGAGCATGTCACATGCTGCAGAGATTTTGTTTATGGCCAGTTTTGGGGCCAGTTTATGGCCACATTTGGGGGCCTGTTCCCAACAATTTACCTCATTTCTTTTTTTGATTGTTACTATTAATAGCCAGAGTCAGCAGAAAAATCCCTTCCCCCAAATAAACACATTTCCACAAGCATAGGAAGCTCTGTTTGTTCAGTGCTGACTCCGGCACCTCACGGAGCTTGGGATACAGCAGGTACCAAGACACACCTTGTTTGGTGGGAACACTTCTAGTATTCTCACTTCAAACTATCTCAGATTTGCCATTTCTATATCCTAAGGCATATTCCCATTCTCTAATGCAAGGGTTCCTTCTTTCCCAGCTGGCCTCCAACCCTACAAAAGCACTGCAGGGCATCACTCAGCCTTCTGTGCCTTAGTCACGCTGTTCTTCTCACCATTCCACAAAGCCTCCCTCAAGCCCAGCCTCACCTGAAGACCGAAGGGCACGGGCCTCTGAAAATGTCAGCAGGGAACCTGTTCTCTTGTGTCTAACACCAAATGCCTGTCAGAACAGGACTAAAGCAGTGGACTTCTCTCTAGAAAATATGCAGAAATTCTTGCAAATAGTAGACAAGAGATCTCATTCTTGGACAAGAATCCTTGTTATTAGAGGAAGTCAGTTTTTTAGACTGACTATATATCAGGTTCTCCACAGCCCCCTGTAGCTAATGGCTGCCATACTGGATGGCAAACACTCAACATTTCCATCATCACAGACGGTCCTACTGGACCGACTCCCAGCAGCACAGGCGGCACAGATCACTGTCCACCCGCCGCCCACTCTCCCTCTCTGCTGAGTATATTTAGGGGCAGCAACAGGTCCAGCTTAAAGACATTTCCGAGCTGCTGGAAGCCAGGCGTGATGACATGATCAGTATCTGGGCCTGAGATGTAATGAAGCACCAGTGTTGTGTTGAACTCCAGGAAACCTCTAAGAGAAAGCTGCCCTGCTGGGGACTGAGCTTCTCCGGCGGTCCTGCGGCTCCCTCTCCTCCACGCTGTGACTCATCCATGACAGCCAGCGACGGTCAGGGCACGGAGGTCATGCCCAAGCACACATGAGTGAACCACAGAAGGCTGTCCTGGATGCTAAGCAGTCACTAATTCTGCCCTGGCCTGCTGACCTTTTATGTGGAGAAGTGCACTTCTGGTCTCTGTCATATTCTTGATACAGTGAGGAGTATGTGCTACTGCTGTTTACCTCCAGATAGTGGTGCAGCCTCGTATGTTTATCGCAGCACTAGTCACAATAGCAAAGTCATGGAATCAACCTAAGTGCCCATCAACAGACAGCCGGATGAAGAAAATGTGGTACATATATACCATGAAATACTACTCGGCCATAAAAAAAGAATGCAATCATGTCTTCTGCAGCCACACGGATGGAACGGGAGGTCACTATCCTAAGTGAAGTGACTCAGAAGGTCAAGTGTCACACATTCTCCCTTGGAAGTGGGAGCTGAACGGTGAGTACACATGGACACACGGAGTGGACTAACAGAGACTGGGGGCTCCAAAAAGCGGGAGGGGTGGGGATGAGCAATTATCTGCTGAGTACAACACACACGACTTGGGTGACGGGTACATGAAAAGCCCAGACTCCACCACCTCCCAGTACATCCACACAAAACTGCACCTGCATCCCCCTAGATCTCTTTTTAAAAAAACAAAACCAGTGCAGGGCCAGGTATGCAGCCAGCCTGCTCACTCCAGAGCGAGTCCAGGCTCTTACCTCCTGCATGCTGAGTCGCATTTCCGATGTTCTTATGCCGCCATCAGCAAATCTCAATTTGTCAAGATTCATGACAGATTCTTTCCCAGCATTTGGTTTAATTGGAGGGACTTTATCTCCTAAAACAACAACAACAAAAAGCTAGAATTTAACTTTTGAAAACCGTTTTAAAAAACCAAATGGATTTAGTATGACACACAAAAATGTAGCAAAGCCGCTCAAGGTGCCTGGAAACTGTGTAAGTCTCCTGAGCTAACACACTGCCAGCCCACCCTACATCTGAGGCCATCTGTTGAGTTGGTGCCAATTTTAAAGAACAGACATAAAAGACAAAACTGCTGGCACACAGTAGATATCCATTAAGTGATCTTAGAGTGAATAAACTAGAAATCATCTCTAAAATTAAAAAATTAAAATGTAGGCCGGGTGCGGTGGCTCACGCCTGTAATCCCAGCACTTTAAGAGGCTGAGGTAGGTGGAGCACTTGAGGTCAGGAGTTCAAGAGCAGCCTGGCCAACGTGGCAAAACCTCATGTCTACTAAAAACACAAAAATTATCTGGCATGAGAACTGCTTGAACCCGAAAGGTGGAGGTTGCAGTGAGCTGAGATCGCACCACTGCACTCCAGCCTGGGCAACAGAGCGAGACCCTGTCTTACAAAAAAAAAAAATTAAATGTATACAAATTTATATATATTAAGTGTATACAAATGTCACTCCACTAACGGGAAAAAATGACACCTTCCAGATGGTGGTCCCAAGGGGCCGGCCACCCCACTGTCCTTCGCATTAGGGGGAGGAAGGTGGCTGCTGTGTGCTTGAAAGCCACCTGCTGATTTGGACTGTTGTGTGCTCTCACCTATACTTCAAGATTTGCATTTTTTTTTTTTTTTTGAGATGGAATTCTGCTCTGTAGCCCAGGCTGGAGTGCAGTGGCACCATCTCGGCTCACTGCAACCTCCACCTCCTGGTTCAAGCAATCCTCCTGCCTCAGACTCCGGAGTAGCTGGGACTACAGGAGTATGCCACCATACCTGGCTAATTTTTGTATTTTCAGTAGAGATGGGGTTTCACCATGTCGGCCAGGCTGGTCTCGAACTCCTGACCTCAGGTGAGCCACCTGCCTCGGCCTCCCAATGTGCTGGGACCACATGTGTGAGCCACTGTGTATGGCCAAGATTTGCAACTCTTGTGTTTCCAAGATGTCTTGAAAAAAGTTTTAAAGTTTTTTTTTTTAATAACATTATATATATATTTTCTTCAATAGGTAACACATGCAGGAGACAGGAGGTATGAAATGCAGGAGTCCAACAGGTCCTGCCCTGCCTACCGCCTCTCCATGGGACCAGGCTGTGGGTCTCTTGAGGGTCTGCTCAAATGCTTCTAGGCTTGCTGGTGTTTCTTTTCCTTTTGTTTATAATGCTTTAAAAATTGATCATTCATTAAAATTGACTTTTTTCTTTCGGTGGACAGTTCTACAATTTATTTTTTCTTTTTTTTTTTTTGAGACAGTGTCTCCTCCCTCTGTTGCCCAGGCTGGAGTGCAGTGGTGTGATCTCGGCTCACTGCAACCTCTGCCTTCCAGGCTCCAGCAATCCTCCCGCCTCAGCCTCCCAAGTAGCTGGGACTACTCAAGTGTGAGCCACCACGTCCAGCTAATTTTCGTATTTTTGGTAGAGACGGGGTTTCACCACCTTGCCCAAGCTGGTCTCGAACTCCTGAGCTCAAGCAATCTGCCTGCCTCGGCCTCCCAAAGTGGTGGGATTATAGGTGTGAGCCACTGCACCCAGCCTCAGTTCTACCAATTTTAACATATGTATAGATGCATGTAACCACTTTGGGAGGCTGAGACAGGAGGATCACTTGAGGTCAGGAGTTCAAGACCATCCTGGGCAACACAGGGAGACCCTGTCCCTAGAACACATTTTTAAAAATTAGCCAGATGTGGTGGCATGCACCTGATCGTACCACTGCACTCAAGCCTGGGTGACAGAGGGAGACTATGTCTAAAAATATATATATATATATTTTTTTGGGGGGGGCGGGGGTTGGGGGAGAAGTAGGGACGCTACAAGCATTTTTTCTTTCCTTTTCATTTTTAAAAATTAAAGCATAAAGATACAGTAAAATAAACTCATCATTTTTAATGTAGGTTTTTCAAATTTTGACACACACAGAGCTGTGTCTGTAAGTCTCAGCACAATCAGGAAACAGCCTCTGGCAACCAGCAATCTCTTGTCTTCCCTAGATGTGCCTTTTCCAGAATGTCGTATCAACAGGACCACAGGTGTGCAGCCTTTTGAGTGTGACTCCACAGCATTCTGCGTGAGATGCCGCATGTGTGAGCGGTCTCTCAGATGTCAAGTATAGGGTATTCTCACAAAATGTTCTTTTCTGCATTTTGAAAGCAAGAGAAGCTCAAACTTTGTACACTCCTCTGAGAGAAGTGGTAGCAGACCTCACTGCGACAAAGTGCAGGGCTACGGAGTGAGACAAGCACTACCTGTGGCGTCAGGAACGATGCACCTGAACTCCGCCTTCGCCGATGATCAGCAACGGCTGGGGATGAGACGCTGGCTCTGCGTGTGCTGGCCTCCTGAGCTGTCGTCAGATCCACAGAGACACAGTGTCTGAAGTAAGCTACCCTTTTAATACTACCTGTACCTTTCTAACTACAGATAGAAAAGGGCGCATGTTTATAAGTTACGGAGGTGCTAGTTTTTATTTCACTTGAGTCCATACAAAAAGCAAAAAGCGCCTGTTCTATAAAAACAGCAGAAATGATGCTCAACGGTTAACACCAGAGAAAGCTAACGGGAAGAACGTGGGCCTGGGGTCACACCATCCTTGCCACGCAAACATCCACCAGTGCCTCATCCACCTTACACTGTTCTGAGCACAGGAGGCTGCATAACCACCGTGAAGATCTCTGGAGATGGGAGTGATGCTAACTGTCCTGTTCTTCGTGCACGTAAGACTCACACTCCCACACACGGTATTTCTTTTCCTGCACATTATTTGACGCCATCATGAAAAGAAAACCAGCAAGTGAAACCGAATCTGTCCGTAGAGGGTGGGAATCCTGTTCACTCTAAGTCAGCCCTTCTCCTCTAATAGAGGGTAGCTATAGTTTGTTTTTAGAATGGCCTAAATTATTTTTCTAAGTACCAAGAAGTTACATATTCATTCATGCCAACTATTTTAAATATTTCATTGCAAATAAGTGATTTTTATCGGCAAGTAATACGTAATGAACTTCCCCTAAAAATAACAGCTTCCTAATAGTGCTTTTTCTAAGCAGAAAATAATGACTGCAAAATAATTAAAAAAAAAAAAAATGTAACCCCAAAAATATCACCTTAACTGTTAAGATCCCCAACCAGCCTCTATCTAGTCTCAATATTACCACCATATAATCTCTGGATTTCTCAGTTTAATCACTTCTAGGGGAAAAAACCCAGACTACCTCTATATGATCACTAAGCAAATTTCCAGTAACAAATCAAGGCTTTGTAACCTGGCTGGGTGCAGTGGCTCATGCCTGTAATCCCAATACTTTGGGAAGCTGAGGCAGAGGGACTGTTTCAGTCTAGGAGTTCAAGATCAGCCTGGGCAATATTGTGAGACCCTGTCTCTACCAAAAAAAATTTTTTTAAATTAGCCAGGTGTGATGGTGCACATCTGTAGTCCCAGCTACTTGGGACTCTGAAGGTTGAGGTGTTGAGGACTGCTTGAGCTCGGGAGGTTGAGGCTGCTATGACTGTGCCACTGCACTCCAGCCTGGGCTGACCCTGTCTCAAAAAAAAGAAAAAAGACTAACCTCCTGCGCCTTCTCAAATAGTCTGGGTCCTGAAGAAAACACTTACCAGGCCTGCATGACTCTGCGATGCTCAGGGCACATGCCTGACCAGACAACCAGGTCCAACAGCGAGTTTGCCCCGAGGCGGTTGACACCATGTGCCGAGGCACAGGCGGCCTCCCCACAGGTGTACAGGCCGGGCACAATCTGATCCTGGCCATTCACGTGCCTCAGGACCTGTGGAAAGGAAGATTTCAGGTGAAATGTCAAGGTGCCTATTCCTCCACAAGCCCACCTCCCTCAACAAGGTGTCTGTGCTGCAGGTCAGAGAAAGAGAGGGAAGTAGGCCGGGCATGCAGTGGCTCACGCCTGTAATCTCAGCACTTTGGGAGGCTGAGGCGGGTGGATCACCTGAGTTCAGGGGTTCAAGACCTGTCTGGCTAACATGGTGAAACCCCGTCTCAACTAAAAATATAAAAATTAGCCAGGCATGATGGCGGGTGCCTGTAATCCCAGCTACTCGGGAGGCTGAGGCAGAAGAATCGCTTGAACCTGGGAGGCGGAGGTTGCAGTGAGCCCAGATTATGCCATTGCACTCCAGCCTAAGCGACATAGCGAGTCTCCATCTCCAAGAAACAAAGAGAGGGAAGTAAAGACCATATCTAAGAAGGAAGTAAGGACCACAGCTACTCTTCTTCAGAGGGAAACTTCCGAATGTATCCCCCAGTTTCCCTTCTGCCCCTGAGCACCTGCTGTTACAAGCAGGTCAGAGGACCTCCAATGTCAGCATCTGCGACTGTCCCCCGTGTCCCATGTTCCTGAGGCCCTCACCATCTGGGCTCCGGCTCAGACCCAGGAGCATGGCAGGTGGAGGAACATCAGCAGGGGAGACTGATGTTCCAGACTCTTCTACCCCCGTTCACCTCTTCATCTATGCAGGGAAAGTAACAGCTTCCACCCACCTCGCCCAACAAGGAGGATAAGTGACTGACAAGCTCTGTGTGAACCGCAAACCACTCAAAGGTATGAATTATAAAGATCCCTTGATGTATAAGATCATTAGAAATAACACAAGATCATATAGGAAAGTAATTATAAAATGGAAAAAGCTGCAAATGATGTATCTATAACAGTTTGCTAAGGAGGAATAAATTATTAAGCCTCCTTCCATCCTCCAGTGATAGAAATTTCAAGTGCAATTTAGAAAACAATACAGTACTTTCTTGAAGGAAACATCTGTCTCTTCCTCTAAGATCTAAAGAGACAACTGCGAGATGGGCCCCATTGTCCCAGCCTTCTTTCCAGCTGTGGGAGAGAAGCCAGCACCATCACCTGCCCCTCGTAGCTGGTGGGAATGCCGTCCATGTATAATGCATGGTGGGGAGGACAGGGATCGGCTCCTTTGTGACGTCCACACCAGCGAAGATCATGGCTATCTCTGAAATGCCAGGCAAGGGCATGGCCAGCTGCTCTGGAGGTAGGTGGTGCAGCTGCAGGTAGACGTGATCTTTCTCATGGCCACAGCCTCTGGTAAGACAGAACACCATCACATAAGGCAGAGAACGGCAACGGCAGCAGACCTGAGAATACATCATTTTGGAAGCGTGTGAGTTTCAACATGTTTTGATACTGAGGAAATGGTCACCCTCTCATCAAATCTTTTCTAAGCATCTAGTGTGTGCCAGGGACAATCCTAGGTGCTGGGACACAGCTGAGAACCAGAACAAAAACTCTGCCCTTACTGAACTCACACTCGTCTCAGGGATCACAGCCTGCTGTGGCTGTCCTTGGTAAGAGCATTAGGCCTCTATGCCAAATAGTCGTCCCTGCGTATCCGCGGCAGGTTGGGTCCAGGACCCCCACGGACACCAAAATCCGTGGATGCTCAAGTCCCTAATATAAAATGGGAGAGTATTTGCATATAACCTATGCACATCCTCCTCCATATTTTAAATCATCCTCATTTCAAGTTTTACATTTAAGTTGTACAGCAACTCCAGGATTACTCATAGTACCTAATACAATGTAAATGCTAGGTAAATAGCTGCTACACTGTGTTGTTTAGTGAACAATGACAAGGAAAAAAAAGTCTGCGTATTTGTAAGGATGCAATTTTATTTTCAATACATAGTTGGTTGTAACCACACATGTGGAACCGATGGATACGGAGGGACACCATATTACAAAAAACCATCTGACTTCTTTTTTTTTTTTAATATAAAAATGTAAAACCTCTAAAGGCCATACCAGCAGATATTTAGCAAGTGTCATTACATTAAAGAACAGGGTCAGGCAATGAAAGAGCTGCAAATTGTTTTTCTGAAAGGCAAATAACCCACACACTTTGAAAGCTGTCGAAAAACATCTGTGGGTATCAGACACAACACCCAAGGCTCACACACCGACTTCAGATTGGGTGTGTGTCTCTCTCTCCCACACTCCATCACATACACACACACACTAAGAGAAACTCTGTTCCACAGATTTGAGAAAGAAACTGGCTAAAATTTTCAAAATGTAGGTCTACAGGAAAATATCACAGACTAACAGACGCCTGCCGGCAGCTGAGAGAGGTGGCTGTGCACATGTGCCTGCACACGAAGGTGAGGGCGAGCGGTGCTGAAACTCACAGAAGCAACCCCGGCCCGTGTGCCCGCTCAGACAATGCTGGTGGTAAACCACACGCACCTTCCTTCGCGGATCTCCAGAGTCATCCACCGAGACACCACATCTCTAGACGCCAGGTCCTTCGCGACAGGGGGGTATCGCTCCATAAACCTTTCGCCTTGACTGTTAATGAGAATGCCTCCCTCTCCACGACATCCTTCCGTAATGAGACAACCAGCACCATATGTGCCTGCAAAAAACCACACATTTATAACCTAACAATTGCTAGGTCTCTATTTCAAATGCATTTTTTTTTTACAAGATATTTTTTTGGGGGAGAGACAAAAAAGATATGCAGAAGGCATTATATGCAAAACTGAACAGAAAGAACAGTTAAGATACAGTAGAAAGTCTGGATAACAAAAAGCCTGACAAGGCTGACAGCTGCAGCAGAGGCTGGGGCAGAGTGGCGTCCCCAGAAAGGAGAAAGGCCGGCCCACAGACCTCTGGCCAATACTCTGATTACAGCCCGGTGTATGCTGGATGCCTCAAATTTTGTTTTAATTTTTGAACATTCTTTTGCACTATGATACTGTGGTGACTAGTTAAGAATACTAGCTTGGAGAATTCATATCTAACTTACCCAAACAGTGGCAAGGACAGTAATAATGATTATTTTAGTTAATCTTTACACTGCACTTGCTATGGGCCGTTCTAGCTGCTTTCCACATATTAAACTCATTTAAGTCTTACAACAACTCTGGGTAGTACGACCCCCTTTCTCAGTGACAAGCAAATTAACACTTGGTAACATCCAGTCATGCAGCTGAGGACAGAGCTCAAACCCAAACCTGGGCAGTCCGGCGGTCTGTGCTCCAAACAGCGGCTCTGTGACTCCTCAGTGTGATGAGAAACAGGGCGTGCCAAGCTCTCGAATTTTAACAAAGGAGATCAAAAACCCTAAACTAAATGTATTTCAAAAGCTACAATTTTTATTAGTATACAAAAAGGGCAATCTTGCTTTCAAAACAAGAATGTGATTCTTGCATCTCACCTGCCTTTTGATTTTCTAAGTTTCCATGCTCTATTCTCGGTGGTTACTTCTCACATATTGAAGACAAAGCATGAGAAGTGGAGCTCCAAGCAACTTACAGAGGGAATTTAGGGGCTCAGTGACATTTTACTGATTAAAAACAGTAATACAAAATACAACAAGCCAGGTGCAGTGGCTCATGGCTATAATGCCAGCACCCTGAGGGGCCGAGGCAGGAGGATCACCTAAGCCCTGGAGTTTGAGACCAGCCTGGGCTTAAAATGGTGACACCCTGTCTCTACCAAAAACAAAAAAACCCTCAAAAATTAGATGGGCATGGTAACACATGCCTGTAGTCCCAGCTATTTGGGAGGCTGAGGTGGAAGGATCATTTGAGCCTGGGAGACAAAGGCTGCAGTGAGTCAAGATTGCTCCACTGCACTCCAGCCTGGGCAACAGAGCAAGACCCCATCTCTAAACAAATTTAAAAAAAAAACCTACAACAAATCCATTTCTTACTCTCATCCCTTCCAGGGATCAGAAAGCTGACACTGACAGAGAAAGAGAAGACATAGGTCTGGTTCTTTGGCACCACTTCAGGGGTCTCCATCGTCCACAGGTCAGAAAAGCAACCCAGAAAAGTCCAGGACGAGTCACCTCAAACAAGAGGCAGGTGTGTGTGTCTCTGTCTCTGACTCATTTTGAAGAACCTCCTCCAAACTCAAGACTTCAACTGTCATTTCTGAGTTAATGTCTCCAAATTGCACATTCGTAACCTCAACCGTCAGACGTCCCCAAGACGAGCTCATCTTCCCCACGACAAGCTCCCTCAGTGGTCACGTGGGCTGAGCCCAGCGCCCAATGTCACGTGGGGTTCTGTCATGTCTGTGTCTTAACTTTACATTCCATTGTCACGGAAGCTCCGTGTTCTCCTACACAGCTGAAATCTGCCTGTGCTGCTTCTCGGTTCCACAGCATTCACCCAGCTCTCAGAATGCTCACTCAGTAAACCCCGGTGGAGACCCTACCATGTGCTGGGCATGGAGCACCCCAGTTAATAAGAAGACCTGCCTGCCCGAGGAGCTGACGACCTCACCGCAAAGAGGGACACAGAACAACTCCTGCTTTACTCTTTTTTTTTTTGAGACGAAATCTTACTCTGCTGCCCAGGCTGGAGTACAGTGGTGCGATCTCGGCTCACTGTAACCTCTGCCTCCCAGGTTCAAGCATTCCTCCCGCCTCAGCCTCCCAAGTAGCTGGGATCACAGGTGCATGCCACCATGCCCAGCTGATTTTTTTATGTTTAGTAGAGATGAGGTTTCACCATGTTGCGCAGGCTGGTCTCGAACTCCTGACCTCAGGTGATCCACCTGCCTCGGCCTCCCAAAGTGCTGGGATTACAGGCGTGAGCCACCACGCCCGGCCTCAATCCCTGCTTTACTGCTGGTGTAAGTATCACCAAGGCAGGGTTCAGGGCTCTTGAGAAATGCATAAGACGGTGGCCCAAACTGCCTTAGGGGAAGGGGAGTGTGGGAAAAGTCTCCTTAAGGAAATGACATTGAAGTTAGGACCTGAGAGCTAAGGAAGCTGATCTTCAAAACCATGTTATTACATAAAACTATGGAAGAGCAATGAGTAGGCACCACACGCTTACAAGACAAACATGAGCCGAACGCCTTCCAGGCAAGGCGTCCTGCCCTACCTGTGGGGTGGAACTGAACAAACTCGAGGTCCTGGCAAGGAAGGCCTGCCCTGGTGATCATGGCCGTGCTGTCGCCGGTGCTGGTGTGGGCAGACGTGCAGCTGAGGTAGGTGCGCCCGTAGCCTATGGAAACAACAGAGAGCAGTGACTGCACACAGCGGCCCACGTCCAGACCTCCTGTCTAGTGAGATCACAGAATGGACAGGGCAGCCCCCGGGCACCAACTTCTCAGTGCTGTGCGCACACAACCCCCTACTCATGCACACCCCACACACATCACTGGGGGCCACGCCAGTGGTGCTGCTACCCTGCGCAGGTAGGATAGAAGCCTGGGATCAGAGAAGGGATTTCCATTTGTATTTTATTTTACTTATTTATTTTGAGATAGGGTCTAACTCTTGTTGCCCAGGCTGGAGTGCGGTGGCACAATCTCGGCTCACGGCAACCTCCGGCTCCCAAGTTCAAGTGATTCTTCCACCTCAGCCTCCCAAGTACCTGGGATTACAGGTGTGCACCACCACATCCAATTGATTTTTGTATTTTTAATAGAGACTGGGTTTCGCCATGTTGGCCACGCTGGTCTTGAACTCCTGACCTCAGGTGATCCACCCCTTCGGCCTCCCAAAGTGCTGGGATTACAGGCATGAGCCACTATGCGTCTGGCCCTATTTCTATTTTAGATTTCTGCTGTTCAAAAGGTTTCCCCAGTAAGCATATACTACTTTTATAATGAAAATTTTAAAATTTTTATGGATTTTGGTTTTTTCCCCCAGATTTACTGAGGTATGATTGATGAATTAAACAAAAAACAAAACTGTATATATTTAAGGTGTACAACGTGATGATTTATTTTGTGAACTGATGACACAATCAACTTAATACACATCTATCACCTCATACAATTATCCATTTTTTTGGAGATACAGACACCTAAGGTCTACTCTCTTCGCAAATTTCAAGTTATATTAACGATAGCCACCGTACTGTATAATATTAACTCTAGCCACCATGCTGTATAATATTAACTCTAGCCACCATGCTGTATAATATTAACTCTAGCCACCATGTTGTATATTAGACCTTCAGAACTTCACCTTGTAACGGGAAGTTACACCTTTAATCAGCATCGCCACAGTCTGCATTCCCCCAGCCCCTGGCAACCACTGTCCTACTCTGTTTCTGTGAGTTGTGACAGTTTTAGATCCACATATGAGTGACATGCAGTATCTGTGTTTCTGTGCCTGGCTCGTTTCACTTAGCATAATGACTTTGGGTTCATCCACGTTGTCACACATGACAGGATTTCCTTTGTTTTCATAGCTGAATAATATTCAGTTGTGTATACACACCACATTGTCATTAAACACCAAAAATTTTTAGGTTGTTTCCATATCTCGGGTATTGTGAATAACGCTGCAATGAACATGGGGGTCCAGGTGTCTCTTCGAGCTTCTGATTTCATGCCCTTTGGATATACACCCAGAAATGAGGTTGCTGGAGCACATGGTAGTCCTGTGGCTTTTGAGGAACCTCCAGAGTTTTCCATAATAGTTGTACTAATTTACATTCCCACCAACAGCACACAGGGTTCCCTTTTCTCCACATCCTCACCAACACTCACTATCTTTTGTCCTCTTGGTAGCAGCCATTCTAACTGGAGCGAGATGAGATGATACTCACTGGGGTTTTAATTTGCATTTCTCTGGTGCTTAGTGATGTTGAGCATTTTTTCATACATCAATTGGCCATTTGTATGTCTTCTCTGGAAAAATATCTATTCAAGTCCTTTGCCCATTTTTAGTAGGGTTGTTTTTTAGTAGGGTTTAGTAGGCTGTTTTTAGTAGGGCTTTTTTTTTTTTTTTTTGCTATTTTAGATACTAAGATATCATTAGATATATGGTTTGGAAAATATTTGTTCCCAACCTGTAGTTTTGCTGATTTTTTTTCTTGGCTGTACTGACACTTCTTAACTTTTAAAGTGGCTAAAGTAACTGCCACTGTATAAAATTAAAGTTTTTTATTTTCATTATGTGGAGAAGACAGACTTATCTATCCCAGGAATCAGTATAAACACAGAACCCACTAAAACAAGAGAGATTTTGCCAGAAAACCCCATGTGACTCTTCGGGCCGCAGTTGCCTCATCTAAAATCGGGAGAGGTAAGCTGTGAACCTGACGGCAGCCACTACCGACTACTGAGGGCCATGCTTTCTCACCCCGAGGCAGGTGCTGCTGTCCTCACCCTTTACAGGTGAGGAACCACGGCTGGGAAAGGCCATCACCCTCACACGGTTATATCAAGGCCTGTGTCTGAACTGCTATTCTACAATGCTTCTATTTTCCTTAAAATAAAGACACTCTAAATGAAATTTATTCATTTTTACAAACGAAATACAGTAGAAATTAGATTCCTACCCTGTGGCAACAACAGTGTTCTTTGCTCTTATGCGATGGATGGACCCGTCCTCTATGCACAGTGCGATGACACCACGGCACTCCCCGTTCTCCATCAGGAGGTCCAAGGCAAAATACTCCACAAAACAGCTGGTATCATATCAGAGACTAAAAGAAAGAAAGAAAAAAAAAGGGCAAGAAGTGTTAAGCCAACCTTTAAGGTTTTAAGGTGGTATCTGCTCATGTGAACAGGTGAAACAACTTGATCCAAATGGACCAGGTAAATCCAAGGAGATCAGCAACAGTGTCAGTGACACTGTCAGAGCCTGAGAGGCATTCCACGCCGAGCAGTACAAACAAGGCAGGTGTGCTAGAGAATGCAGCAGCAACAGCTCCTACTTTGGTGACACATTTCCTACTTCTACACAACCTGAAGAGGCACTCCACACTGTCCAGTGGCCGCATGCAGCTCCACTCGGAGTCTGGTGCCAGAGTGAGGTCCGCAGACCATGGGGTCACAGCCCAGATGGGAGCTACTGGCAACACATAACCACTTAATTAATTAAAATAAATCAAAACGTTTAGCTCTTCAGCTACACCAGCCACATTAGCAACAGCCCCATGTGGCTGGCAGCTACCAAAGCGGACGGCTGCAGACGAGCAGATTCCGGCACCTCAGAAAGGTAGGCGCCGGACAGCGCTGCCCGCCTGGACGTGCCGTTCCCTCAGCCAGCGCAAGTTGCTCTCGTGAGCCTGGGCCAGCTCCCCACATGACAGCTCCTGCTCCGGACGGAGCCGCTGTCTCCTCCCACCACACACCTATCGATGCACTCAGCCATAGAGAAGTCACTGGTGTTCTAACAACCTGCAAATTAATGATCCGTCCCCATTCATCAGAAAACAACAAAGTTCAGAACATTGATTACTCTGAATCAATACTGTTCAGAATATTATTTGGTCATGCCAAAGTTGACCCTGATTACCCAGTAACTATTGTCACCTCAAGTCTTTGTCCAGTGATAACAGTTAATATTAAAACAATCCATGGCCGGGTGTGGTGGCTCACGCCTGTAATCCCAGCACTTTGGGAGGCCGAGGCGGGTGGACTGCCTGAGCTCAGGAGTTCTGGACCAGCCTGGGCAACATGGGAAACCCTGTCTCTACTAAAATACAAAAAATCAGCAAGGCGTGGTGGCATGCACCTGTAGTCCCAGCTACTCTGGAGGCTGAGGCAGGAGAATCGCTTGAACCCGGGAGGCAGAGGTTGCAGTGAGCAGAGATCGCGCCACTGCACTCCAGCCTGGGTGACAGAGTGAGACTCCGTCTCAAAAACAAAGCAAAACAAAACAAAACAAACAAAACCAATCCATTTAGGAACTCAGAGGTGGTAAAAGAGCCTTAAAATACTTGCTCTTTGTCTTTTTTTGAGACAGGTCTCCTGTTGCCCAGGCTGGAGTGCAGTGGTATGAACATGGCTCACTGTCTCAAGTGATCCTCCTGCCTCAGCCTCCTGAGTAACTGGGATTACAAGCATGTACCACCATGCTCAGCTACTTCTTAAACTTTTTGTAGAGACAGGGTCTCGCTATGTTCTCCAGACTGGTCTCAAACTTCTGGTCTCAAGTGATCCTCCTGCCTTGGCCTCCTAAAGTGCTGGGATTACAGACGTGGGCCACTGTGCCTGGCCTGCTTGCTCTGTTCTTACATGCTGAGTCTCACATATCCCAAGTGATAACCTGATATATAAGATTATCAATTCAACTTTCCAACATAGAGGCAACAACTCACACATTGCCTTAGGGGCAGCTTCTCAAGGCACACGTCTGGTCCTGTCACATCAACAGTCGCCACACGTGCCCCACACCACTGTTCTCTGTTGCTTTTTACGCAAACTCTGGCTGACTCACTGGGCATGCTAACCCATTCCCTGCTGTCACCATAAGCTCCAGCACTACGGGTCCTGTCTCAGGTGGACGGGGGGCGGCCTTACCCTCTCATATAAGGTGTGCAATATTGAGTGGCTGGTCCGATCAGCCACACAGCAGCACCGATGGGCCTCCCTGCCCTTTCCAAACTTGAGGCTCTGTCCGCCAAATGCACGCTGATAAATCTTCCCATCTTCACTTCTGTTAAACGGCATGCCATAATTTTCTAGCTGTGAAAGATAAAAACAAACAAAAGCCTTATTACCTTAAAGGAGTCAAGATATTCACAGCTAATCTACACTAAACAACTTTAATACAAATCTGCAAACCCAAAGTAACCTATTTTACGAAAATGTCAACACTTCATCAAAGAGAAGTTTTTCTTATTACATGTAATGCATAGTTCATGACGGACAAAGACTTCTCTTGTGAGCTTTGCTAATCACCTTCTTTCAGCTGCCACATCTGCCTCAACTGCTTACATTTTTTCCAGGACTCTTGTACTAGAAACAGACCACGAGAGCACCCAGAGCCTCCCGCCCATCACCTCGACCACGGCAGTGGGGGCCTGCTCCGTCACGTAGTGGATGGCATCCTGGTCCCCCAGCCAGTCGGAGCCCTTCACGGTGTCGTAGAAGTGCCACCTCCAGTTGTCCTCCTCCATGTTCCCCAGAGCAGCATTGATTCCAACCTGGAAACACCAACCACTCCTTACAAGCCACAAACAGGAGCCCCAACTTTGTCTTCCAGGCCCAAATCCACCCGCTGGGGGATTCAGAGAAAGCCAACTACTCACGCGGTGACTCCCAGTGAGGGCTGACCTCAGCAGAGGAGCAGCCAGGCCTGACAGATTCCAGATCACAACCCATCCCCGACTCACCCAGTGATTCCATCCCTTAGCCTCAGTCTCCTCATCTGTGTGGTGGAGACAGAGGGAACTCCAGGAAGGGCTGACTGGAGCAGTGAGTGAAAGGCTACCTGTAATATGCTTATTACCTAACATATCTGGCACCGAAAAGGTACTCCACAAATCTTTCCAGATAATTTTATTAAGAAATCTTCCCAACGGCATTTACGGGCATGTGTTAAAGATTAGAAGTGCTTCCTACCAAGTAATAAACTCCATACTCAGAGTCGCACTCCCCTGTACCCCTACTTCCTTTGGCTGTGTGTGCCCACCACCACCTTACCCCTCAGAGAGTCCCAGAAGACAGCAGCACAGGGACAAATGAAACCCTTGCCCTTTTCTTCCCCAACCTAAATTCTGATTCCTCCTCTTTAGATGATCTCCTTTTCTTAAGGTGTTGGGGTGGCAGGGGTGGGTGGGGAAGGTAGATGGTCAGAGAAAACCCAAGTGTGACTGGAGTCTGAATTAAGAGTGACAACAAGGCTCCCGCCCTTCAAAGTCCCCAGGGAAGAGGCTCCAGGGAGAGACCCCTGAGAGGGTGAGCTGAGTAAGGCACAGCAAGAGGCCATGTGGCTGGAGCACGGGGAGGAGGCAGGAGGCTGCCCAGGTAGAAAGTGCGAGGCTGCACGGGACCTGCACGGAGTGGGAGCACAGTGGGGCATCTTTCTCTTACCTGCGCTGCAACAGTGTGTGACCTGGTAGGAAACAGCTTGGTAACACATGCTGTATCAAACTCTGCCTCGGAAAGGCCAAATGCAGCTCGCAAGCCTGCCCCTCCAGCGCCTACCACCACTGCATCAAATTCATGATCCACTACTGGATACTGAGCAGAAATCTGGAAAAGAAAAATTCACCTGTCAATCACATGTTCCACTATGCCAAACATGAAGACTCTTGTGCCAGTGAAAGAGCTTGACAAAGATAAAAGGAGCAACTGCTGGGCACACAAGGCCTCCATCCTGTCCTGGGGCTGAGCCCTGAACAGTGCGGGGAGAAGTAGGCACATTCGCACCTGGAGAAGGGACTGATAATCAGATTCTATGAATGGTAGAGGGTCTATTCCATGGGATCAGACTGAGGACCACAACTCTACTTCAGGGCCGTGCCTATGCTTATGCCTGAGAAGGTGCCAAGGAGCATTCAGTCGCTATTGTGAGCTTATGAGAAAAGAACTTCTCAGCAAGTTTCAGTTTTCCAACAGAGAGAGAACAGGCACGCTCAATACCAAGGAACCCACACCGGAAGGGCCCCACGGTCCTCTTTTCAGTAGGATTTTATCATCTATCACAGCAGATACTGTTCATTTTAATTTATTGCTTTACTTGACCTAAATTTAAATCTAGTTTATAGATACATAAGAGATACAAGTAAAAATGTTAACATCTATGTTTATATTTGTACTTGCAATTAAGTATTATTACACTGAAAATAATTTCAGCATGCATTGGATACCTATGAGAAATTTTTCCCTTATGTCTATGACTCATATGAAAACAATCTGGTATAGATCCTTACCCCAAGCCAAAAAAATCATTTATAATGGAACAAAAAACATGAACTTACGGAATCTGAAACTTCTGCAGATGCCCTCTTGTTCCTTCAACAGTGAAGTGAAAACCTCGGGTTCCTGTTTGCAACACTGTTGGCCACTGGAGACACAGAAGACACAGATCCAGAGGGTTAGTGTCCTGAAGGAACAAATGCTGTGGGGGATAGTAATTCAAATTTCCCCTTGCAAACTGTTCACCTTCTTCTGTACCCAGGTGCTCCTGTGCATCCAGAGAGCTCAGCTGAGACCCTCTACTTAACCCTGAAGGGCAGCCCAAGGGGCAAGGAAGGACTGAGCCCCCAGGTCCTCCTTTCCACCCTGACTTGGCACTCTAGAAAACCAGGATGAAGCTTGTTTCCAAAAAGGATACTCACTGACTCAGATACGAGATGAAAAAGGCGCACTTCCTCTGGGAAGTCTTCACTTACGCTACTTAGTGGAGGAGGGGAAAGACATCCAGATCGTATTACTGTATGTGGTATTTTGCAAATAATGAAGCATTTTAACCGGCTCCATCAGAGCCCTTTCCACATTACAGTTCCAGTCGTCCAGGAGGGCTTGCGGTCAGCTCAAAAGGCACTGGACACTGAATCAGGAGATCTGTATCCTGGAACAGTAAAGGCTGACAGCCCAGAGGGAAGAGGTGTCATCCCTTCATCACACAGGAGGATGTCGGATGCACACTCTCCCCTGCCTGGCTGCTGCTGGCTTTTTCCTGGCCAACGTCTACAACCTGACAGATCTCGCTGCTTAAATTTTCCATCTTAGCAACCTTTATTCAAGAAAACTGGTTTTAGTGTTTAGTTTTTAGTGGCTCTGTGTGAGAGAGGTGACACTGTCCCATATGCTAAGGTTGGCCAGCCATTTAGGGGATACGTTTTCCATTCTGCTGGCGGCATTTTAGAAGACGACTGAATAGTCTCAGAAATATCATAAAGAATAGTTTTAGGGGCTGGGCGCGGTGGCTCACGCCTGTAATCCCAGCATTTTGGGAGGCCAAGGTGGGCAGATCACCTGAAGTCAGGAGTTTGAGACCAGTCTGGCCAACATGGCAAAACCCCCTCTCTACTAAAAATTAACTGGGCGTGGTGGCGGGCACCTGTAATCCCAGCTACTTGGGAAGCTGAGGCAGGAGAATCGCTTGAACCCAGGAGGCAGAGGTTGCAGTGAGCCGAGACTGTGCCACTGTACTCCGGCCTGGGCGACAGAGCGAGACAATGTCTCCAAAAAACAAAAGAAAAAAAAAGCTTTAGGAAATTACACACTCAGCAATCAGAAGAGGGGATGTGAGGGACGTCTTCAAGTATTTAGAAATACTTGCAATTCACAAATTACTTATTATGTGGGGTAAAAAATTATTCTTCATTTCTCCAATTTCTAGTCTCTGTTTTTATTGACATAAGCTAATTTAGTTTTTTCTTTTTTCAGAAAATGAGAAAGAACAAATATTCTTCTACCTTAGTATAATTTTTTACATGGTAAAATCATATTTTAACAAAGAAGTCTTTGAAATAATTTTAATAAAAACGTTCTTGAAAATTTTGTAAAGTGCCCTATTAACATAGTAATAGCACCAATAAAAACAGTATTTTATACCAAATGTAAGTAGAAACAGTGAGATCAATGTTTATTCATTCTTTCTAGGATGTTGATGTGGAATACACACTGCCCACCCCCCACCACACACACACACAGCGGGCTTAAAAGGGGCAGCTACTATAACACAATCTTGAACAAATCATCACGCCATCCCCCTGGGGAAAAGGACACTAAACCTCTGCATCTAAATCTCATCTGGGGCAGATTTTTGAATCTGGAAAGCCCAACTTCAAGCCAATGTCAGTCTTTAGATAAAACTCAAAACTACTTTTGACACAAAACTAGTCTTCTGTGCCAATTATTAATTTTTTTAGGAGAAACTATCAAACATTTCCTCTAAGAAAAAACATGGGGAACATATAACTAAAAGGAATACTTAGACCTTGCTTAATTATACAGAATTTCAGATGACTGAATCAGGAGGTGGAGGGGGAAAAGTAAGAAGTGCAGAGACATTCATATCCGAAATCTAGCAAAGTAACGGGTCCTCATCGAATAAAATGCACCTATAAATCATGAGCAAGAAACTAATCTGCAGGTACAACCTACGCAATCACAAAAGCAGCCAACGAAGAACCCAAAAACGCACGACTTTCTGTAGGAAAAGCTACCTTCATCAAGATAAAAAGACTTTAACAAAACCCAAGACTAAATTTTGGTTCCATTTTGCTATCTTGCCATCTGGTCTGAGGTGCCTGGGGCCTTAGTCTGCAGAAGGAACACTGGGCACCATCTGGGTTGGGGACAAAGGCACTGGCTCTATCTAGCTTCTCTCCAACCACAAGCTACCATTGCCCCTAAAAAGTCCCACTGACCATGGGCTTCACCTCCTGCTTGTGGACGCCCTCCCGGCAGCTCCTAAGAGCCCAAGATGCGGCGGGGGTCTCTGCTCAGTCAGCACCAACCACAGCAACACGCTAGAACGGTTTACACGCTTTCCGATGTTGACAGGATGGCTGTATGACTAATCCTCACATTTAATTCAGAGATTTTTAAGAACTATTTCAAAAAGGAGAAAATTGCACAATCACAGGCATAACTCAAATCAATATTGCTGAATGCCTTGGTTCCTATTGAGATTTCTACTCTGCAATTTAAAATTACTTTGTAATTAAGGAGGTGGCTGGGTAAGTTCATTTAAAAGAACCAAACAACTAAACCTATCCAATTTCGCTTGATTAAATAAAATCCTAGAAGGCCGATTCTGAAGATGCAATCGTAGAGGGCACATTCAGACAGAGAGCAAGGGCTCAGGGAAGTATAACCCTGACCATCATCCTGGACTAAGCCGAGCCCGGCCCTCGAGGTACTCCGCGCACAGGCAAGCACAGCTCCTGGAGTCCTCGCTCGGTCAGTGCCCTGAGCTCTCCGTCTGATTTTTAAAAACTGGCACAGCTGCTTTTAAACACCGGCACATTTTTGGTGGCACAAGGGCCACCAAACAGGACCCAAAGTACAGGTCCTTAACTTCCAAGGTCCCCAAGTGGACATGCACAGATTTGCGCTTTCTGGAAAGGGGAAATGCAAGCCCAAGCAGGGGCGCGCCGCGCTTCCCACCGGACACCCACCCGGCCGAGCCCGGCCACTCCTCGCACCCACCCGGGCGGTTTCACCCGCCCCGCCAGCCCCACCCACGGGCTGCGGGCGGCCCCTCAGGACAACCCTCACAGAGGGCGGCAGAGGCCCGGCCCAGCCAGGACTCCACCCCGGTGACCCTGGGCAGACACGACTCCTCCCCGAGTCCACCCGCCAGACACTGAGGCGAGGGGCTACCTCAGCCCGCGAGGTCGCCGGACCCCAGGCCCGGACCAAAGCGGCGGAGGGGACGCCCAGCAAGCCCGCGGGGTCGTGACCTTCACAGGGACGCGGACTACCTGCTTAGGACCGAGCTCCCCAGGCCCCCGAGTACACTCCGCGGCTCCCCCTCGCACCGGCCCAGGGCTCTCCCAGCCCCTTCCCGATCCCCGGGCAAGGGGCGCGGGGACCCGGCGCCCGCTCCGCTCGGACCCGCTGGGGACCGTCCCGCTCCTACCGCCGCCTCGCCCCCCGCCTGCCCTGGCCGCTCCGCGGCAGGGACTCACCGCCTTGGCCAGCGCCAGCGCCAGGCGCCGAGCACTTAGCACCCGCGACAGGCCCCGGACCCCCGACATGTCTGTAGTCGCACCCGCGCAGTCCCGCCAGTCCCTGCGCAGACTACGCCTGCGCACCACGCCCGGGTCAAGGGCGGCGGTAGTGGGGGACATTGCGCCTGCGCACCACGCCACGCCCGGGCCGGGGTCTAAGGGGCGGGGACGCCGCGTCTGCGCAAAGCGGACCCGCGCACGGTGGCCCTGGGTGGACACGCAGGTCCCGCGCTCCCCGACCGAGACAGGGCGGGCCCTATTTCGGGGAGGTGTTGGGCACCAACACTTTTTAAAGCCCCGTGGGTGGTTCTCCGGGATCTCCCAGACCGAGAGGGCCTGAACGTCCAGACCGCAGCGAATGGGGTCGAAGGGGCGGCGCTCGTCCGCGGAGGTGGGCGGGAGCGGCCCGGGGCCTCCGGCCTCTAGGGAGCGGGAGTGACCCTCGGTTTCTGGCCTCCGAGGGGCGGGAGCGATCCTCAGCCATGTCCCTAGCCTCTGGCTTCCGGCTGATTTTTAAATGTTTTGTAGAGGCGGGATCTTGCTCTGTTGCCCAGGCTGGTCTCGAACTTGTGGCCTCAAGCGATCCTCCCTCCTCGGCCTCCCCAAGTGCGGGGATTACAGACAGAGCCACTGCGCACGGCCGTGGTCAGCTTTGAAAGCTGGGTAGATCCCTTTGGCTTATACGCCTTTCTGCTAGCTTACCCTGATTCTGCTTCTGGTTCAGATAGTATTTTAATATTTCTAGTGTGTCTTTCTGTAAGATATCTGAAATCTTTCTGTGGAATGAAGTGGCATGAAAAATAAACCAATAATCATTAGTAATTATGTTTCCTGTCTTTTCACTTTATTACAATCTTCGTCTTGTGCATCATGTTTAACAATTTTGAGTTATTTTAGTAAATTTGCAAGGGTTCAGTCCCATTTTATTGATATTTGGGTTGTTTCCCATGTTTGCTCTTAATAACACCGTACAGAACATATCTGTGACCATAACTTTCTCTTTAGGATTATTTTTTTAGATGTATGCCCCAGACGTGGCCTTTATTGGCTTGCAGGGAATGAACATCATACCTCCTAGACTTATTTTTTTAAAGTTACGCTGTTTTAGTCCTGGGTTAGTTACCTAATTTTGTTTGGTTTGAGACGGACTTTCGCTCTTGTTGCCCAGGCTGGAGTGGAATGGCGGGATCTCGGCTCACCGCAACCTCTGCCTCCAGGGTTCAAGAGATTCTCCCGCGGAGCTTACACTGAGCGGAGATGGCGCCACTTCACTCCAGCCTGGGCAACAGAGCAAGACTATATTGCTTTAATTTACTCTGCCGGCTATCTGGAGAGATGCAACCTCATCAGCAGAAATTATTTCCACCCTGCTGCTTTTTAAATGTTATTTCCTATAGCCAGGTACTGAGCCCTTCAATTGAGGTCTAAACCCTCCACCCTCTCCCTCCGGGATTGCCAAGCCTGTGGTTTCAGTTCCATGCTCCCAGGTAGATGATGTCAACTCAAAGTCAATGTGCTTTTGAAATACTTTTTGTGTTTTCTTAATTTTAAGAGTTTTTATTTTTTAATATGTTTTTGTTTCATGGAGGTGACACCCTCTGTCTCTGAGTTGTGGGAGCCTTCCTCCTTCAGTCTGCATGTACTGAAGCCAGTGTTTGCTGTACAGCCCCTCAGCCGCAGCAGCCCACAGCGAGGTGCAGGTGCTCACGCCATCGCCCCAGAGAGCTCCTCCATTCGCCCCTCCACCCGTATCCCCTCGAAACCACTGCCCTGCTCCCCAACACGGTACACTGTCTTCTCCAAGATGTCATGTGTTGGCATCCTTCGGCCTGTGCCCACCGAAACTAGCTTCCTTCACTGGGCATGTAGCCTGGGAGACCTGGCGTATTTGGGTGCATCTTTCCGCTGCTGGTTGGTGTCCCCCATGTGGAAGCATCCGCGTTGCTTCACGCCCTCTCCTGCTCCTGCCGATGGACATTTTGTTTTCTTCCAGTTATTGGCAATGAGGAATGAGGCCTAAACACTTGTGTGCAGGTTTGTGTGTGCACGTTTAAGTTTTCGCTTGGGGGACATTTCAGGAGTGGGGTTGCTGGATGACATGGTAAGGATGTGCTTAACTTCGTAAGAAACTCCCGGACCACTTTCCAGCATGGCGGGACCCCTCCCATTCCCACTGCAGCTTATGAGGGTCCCAGTTCCTCTGCATCATCACTAGAACCTGGGTTGGCCCATGGTTTTTGTCTGTTTTTAGCCATTTTAATAGATTTGCAGAGGTACCGTTGACTGGCATTTCTCCAGCATCTCTATGATGTTGAGCCTCTTTCTCAGGCAATATGCCCTCCTTATACCTTCTTTGATGACGCCTCCATTCAAATATTTGCCATCTCTTTACTACTGGGGTTTTTACTTTCCTATGGTTCAGCTTTGATGCTTCTTCATATATTCTGCGTGCCAGTACGTTGTGAGATGTGTGATTCACACATATTTTTTTCTAGACCATAGTTTGTGTTTCATTCTCTTTAGATTTTTATATTGCTTTATAGAATTATAATTTTAAATTTATGACTACATTTAACTTGTCAGTCTTTTATGAATCATGCTTTTGGTGCCATGTCTAAGAACTTTTCGCCTAACCCCAGGCCATACAAGTTTTCCCCTGTGTTTTTACCTAAGGGTTTGATAGCGTTATGTTCTCCATTTAGGCCGTTAATAAATGTTGAGTAACATTTTGTGTCCGCCATGGCCATACCTTTCTCCATCTCTCACGGTATCGTGGGCATTTGCAGCTCCCAGTGCGCCGTGCTGTTCCCGTCTTCTTGGTCCGCTCCTCCTGTCATACCTTTCTCCATCTCTCACAGTATCGTGGGCGTTTGCAGCTCCCAGTGCCCCGTGCTATTCCCGGCTTCTTGGTCCGCTCTTTCTGTGAGTTCCAGGGCACGTCTTAGTGCTGGCGCTGTCCTGGTCCATCAGGGGGTCCCATGAGCTTGTCCGTGTGGGAAGGTTGGGACTGTGATGCTGACGGGATGCCCTGTGAGTCAGGAGGAGGTGCTGACGGGGGTTTCCATGTAGGAGAGAGAGGTGTTTAGTTTTCTGGATGGGGCAGACTTGAGAGGGGACAAACGTGAGAAATGCCACCAATGAGAAGTGCAGGCACAGCAGGTCTCGGGGCCGCCCAGCCGTGTGGGAGCCAAATGTGGATGTGTCAGTGGCCACGCCAGGAGGTAAACCCTCAACCAAGGGCCTCTGGGTGTCCAAGACCAAGTCTTGCTCAAGAGGTGCGTTCAGCTGAGCCAACCATGGCAGAAATGCATAAGGGAGATCCCATGGTTCCTCTGTTTAAATCCCCTGCTAATCCCACCAGACTCAGAGAAGCAGCCAAGTCCTCACAGCAGCCTGCAACCCCTGCCTGACTCGGCCTCCTCTTGGCTCTGATTCTCCGTACCCTTCTATCCCTGTCTCTTCTTCCATCAGAGAGGAGATCCGGCACATTTATCCTGGTGGACTCAAACCGATCTTTGCCCCACATATAGTCACCAAAATGAATAGGTATAATCTAGAAAGAGTCCTTTTGAAAAAGAAAAAAGCAGGCCAGGCATGGTGGCTCATGCCTATAACCCTGCAGGGACCAGCCCCACAGGGTCGGTGGGTCTCTCCCTGTGTGTGGCGACGAGAGAGTGTAGAAATAAAGACACAAGACAAAGAGATAAGAGAAAGGGCAGCTGGGCCCGGGGGACCGCTACCACCAATGCGCGGAAACCGGTAGTGTCCCAAATGTCTGGCTGCGCTGTTATTTATTGAATACAAGGTAGAAGGGGCAGGGTAAAGAATGTGAGTCACCTCCAATGATAGGTAAGGTCACGTGGGTCACGTGTCCACTGGACAGGGGGCCCTTCCCTGCCTGGCAGCCGAGGCAGAGACGGAGAGGAGACAGAGAGAAAGACAGCTTATGCCATTATTTCCGCATATCAGGGACTATTAGTATTTTTACTAATTTACTACTGCTATCTAGAAGGCAGAGCCAGGTGTACAGGATGAAACATGAAGGCGGACTAGGAGTGTGACCACTGAAGCATAGCATCACAGGGAGACGGTTAGGCCTCCAGATAACTGCAGGTGAGCCTGACTGATGTCAGGCCCTCCACAAGAGGTGGAGGAGCAGAGTCTTCTCTAAACTCCCCCGGGGAAAGGGAGACCCACCCCCCACCCTTTCCCGGTCTGCTAAGTATCGGGTGTTGTTCCTTGACACCTTTTGCAACCGCTGGACCAGGATCTGCCTGGTAACGGGCGTCTTCCCAGACGCTGGCATCACCGCTAGACCAAGGAGCCCTCTGGTGGCCCGGTCCGGGCATAACAGAAGGCTCGCACTCTAGTCTTCTGGTCACACCTCACTATGTCCCCTCAGCTCCTATCTCTGTATGGCCTGGTTTTTCCTAGGCTGTGATTATAGAGCGAGGATTATCATAATATTGGAATAAAAAGTAATTGCTACAAACTAATGATTAATGATATTCATATATAATCATATCTAAGATCTATATCTGGTATAACTATTCTTCTTTTATATTTTATTATACTGGAACAGCTCGTGTCCTCTGTCTCTTGCCTCGGTGCCTGGGTGGCTTGCCACCCACATAATCCCAGCACTTTGGGAGGCTGAGGTGGGAGAATCACCTGAGGTCAGGAGTTTCAGACCAGCCTGGACAACATGGTGAAACCCCATCTGTAGTAAACATATAAAAATTAGCTGGGCGTGGTGGTGCGTGCCTGTAATCCCAGCCACTTGGGAGGCTGAGGCAGGAGAATCATTTGAACCCAGAAGATGGAGGTTGCAGTGAGCTGAGATCGCGCCACTGCACTCCAGCCTGGGTGACAGAGTGATATTCTGTCTCAAAAACATACTAATAGGAATAATAAAGGAAAAGTGCAAAAATTCAAACAACTTAACAGAAACTGGGCAAAAGAGCTGAACCGGCCCTCCACAGAAGAGGAAATGTGGAGGAATGGCTAATGAAAACATGAAGAGGGGCTCAGCCTAACAGGGGGAGATATCACGTGACACCCACCAGACGGGCAAAAATCCCACAACCCCACAACCCAATCCATGCCAGCGTTGGGGAGAATGGAGAGAAGCAGGAACACCAGGCACTGCTAACGCTTGTGAAGTATATTTCTGCTATGCTTGTATATGAAAGAGTGTGTGTTGTGGGTTATGAGGAAAATTACATTTTTACCTGGGATGAAATTTTAAAACTTGAAAGCTACTGACCAGAAGAAACTTGCGCTTGTGTACAAAAGAAACGCCCAAGAACGTTCCCAACAAAACACAGTCCTAAGGGCCCCAACCTGGCCAAACACTCATCCACGGGAAGATGAAGACATTTCCCATGCTCCCCTCAGACGACGGGAGACCGTGCAGCAATGAAACTGAGCCATGTCAGTGTGGGTGGGTCTCAGGGAGAGAATGGAGGATGAAAATAGACACAGAGCAGATGCTCAGAGCCATGCAGTGCAGGAGCAGCCACGCAGGAGAATTTACTCATGTCAAAGTTCAAAACTACAGCCGAGGCAACAGAGCAAGACCCTGCCTCAGAAAGAAAACAAAGTTCAAAAACTAAATGGCATATTTTTTAGGGATGTACGCACACGGTGAAAGAAACGTACTATGAAGGAAAGTGTGCAAATAATAAAGACTAAAGCAGGAAGTGATTCCCTCCGTAGGAGAAGGGAAGGGACTGGGACCCAGGCAGGGCCTCCAGGGAGCATCCAAAGTTATGTCTCTTCAGATTCTACTCCCTAAACTTGGTGGAGGTCCTCTGTGTCCAATGTGTCAATATTCTTTATACCTTACCCATACTGTACAAATGCTTTATTTCTATTCAATATTTAGAAGACAGTTATAAACAAGATGCATTCAATAGCAAGGTGGCAGATGAACATCAGGAAGGAACATCCATGAGCTTCTATCCACGGAACCTCACCATGGATACGCTTGTGATCAAAGGCCTGGTCTCCCCTCAAGACACAGTCACAGATCAGAGGCCACACCATCATAGCAGTGGAGCAGGACCAGCTGGGACAGGGTCCTTCTGTGACACCTGCTGCATCACCAGGCTGGGTGAACGGACTCAATTGCTAGAACTCACAGAATAGCAGTATCAGCACCGAAACCTCACAGGAAAAATGGTAAGTTCTAAGTTTCTCCATTAATAGTAACTCTCAGATTAATCTCTGTCATCCATCGCTTCACCAAGAAATAACTTTTTAGGGTGACGTGCCAGGCGCCATGTTGGAGGGCTGGTGGTAGCGGCTTGGGGAGGTGCTCACTCTGTCGGTCTCACTCTCTCACACGCTTCCCCTGGCTCCCTTCGTTCCCCCCCACCCCACTTGGCCTGTGTGCTGGAGGGTGTGCGAGGGAGTGGGAGGACGTCGGGGGGTGGGGGGAGGTGTTCCAGTCCCTAAGAGACCCGCGGAGGGAGGCGGAGGCTGTGAGGGACTCCAGGAAGCCATGGACGTCGACAGGCTCCAGGAGGCGCTGGAAGATTTTGAGAAGAGGGGGAAAAAGAAAGTTTGTCCTGTCCTGGATCAGTTTCTTTGTCATGTAGCCAAGACTGGAGAAACAGATTCAGTGGTCCCAATTTAAAGGCTATTTTATTTTCAAACTGGAGAAAGTGACGGATGATTTCAGAACTTCAGCTCCTGCGCCAAGAGCTCCTCCCAACCCTAATGTCGAATATATTCCCTTTGATGAAACAAAGGAAAGAATACTGAAAACTGTCACTGGATTTCACCGTATCCCTTTTACTATTCAGCAACTATGTGAATTGTTAACAGATCCAAGGAGAAACTACACAGGAACAGACAAATTTCTCAGAGGAGTAGAAAAGAACGTGATGGTTGTTAGCTGTGTTTATCCTTCTTCAGAGAAAAACAATTCCAATAGTTTAAATCGAATGAATGGTGTCATGTTTCCTGGAAATGCACCAAGCTATACTGAGAGGTCTAATATAAATGGGCCTGGGACACCCAGGCCACTTAATTGACCAAAGGTTTCTTTGTCAGCCCCCATGACAACAAATGGGTGGCCTGAGAGCACAGACAGCAAAGAGGCAAATTTGCAGCAAAGTGAAGAGAAAACTCACAGTGACTCTTCCACATCTGAATCAGAAGTTTCCTCGGTGAGCCCTTTGAGAAATAAACATCCAGATGAAGATGCTGTGGAAGCTGAGGGGCATGAGGTAAAAAGACTCAGGTTTGACAAAAAGGCGAAGTCGGAGAAACAGCCAGTCAAGCGACTTGCAGAGAACTTTCTTCAGTTATGGTAGAAGAAACAGAAGCATCACCTTCATCTCACGATAAAGACAAAGAAAGCCGTGGTACCCGGCAGCGCGTTCAGAAGAGGATGAAGAAGATGAAGAGGAAGAAGAAGGGATTGAGAGACCATCTGTAAAAGGGAGGAGTAAGGAGATCCTCAAATTCTTGCATTCATTGTTTTTGTGAAAGAACTGTACATCATGGAACTCCTTGTAATGCCGACGCTGGGCTTTTCTCCCACCTGTATGCAGTTGCTGCTGAATTTCAGGGGATGTGATTTGAACTACAGAACATCAGAATTCATGAAACTTAACTGTGGAGGTATTTTGAAAATAAAATTTAAGTACAACAACATTTGCTTATTTTTAGAGTCTTTTATGACATCAAGAGAAATGATCCCAGAAAGAAAAAAACAAGAAAAAGAATCTGATGATGCCTCAACTGTGAATGAAGAGACTTCTGAGGAAAATAATGAAATGGAGGGATCTGATGTGTCTCAAGCTGAGAAAGATTTACTACATTCTGAAGGTAGTGAAAACGAAGGCCCTGAAAGTACTGGTTCTTCTGACTGCCGTGAAACAGAAGAATTAGTAGGATCCAATTCCAGTAAAACTGGAGAGATTCTTTCAGAATCATCCATGGAAAATGATGATGAAGCCACAGAAGTCACCGATGAACCAATGGAACAAGACTATTTAGAAACATTTACATGCAGTATTTTACACACAGTTCTGGTTTTAACACTGTATAAAACTTTTATGTAAAAAAGTGCACCTTTAGTTTTATAAGAAAAGCAGGTTGTAAAATAAAGTACTTTATGGATAATTCCTGAAAGAGTTGTCCATGTAAGAACTGTGAATATCAGCTCCTCTGGGTCCTGTTTACCTTACCGCTGATTTCTCTTTCTTTCTTTCTTTCTTTTTTTGGTCTGGGCAAATCAGTGGTTTGTATATAGATTTTTTTTTTTAATTTAGGACTGAAGTTTTTAAACTGGAAAGTAATTATAATTTTGAACAGTTTTTTGAGATTATCACATTTAGTTTATACATATGCAAGAAGATTTTGTCTTGTGTCTGATAGCTCTAGCAGTTTTCATATTTTGGTCATAGTTTCAACATTTTAACATGTGAATGTTATATATATATATTATTCTAAGGGGGAAAATGTTATATTTTTCTGTTTGTATAAGAGATAAATACAGTGGATACTCTTTCTATTGGTAATGACTCAGTTCATCTCTTTCAGAAGACATTTTCTTTCTCTTCTGAGTAACTGAAATAAAATCTGGCCTTTGTGAAACCCTGGAAATACCACGACCCTCAACTAGAAACACCAATACCAGCTCCTCCGCGAGTTTCCAGCTCCACAACCTAAGACATCAGAGGCAGCATTGGTTCCTCACGTAGAGTCCAGCTACGGGACCCTCATATTTGAACCGCAGGGCCATCTCATCCCTGGATCTCCAGCTGCACGACACTCAAATTAGAACACCATCAGCTCCTCCCCAGGTCTCCACCTGCACAGCCCTCGAAAGGGAATGTCAGCTCCTCCCCGGGTCTCCAGCTGCAGGGCCCTAAAACTAGAACATCAGCTCCCGCCTGGGTCGCCAGCAGCACCACCCTCAAACTGGAACATCACATCCCCACGGGTCTCCAGCTGCAGGGCCCTCAAACTGGAACATCAGCTCCCCACCAGATCTCCAGCTGCACGGACCTCAAACTGGAACATCAGCTCCCCACCGGGTCTCCAGCTGCACTGCCTGCAAACTGGAACATGAGCTCCCTGCCGGCTCTCCAGCTGCATGGCCCTCAAACTGGAACATCAGCTCCCCACCAGATCACCAGCTGCACGGCCCTCAAACTGGAACATCAGCTCCACCCCAGGGCTCCAGGTGCACAGCCCTCAACCTGCAACATCAGCTCCCCACCGGGTCTCCAGCTGCATGGCCTTAAACTGGAACATCAGCTCCCAGGCTCTCAAACAGGAACATCAGCTCCCCACAGGGTTTCCAGCTGCACAGCCCTCAAATTGCAACATCAGTTCCCCGCTGGGTCTCCAGCTGCGCCGCCTCAAACTGCAACATCAGCTCTCCACTGGGTCTCCAGCAGCACGGCCCTCAACCTGGAACATCAGCTCCCCCCAACCCGGGTCTCCAGCTCCACAGCCCTCAACCTGCAACACTGGCTACCCACCGGGTCTCCAGGTGCACGGCCCTTAAACTGGAACATCAGCTCCCCGCCGGGTCTCCAGGTGCACGGCCCTCAAAATGGAACATCAGCTCCCCGCCGGGGTCTCCAGGTGCACGGCCCTGAAACTGGAACATCAGCTCCCTGCCGGGTATCCAGCTGCACGGCACTCAAACTGGAACATCAGCTCCCCACAGGGTCTCCAGCTGCACGGCTCTCAAACAGGAACATCAGCTCCCCACAGGGTCACCAGCTGCACGGCCCTCAACCTGCAACACTGGCTCCCCACCGGGTCTCCAGATGCACGGTCCTCAAACTGCAACATCAGTTCCCCCCGGGTCTCCAGATGCACGGTCCTCAAACTGCAACATCAGTTCCCCCCGGGTCTCCAGCTACACCGCGTCAATCTGGAACATCAGCTCCCTGCCGGGTCTCCAGCTCCACGGCCCTCAACCTGCAACACTGGCTCCCCACCGGGTCTCCAGATGCACGGCCCTCAAACTGGAACATCAACTCCCCACCGGGTATACAGCTGCATGGCCTTAAACTGGAACATCAGTTCCCCGCCCAGGTCTCCAGATGCACGGCCCTCAAACTGGAACATCAGTTCACCGCCGGGTCTCCAGCTGCACGGCCCTCAAACTGGAACATCAGCTCCCCGCCAGGTCTCCAGTTTGAGGCCCATGCTCCTGGAGACCTGGCGGGGAGCTGATGTTCCAATTTGAGGGCCATGCAGCTGGAGACCCAGCGGGGAGCTGATGTTCCAGTTTGAGGGCCATGCAGGTGGATACCCGGTGGGGAGCTGAAGTTCCAGTTTGAAGGCCATGCAGCTGGATACCTGGTGGGGAGCTGAAGTTCCAGTTTGAGGGCCGTGAAGCTGGAGACCCGGTGGGGAGCTGATGTTCCAGTTTGAGGGCCATGAAGCTGGAGACCCGGTGGGGAGCTGAAGTTCCAGTTTGAGGGCTGTGAAGCTGGAGACCCGGTGGGGAGCTGATGTTCCAGTTTGAGGGCCGTGCAGCTGGAGACTCGGGGGTAGCCGATGTTGTAGTTTGAGGGCCGTGCAGCTGGAGGCCCGGGTGGGAACCGATGTTCCAGTTTGGGAGCCATGCAGCTGGAGGCACTGCGGGGAGCAGATGTTCCAGTTTGATGTTCCTCCCTGGGTCTCCAGGTGCACGGCCATCAAACTGGAACATCAGCTCCCCGGCCCCCAAACCGGAACATCAGCTCCCCGCCGGATCTCCAGCTGCAAAGCCATCAACATCAGCTCCTCCCCGAGTCCTCAGCTGCACGACCCTCAAGTTAGAACATCAGCTTCTCCCCAAGTCTTCAGCTGAGTGACCCTCAATCTAGAACATCAGTTCCTCTCCGGGTCTGCAGCTGCAAGACCCTCAATCTAGAACATCAGCTCCTCCCTGAGTCTCCAGCTGAAAGACCCTCAAAACGAACAACATCAGCTCCTCCCCGAGTCTTCAGCTGCACGACGCTCAATCTAGAACATCAGCTCCTGTCTGGTTCTCCAGCTGCACGACCCTCAAACTACAACCTCAGCTCTTCCCCGAGTCTTCTGCTGCATGACCCTCAATCTAGAACATAAGCTCCTCTCTGGGTGTCCACCTGTAGGGACCTCAAATTAGAACGTCAGCTCCTCCCAGAGTCTTCAGCTGCATGACCCTCAATCTTTAACATCAGCTCCCCTCCGGGTCTGCAGCTCCATGACCCTAAAAATACATGAGCAGCTCCTCCCTGGATCTTCAGCTGTACGACCCTCAAACTACAACATCAGCTCCTGTCTGCATCTCTAGCTGCAGGGCCCTCAAACTAGAATATCAGCTCCTCCCCGAGTCTTCATCTGCACAACCCTCAAACTAGAACATCAGCTCCTGTACAGATTTCCAACTGTAGGGCCCTCAAACTAGAACATCAGCTCCTCCCCAAGTCAGCAGCTGCAAGACCCTCAAATTACCACCTCAGCTCCTCCCGGAGTCTTCAGCTGCATGACCCTCAATCTTGAAGATCAGATACTCTCCGGGTCTTCAGCTGTAGGGCCCTCAAACTATAACATCAGCTCCTCTCCAAGTATTCAGCTGGATGACCCTCAATCTCGAACATCAGCTCCTCTTCAGGTCTGCAGCTGTAGGGCCCTCAATCTAGAACATCAGCTCCTCCCTGAGCCTTCTGCTGCACGACCCTCAAACTAGAACCTCAGCTCCTCCCGAGTCTTCAGCTGTATGACCCTCAAACTAGAACCTCAGCTCCTGCCTGAGTCTTCAGCTGCACAACCCTTAATCTAGAACATCAGCTCCTCCCCGAGTCTTCAGCTGCACGACCCTCAATCTAGAACATCAGCTCCTCTCCAGGTTTGCAGCTGCAAGACCCTCAAACTAGAACATCAGCTCCTCTCCAGGTCTGCAGCTGCAAGACCCTCAAACTAGAACATCAGTTCTCCTACAGTTCTGCAGCTGCAAGACCCTCCATCTAGAACATCAGCTCCTCCCCGAGTCTTCACCTGCATGACCCTCAAACTAGAACATCAGCTCCTCTCCAGGTCTCCAGCTGCATGACCCTCAAAGTACAACATCAGCTCCTCTCCGGCTCTGCAGCTCCAAGATCCTCAAATGAGAACATCAGCTCCTCTCCACGTCTGCAGCTGCACCGCCCTCAAACTAGAACATCAGCTCCATTCCGGGTCTGCAGCTACAAGACTCTCAAACTAGAACATCAGCTCCTCTCTGGATCTGCAGCTGCAAGACCCTCAATCTAGAATATCAGCTCCTCCCCAGGTCTTCAGCTGCATGACCCCCAAATTAGAACCTCAGCTCCTCCCCGAGTCTTCAGCTGCATGACCCTCAATCTAGAACATCAGCTCCTCTCCAGGTCTGCAGCTGCAAGAACCTCAATCTGGAACATCAGCTCCTCTCCAAGTGTGCAGCTGCATGACTCTCAATCTAGAACATCAGCTCCTCCCCGGGTCTTCAGCTGCATGACCCTCAATCTAGAACATCAGCTCCTCTCCAGGTATCCAGCCGCACGACCCTCAAAGTAGAACATCAGCTCCTCTCCAGGTCTGCAGCTGCACGACCCTCAATCTAGAACATCAGCTCCTCTACCTGTCTGCAGTTGCAAGACCCTCAAACTAGAACATCAGCTGCTCTCCGGATCTGCAGCTGCTAGACACTCAAACTAGAATATCAACTTCTGTCCAGGTCTCCAGTTCCGTGACCCTAAATCTAGAACATCAGCTCCTCCCTCAGTCTCCAACTGAAAGACCCTCAACGCGAACAACATCAGCTCCTCCCCGGGTCTGCAGCTGCATGACCCTCAAATTAGAACATCAGCTCCTCCCCGGGTCTGCAGGTGCATGACCCTCAATCTAGAACATCAGCTCCTCTCCGGGTCTGCAGCTGCATGACCCTCAATCTAGAACATCAGCTCCTCTCCAGGTCTGCAGCTGCAAGAACCTCAAACTAGAACATCAGCTCCTCTCCAGGTCTCCAGCCGCACGACCCTCAAAGTAGAACATCAGCTCCTCTCCGGGTCTGCAGCTGCAAGATCCTCAAACTAGAACATCAGCTCCTCTCCAGGTCTGCAGCTGCAAGACCATCAATCTAGAACATCAGCTCCTCTCCAAGTGTGCAGCTGCACGACTCTCAATCTAGAACATCGGCTCCTCTCCAGGTCTGCAGCTGCAAGAACCTCAAACTACAACATCAGCTCCTCCCCGGGTCTTCAGCTGCACGACCCTCAAACTAGAACATCAGCTCCTCCCTGGGTCTGCAGCTGGAAGATCCACTAACTAGAACATCAACTCCTGTCTGGGTCTCCAGCTCCATGACCCTCAATCAAGATTATCAGCTCCTCTCTGAGTCCCCAGCTGAAAGACCCTCAACACGAACAACATCAGCTCCTCCCAAAGTCCTCAACTGCATGACCCTCAAACTACAACATCAGCTCCACCCCGAGTCTCCAGCTGCAGGACCCTCAATCTAGAACATCAGCTCCTCTCCAGGTCTGCAGCTGCACGACCCTCAATCTAGAACATCAGCTCCTCTACCTGTCTGCAGTTGCAAGACCCTCAAACTAGAACATCAGCTGCTCTCCAGATCTGCAGCTGCTAGACACTCAAACTAGAATATCAACTTCTGTCCAGGTCTCCAGTTCCGTGACCCTAAATCTAGAACATCAGCTCCTCCCTGAGTCTCCAACTGAAAGACCCTCAACGCGAACAACATCAGCTCCTCCCCGAGTCTTCACCTGCATGACCCTCAATCTAGAACATCAGTTCCTCTCCAGGTCTGCAGCTGCAAGATCTTCAAACTAGAACATCAGCTCCTCTCCAGGTCTGCAGCTGCAAGACCCTCAAACTAGAACATGAGCTCCTCTCCAGGTTTGCAGCTGCAAGACCCTCAAACTAGAACATCAGCTCCTCTCCAGGTCTGCAGCTGCAAGATACTCAAACTAGAACATCACCTCCTCTCCAGGTCTGCAATTGCAAGACCGTCACACTAGAACATCAGCTCCTCTCCGGCTCTGCAGCTCCAAGATCCTCAAATGAGAACATCAGCTCCTCTCCAGGTCTGCAGCTGCACCACCCTCAAACTAGAACATCAGCTCCTCTCCGGGTCTGCAGCTACAAGACCCTCAAACTAGAACATCAGCTCCTCTCCGGATCTCCAGCTGCATGACCCTCAATCTAGAACCTCAGCTCCTCCCCGGGTCTTCAGCTGCAAGACCCCCAAATTAGAACCTCAGCTCCTGCCCGAGTCTTCAACTGCACGACCCTCAATCTAGAACATCAGCTCCTCTCCGGATCTGCAGCCACAAGACCCTCAATCTAGAACATCAGCTCCTCTCCAAGTGTGCAGCTGCACGACCCTCAATCTAGAACATCAGCTCCTCTCCAGGTCTGCAGCTGCAAGATCCTCAAACTAGAACATCAGCTCCTCCCCGGGTCTTCAGCTGCACGACCCTCAAACTAGAACATCAGCTCCTCTACAGGTCTGCAGCTGCAAGACCCTCCAACTAGAACATCAGCTCCTCTCCGGATCTGCAGCTGCTAGACACTCAAACTAGAACATCAACTTCTGTCCAGGTCTCCAGTTCCGTGACCCTAAATCTAGAACATCAGCTCCTCCCTGAGTCTCCAACTGAAAGACCCTCAACGCGAACAACTAAAGCTCCTCCCCAAGTCTTCAGCTGCACGACCCTCAATCTAGAACATCAGCTCCTCTACAGGTCTGCAGGTGCATGACCCTCAATCTAGAACATCAGCTCCTCTACAGGTCTGCAGCTGCAAGATCCTCAAACTGGAACATCAGCTCCTCCCTGGGTCTGCAGCTGCATGACTCTCAATCTAGAACATCAGCTCCTCTACAGGTCTGCAGGTGCATGACACTCAAACTAGAACATCAGCTCCTCCCCGAGCTAAAACACCTCTCCCACCTGGATCTCCAGCTCCACGAGTCTCACAGAACAGCCACACTGGCTCCTTCATTGTCTTCAGCTCCACAACCTAAGACATGAGTGGGAGCACCGGCTCCTCCCTGGACCTCCAGCTCAACAACTCTCATAGACTTAAAAGGCAGCACCTGCTCCTCCCCAAGGCTCCATCTCCACCACCCTCAGATTTGAACAGCGGTAGCACCACCTCCTCTCCAGGTCTTCAGCCCCACGTCCCTCCCTGAACAATCCCTTCTCATGAAATTCAGCAGTCAAGAAATCTGCAGCGGAAGTAAATGAATAAAAGTTTTGTTTTCAAATCGATATCTCTTTTATGTTCATGAGTTAACTTTTCTACTTTCCATTAGCCTTGCAATCTACTTATGTCCAATGTGAAACAGAAACACACCATTTGAAATCACGTTTAAAAACTTAGTAATGTTTTTCAATAAAATCATCACACAGCTGTAGACACGATCTTATTTCTCTCTGCCTGTGCAGAAGTTTTATGAAAATTCAAACTATGAATTTACTTTGTTGAGATTCCCAGAATACACATTAATCCCAACTGTTACTCCCCTCCTTAAAATCTTTTAACACATTCCCATCACCTGAGCATAAATGCCAGCTCCCATCCACAGCCCAAAGTGCCCAGCACGGCCCTGCCCTCTGCCCTGGTCTATGGTCTCCCCTCTTAAATGCCAGCACCATCCACAGCCCACAGTGCCCAGCACGGCCCTGCCCTCTGCTCTGGCCTAAGGTCTCTCCCCTGTGCCGTTCCCTTCCTGACGGACAGGCCTCTGTCCGTTCCTCAAACCACACAGGCTCAGGCCTGACTCCAGGCCTTTGCGCTTCTGTGCCCTCTGCCTAGGGTGCCTTTCCCGGGCTCTGCATCCTCCTCTCAACCCGCTGAGCTCCAGCCTGCTGGTCGCCCCTCAGGTGGATGAACACACGGTGTCCTCTCGCCCCACCAGCTTTTGCACAGGCTCTTCTCTGTGCCAGACACACACCCTCTCTATCGGGGTTTACTCTCTAAATACCATTCATCCTTGCAGTCTCCACTGAAATATCGCTCCCTGCCCACCCCCCTCCCTTGGACTTAACCTTGGTTAGGTTGCCAACCCCCGTCTCCTGACTCCGGGAAGCTAGATGCTCTCCTAGCACTCGGAACTTGCCCATCGCCACATTTGCACACCCGTGGTTACTGGGTTAGGTTGGTGCACAAGTCATCGCGGGTTTTGCCATTACTATTAATGAACTGCAGCACCGGCTCCTCCCCGTTTCTTTTGTTTTTTTTTTTGCCATTACTTTTAATGACTGCTGCACCAACCTGTTAGAATCATTAATATTTATCCATCCATCATCTGCCTTCCCCTCTAGAAAGGAAGCTCCATGAGAATAGAGGCCAAATCTACTCAAATCACTCCACCTTCCCAGCACATTGTTTGTCAATAATCATTTACCAACTGACTGATAGAGAAATGCCTTCCCTGTTGCTGGGATGAGGCACATGACACGCCCCTTTGAAAGTCAATTCCATGGACAGTTAGCATTTGCTCTTCACTCCTGCACCCATGGCGTGGCTGGGCTTAGGCTAATCTAGTCTGGCCTTGACTCCAGGCTGAGGATGGGAACCATGCCTGCTCCACACGCCTCTCATCCCACAGCCAGAGCCGCCGTTCCCCGGGGCACGTGCATCTCATGGGGAAAATCAAGAGCCTTAGAGGGCAGGCCTGGCAGTGCCCACACATTCCAGGCTTCTGCTTGTGCCGTGTCTGTGAAAATCTGATTGGCAGAAGCAAGTCACCCAGCCACGAGCAACACCTATGGGATGGATAAGTCCATCCACCCTCCCTCGGGCCCTGGCAAGGTTGTGGCTATGTCATACTCTTACGGGGGGAGTGAAAAATTGAGGCCCAACATTAAATCACCCACGCAAGAAATGTCAGCCTCTGTCCCCGCGCTGGAATCATTCTTCACCAGCGGGTTTGCCTGAATTCCCTTTGCAATGGTGTCTGCAGGTTTAGCCCAATGCTGTTCCCCGTGGAGGACAGAGAAGCCTCAAAGGGCCTCCGTCTGTTGGGAAGAACAAGATACTAGCTTGGCGCAAAACCACCGCAAGCCCCAGGGGGCCCTTGTGCCATGAGACAGGAGAGGGGCAGAGAACTGTGGGAACTCAGGAAAGCTCACATCCCCAGCCCCTCCCATGCATCCCCAGCCCCTCCACTGTGACCCCAGCACCAGCCCTCTCCCCTGCTTGCCCCATCTCTGCTTTCTTTTTTTCATTTTCTTTCTTTCCTTTTTTTTTGAGACAGGGTCTGGCTCTGTCACTCAGGCTGGAGTGCAATGGCACGATCTCAGCTTACTGCAACCTTCACCTCCCGGGCTGAAGCAATTCTCCCTCCTCAGCCTCCCCAGTGGCTGGGACTACAGGTGCATGCCACCATACCCAGCTAATTTTCTTTTTTTTTTTTTTTTTTTTTGTAGAGACAGGATTTGCCATGTTGCCCAGGCTGGTCTCAAATTCCTGAGCTCAAGTAATCCTCCCACCTCAGCCTCCCAAAGTTCTGGGATTACAGGCGTGAGCCACCGAGTCCAACCTACTTTATTTTTCTCTACAGTACTTGGAACCTTCTAATGTACTAAGGACACGTGTATTTTCTTTCTTTTTTGTCTTCCCTAGAACAGGAGCTTAATGTGGGCAGGTATTTTTGTTGATCTCATTTATCACCCTCTCCCCAGTGCCTGGAACAGGGTCTGGCACATGAATGGAGTGTTCTAAATAAATATTTTTAATAGATAAATGAAATATCCCACAAGAGAAAGCTAGTATCTGGAACTCACCCACAAACAGAATCTAAAAGCCAAAGACCTTTAGCCTGTCTCTGCCTCTGAACACACCCAACCCCGGAGGAGCCAGCAGAGGAAAAAGAGGAACAAAGGTGGGGAAGGGAGCAGGTGGTGCCCACCAAGTAAGGAACCCTGAGGCTTAGGCTGAACCTGAGCTGGAGAAGGGACTAATCTAGGAACTGGGTGTGAGATTAAAGTTTAGATTTGTCTGGCCTGGATTTTGTAACACCTAAACAAGAGTTATTCTATTCTTTTTTTGTTTTTTTTTTTTTGAGATGGAGTCTCACTGTCCCCCAGGCTGGAGTGCAGTGGCGCTATCTCAGCTCACTGCAACCTCTGCCTCCTGGGTTCAAGTGATTCTCATGCCTCAGCCTCCAGAGTAGCTGGGATTACAGGCGCACATCACCATTCCTGGCTAATTTTGTATTTTTAGTAGAGATAGGGTTTCACCATGTTGGCCCCCTGGCTCACGCCTGTAATCCCAGCACTTTGGGAGGCCGGGGTGGGTGGATCACGAAGTCAGGAGATTGAGACCATCCTGGCTAACATGGCGAAACCCCGTCTCTACTAAAAATACAAAAACTTAGCTGGGCGTGGTGGCAGGTGCCTGTGGTCCCAGCTACTCAGGAGGCTGAGGCAGGAGAATCGCTTGAACTCCAGATGCAGAGGTTACAGTGAGCCAAGATCAATGCCATTGCACTCCAGTCTGGGTGACAGGGTGAGCCTCCACCTCAAAATCAAACAAACAAACAAAAAAACCTTCAAACGAATGTAAGAATTATTATTTTTTAAAGTACAGCTTTAAAAATGCCCCTTACAAATACATCAGTGTTATATTAAGGGAAACCCACATCAGAAGCACAAAGTTAATTTCTTATAATTCCAAGAAATATGTGAATGTCAAAAAAAAAAAACCCAAACACCCGAAAAGGGATCAAACTCAAGACAGTTTGTAACATTTTATTGCAAAAAGAAGGGCAGAGAACAGTCTTCTTCATACCTGTTCACCACAGTAATTTTTAGCAGCTCTTGTGTACAAAGAAGTCTCATCAATGAACCAGCGTACGGGCCACAAATACCTTCTCAGTGCCGTCTCACCTAGAATACCAGCACTCAGAAGCACAAATTTAACTGAAGTGAGAAACCACGCTATTTTGTAGCTTCAGTTTTTCTACCAGTAATATATTAATTTCTTGAAATAGCCTAATAATTTAGTTCTACTATCAAAACAGAAGCCCAATCTGGGAGAACAATTATTACACAAGTCAAACTAATTTCAATCATATTAATATAGGAATTCATATTAGTATAGGCTAATAATTCATATTAGTAGAGGTGGGAGGATCGCTTGAGCCTAGGAGTTTGAGACCAGCCTGGGCAAGACAGTGAGACTCCATCTCTAATTTTTTTTTTAAATAAAGAAATTCAGAGAGGAGAAGGAAGCGGATTGATATGTGCCTATCCAAGGACAAATTTTGTGTGCCTGTACATACAACACAACTATGAACTTTCCTTCATGCAGCTCACAATCTAGTAGCGAGAGGGAACTACGAAAACATGAGCCCCCACGGTGAGGAAAAAGGCGCACATCAGAGAAAAGAAAAATGCTGCGATGATCCAATGGCAGGAGCAGCGCGCATCCGCTTTCTTTGTTTTTTTGAGATGGGGTTTCGCTCTGTCTCCCAGGCTGGAGTGCCATGGCTTGATCTCACCTCAATGCAGCCTCAACCTCCCAGGCTCAAGTGATCTTCCCATCTCAGCCTCCCAAGTAGCTGGGACTACAGGCATGCACCACTACACTTGTTTACTTTTTGTAGAAACAGGGTCTCACAACGTCGCCAAGGCTGGCATCCTGAAGGGTGGGTGGGGCTTCATCCTACAGAGATGAAAGGCAGAAGAAGCTCAGAGCCCAAAGCAAAGGGGTGGAGGACAAGGGCTTCTTCAGAACAGAGTGGCTCGGCTGAGACACCCAGTAGGATGCCACCAGGCAGAGGTGTGGTGGAAAAACACAGGGCCACAGGGTGAATGCTCACATGTGAGGAGCAAACCACCACAGAACACAACAGGAACACGGTGTACTAAATCAGGCTTCAAATCGCAGCCCTGCAACTTCAGAGCTACCACAGGTAACCCAGAAAGGGAGCACGGACAGCACCACCCACTGCCTGAGGCTATGAGATGGACCAGAAACCTGTGCTTACTAACAACCTGCCTTATTCCAGAAGGAATTCAGAAAACACAAAGACACTCACAGTACAGCAAAATAAAGTAAATGTGAATCATGTTGGCTGAGGAGAAAGTGAAGAGTCTAAGACTATGTCATAAAGTTTACCTCTACTCTAAACTCTCATTACTGGCGAGCCACCAATCTGACTTTAAGTTTTCTAGCAACTAAATTGAAGAGGAAAATGTAATCAGGTAAACGTTTATAAGATGCAAACAAAACAGAACAGCCACCACAGTTGCTGAGAACACGCGCAGCTCCAGCTCCAGCTCCAGGAGAAACAGGGTGGCCATCTCCTGGGGCTGCCCCGCAGCAGGCGTGTGAGCCCCAAAGCCAGCGTCTCTCAGGGTGAACGGTGACTACGGGCTTCATGGGGCCACATGCCTCCAGCACAAGCTGAGGAAATCTCCCAGGGCAATTCAAGGAACAGGGTCTCACAATGTTGCCCAGGCTGGTCTCAAACTCCTGGGCTCAAGCCATCCCCCTGCCTCTGCCTCCCAAAGTGTTGGGAGGTCAGACGTGAGCCACTGCATCTGGCCCCGCACGCACTTTATAGAGGAGGGCTTTGCATCCTGTACGGCGGGTGGGGCTTCATCCTGCAGAGATGAAAGGCAGAGGAAGCTCAGAGCCCAAGGTAAAGGGGGGCACCTAACAAAAGCGACTCCATTGGGACCACGGTGAGAGGGTCCCGATACACAGCTTGGGTTAAGCCAGACACTGATTTCAAAGTATCTCAGGAATGGTGGACTCAGCACCTGTCAGGCAATTCTCTCTCTCAAGCAGGCTCCTGGTAGATATTTAGTAGCAGCTGAAATCAAGATTATGTTCTGACTGACACTTGCTGATGGTTAAAGAGCTATATATGCTTTGAGGACCAGCTGAACTGGGGCAGGACTAATGCCCTCTGGTGAAAATACAGGAATCCAAACACACGAGTCAGAGCAGGAGGTGTCTCCCCCACCCCCAAACAATAATGCTGACCTTGGATTTGGGTTAAGTGCCTAGCCCAGCGTGTGAGTGTTGAGTAAGTGGAAACATCATCACCATCATCAGGTAATGGAAAACCATCAAAGCTTTGAGCTGGCTTGTTAGCCAAGAATAGTAGTAGTGTATTAGCTACTACTAATACTCACAGCTGACAATTACTGAGCACTTGCTCTGTGCCAGGAATCACGGGAAGCACCTCACATGCATTTCCTCAATTCTCCCTCCCAGTAACGGCACGGACACAAAACTGGTAGAGCCAGGACTGGAATCCAGGCAGGCCCCAAGGCACTCCAGTGGAGCCTGCCAAGGTGGGCAGGCTACCATGCTAATGAGGTCCAGTATTTGATCACCACTCCTAGTTGAGCAAGTTTAACAGAAAACCTAAAACTAAACTTAAAATCTAACAATTTGAGCAAATGCAGAAAAAGCAGGCTGTTAAAATGGATCATAAATCTTGCATCACTCGCTGGAAAACCACTCAAAATAAACGTCTCTGAGACATGGCCTCTGACGAGGGCACTCCGTGTGGCTCGTATCACCCTGGTGACAAACCACGTGAACCTGGGTGGTCACCTGACCATACTGAACAGACGATGCACAGAGCCATTTGCATCCACTGTGGCCAACATTTAGGAAGTTTTAAGCTAAGATGTGCCAAATTGTAGCCTACTGGATTCCAGGTTCTCTTGACATCTCTTTCTAGTAGCCGTGTCTTGCACTTCCCGAGTATAAACGAACTGAGATGCAAATTAAAAAAAGGAGGATTTAAGAATAATGAAAAGACAAAAATCAAGAAAGCACAATCACTAGTGTAGAGATAACAGAATTTCTGAATTCCCTGAAAACAATCTATATAAATGCATGTGAAATAATACACCAGCATCTGTGGCCCACACGCCACATATTAGGAACTGATATCATAACATAAGGTAAACATGTCACTCTGAAAACACAAATCCTCACAAATCATTAGGCAGTAAGGCTGAATCCAGCACCCCCCCACCCACAGCGCAGCGAGGCAGTGTCTAGCAGCCGCAGTGCTCCCCGCGCCCCAGTTCAGTCTCTGGCAACATCAGGTACTTCCCACTAAGAACGAGGAGCCTTTCAACATTTTCACAACATCTCAAAACTGACCCCTTTTCTAGCTTAAATGGCACGGATCTGGAAAGGCAAACTATACACAGAATCAGAAAAGATGACTGCCCCCGAGGGATTACAGAAAAAGCAGCAGTCAGGTGTTCAATGAAGTAAAATGTATCCAATGATAGCTCAGGGGAGGCGGATCAATTGAGCTGAAACTGGCAAGAACGTAACTCCAGGGAGCTCACAACACGCAAGGACCCGGATTTCCCGCTGCCCGAACGCCCAGTATTCGCACACTGATAAGAACACCTCCCCATAACTCCCCTGCCAGCGCCTCCAACACCCCCAATCCTTTCCCCAGGAACCCAGTCCCGGTTTCTGCAGTTCCTGTAACAGCCACGTTCCCACACAAGTGCTGCCTGAGCTCCCCAAGCCCTCCAGCAATCACCCCCCAGTGCCCTCGAAGGTCTATTCAGAGAAGTCACCAAGCTGCAGTCACCCAGGAAATTCAAGGACCTCCAACTGACCAAAAGGCTTTCGGCTGGACAGAGCTAACCTTCCTATTCCCCTCCTAAACCTACAACCTAGTTTTCATTTCTCAAGAAGCCTTTCCCTGTGCTCACGCACGCAGTTGTTAGCTGGCTCGGTGAGGCACTCCAAGCAGTAACAGCGGTAGCCACAAAATAAACCTGAAGCATCTCCACCATGAAGCAGTAATAATAATTTGTCCTAATGATTCCTTTGTCCTTGGAAAATCAACTTCAGGAAGAAAGTTATCCACTAGTGAGCAGGGCAGACTCGCGGCTTCTTGGTCCCGAGGCCCAGGTCCCACTGGCCCACTCACCGTTGGAGACAGCTTGCTGAAGCTCGGCGTCCGATATCACTCCACTCCTGTCTTTATCAACCCTACAACATCAAGAAGACCAAATAAGCTGGCGATCGAAAGTTCAGGAAAAGCAGAACAAACGTCTCCTGTCAACCCTGCACCGATTCTGGAAGGCTCCCTCCTGGAACCTCCGCCTCTCCCGTCCCGCTGAGGAGTACAGGGGAATCGAGGAAGTGTCCCAGGAGCCACGTCCAAGTGTGGTCTTCCCCTAAGAGGCCAATCATCTTTCCCTCTCTTTTCCCACCTCAATCCTTCCCTTCCTTCCCCTCCTGGCCTGTCTGAATTCGCCATTTGCACCAGCTTCCCTTTCTCACAAACAAAAAAGATTCCCTCAGATAACTAAGCCATTCCCTGGCCATGAGTTACTACAGTTTCGGTCATTCATTCAGTGGAAAAGCGACCAGGGACAGAAGGCGCCGCCATAAAGGTCACTTGGCCCGACCAGACTCCAGGTCGCTGCTTCTTCCTTGGCTGCTGCCATTTTAACAGCGGCCCAGTCTATTTCCGCTTTCCCCAAACAAGCGCCCTGGAGACGCTCCCCCTGACGCCTGGAGGCGAGAAACAGGGCCTGGCCTAGGGGCCGGTGGCCGCGACCTCGGGTCTGCAGTGGCGCAGTCTGCACCTTGGGAAGGGCCCGACGCACAGGACAGGGACCCGGCAGGAGGCAGGGGCGGCCACAGGAGACCGGGCAGGGGACAGGGGAGACGGCGGGGGACCCGGCAGGGGACGGGGGCGGCCGCGGGGGACCCGGCAGGGGATGGGGGCGGCCGCGTCGGTCGGGGTAGGGGTCGGGGGCGGCCGCGGGGGTCCGGGCAGGGGAAGGGGGAGGCCGCTGGGGACCCGGCAGGGGTCGGGGTCGGCCGCGTGGGTCGGGGCAGGGGTCGGGGGCGGTTGCGGCGGAGGCGGGAGGTGCCGGGGCGGTGCCAGGTCGCAGCTCTGGAAGACGTTCCACAGGAAGCTGTGGTCGGGCAGCGCCCCGCCCGCAGCAAGCCCCGTGCCGCCCAGGGCCGGGGCGGCAGGAGTAGGCGGCCAAGGGCCAAGGCGCGCGGCTGGGCTGAGGCACCTGCGGCCGCGGGAGACCTCTCAGGGCGACTGCGCTTCCGCCTCTGCCGGGGGCAGGGCCTGGCGTTACCGCCACTTCCGGGGGCGCAGGAAATGCGCGTTGTCCGGGATCCTCCGGCGCAGGCCACCTGCGCGCGGGGCCGGGAAGGCGCTTGGAGAAAATGTCCCGCGCCGCGACCCGGGACAGGCAGTGATGGAGCAGGGATTTAGTTTGCCTTTTAGTTCTTGTATAAAAAGAAGTTTTGACGTGAATATGATTCACGCTAACAGTCGGAAACTCTGGGCGGGGCGCGGTAGCTCACACCTGTGATCCCTGCGCTTTGGGAGGCGGAGGCGGGCGGAGCTCTTGAGCCCAGCAGTGCGAACCAGCCTGGGCAGCGTGGCTAGACCCCATCCCTACAAAAATTACAGCAAGTAGTCGGGCGTGGTGGCGGGCTCCTGTGGTCCCATCTACTCCATGGGCTGAGGCGGGAGGATCACCTGAGGTCCAGAGTTTAAGACCAGCCTGGACCACATGGCAAAACTCTGTCCAAAATACAGAAATTAGCAGAATGTGGTGGGGCATGCCTGTAATCCCAGCTACATGGGAGGTTGAGGCACAAGAATCACTTGAACCTGGGAGGCGGAGGTTTTAGTGAGCCAATATCACATCCCTGCACTCCAGCCTGGGTGACAGTGCGAGACTCTGTCTTAAAAAACAAAACAACAACAACAACAAAAAACTCCCACTGAAATGCACTCGTGACACCTAAATAAGCAGTTTAAAACCAACCATTATTTTAAAATCACTCTGCTTTTAAAGACATCTCAGTGGAAGTAAACGTGTTTCAATTGATGGCATTATTTGCTAAACTCTGGATGAATGTTTTCTCTCTGCTTGGACAAGCTCCCGGGTGTCGAAAGGCAGATGGGTTGATGAGATTGCATTTGGCACACATTGTCTCACACACGCACAGCCCGACGGTGTTTGCTTACACGGAGGCCCTCCATTGCCTCGCAGAGCAGGGAAGAAGATGGTCAGAGTGGGACCAACTCCCTGGGAGAATGGCCTGCAGTGCCCCATCCACAGCAGCCTTTCTGGATTTTTTGTCAAGTTCATCCTCATTCTCTACAGAAGACAAAAGTATCCAGAGTTCCACAGAAAACAGCTGGGGACGGGCTTCCTCCTCTCTGTCCCCCACCACACTCTCTTTCAGGCTCACCATGAGATGGCTTTGCCATGTTGCAGGTGGAGGATGGAGGAGTCCTGTGCCCAGGTCGCCATGGTCCTGAACCAGAACTGTGTAACAGGTGGGAAAAATACACCAGAAGAATGTTCCCCTGAATTTGTGCTTTTCTGTTATAATTAGACATGCAAGGCAGAGAGCTCTTGACACAACCGTGTGTGCAAGTGGGTCCTGTCCTGGCAAACGCGTAGCCCTGTCGCCAACTGCTGGTGCTGGGTGGAGGGCTGTAAGCCTCCTCTTTTATCCTGGCCAGAGAGAAAGCAGTTTCACCTGCACACGCATGTGGGGTCACTGCCTTATCGTGAAGCAGAGTGACCCCTTGTTCCCATTACTCTGAAGGAGCAAAAATGCGTCTCTGGAAACCCTCAGAAGGTTTTCTCTGGAGTCATCCACACTCATGGGGTGCATTTGATGAAGCCTTGTGAGTGACACCTGAGTGACCTGAAAGGGGGCAAGAAGGTGAGACCCAGCGCAACCCTCCGACCCCGACAGCCGCGGGGTTTCAGAAGCTTGACTGTACCACCTCCTTCTGGGGATCAGCCTCTACGCCTGTGTTTCTCTGGTGTGAGTGATTTGTGAACTGTCTGGGTCAGGTCCTAGTACTTGTTTTTGACTCACAGGTTTGCTTTACCCCACCCCCAGCACTTCATCCATGAGGTCGTTTGTGGACACGATGGTTTTGGTAACGGTTGAAGTAAATATGTAGCTGTAAAAACACAATGCATATGCATGTGCTGCCTAAAGCTTCTTGGGAAGCCAGGGCCAGGTCACCCCAGTTTGGGACAAATCCTCACCTGCTCTATAAGACCAAGAATTCTGGTCCTCTGCAGGCACTGGGGGAAACGGCCTCTGGGTGAGAACCCGTGAGTGGAGCGTGGAGGGCTCTGGGGTCGGCAGCATAAGGGCCCCCCATGAAGGCATCCACACCGGAGCCCAGAACCCGCCTCAGGAAGCACATGCAGGGTCTCCTGCAGGTTTAATCTGATGGATGCTGCTGTGTCTTCCCAACAACCGGGAGACATCAGCTAAAACCAGACTCTTAAAAGAGTTTTTCTACAAGAGCATGGCAGTGCGGGTGATCAGCCTGCTCTGGCCAAGTGGCCAGGGTGCACATGGCTGCAGCTGCTCTGTGGGTGATCTGCCACCATCTGTCCAAATGCCAAGTGCACTTGCCTGGCATCCCACACTCCTACAGCCTACTCACGCACAGAGACTGGCGCAAGAGTGCAGAAATGGGCAGCCTTCAAGTTCAAGGCCGTCCGTTAGCACCGTGGCCCTGGCCCCTATGTCTTCAACATCAAACTGGCTAAGTCCACCGTGGCTCCCTGGGAGGCAGAGCACCCGCTGCTGTCCAGAGCCAGGGGTGGCTCCAGTGTATGGCTGAGGAGGCGGCTCTCAGGTGCACCAGGTGTGAGTCAGGACCCGGCCGGTGCCCTGTGTGTGGGCTCTCGCGCCGTGTGTGTGGGTGCCCGTACCCTGTGTGTGGGCTCTAGTGCCCTGTGTGGGTGCCCGTGTACTGTGTGTGTGGGTGCCCTCATGTCCCGTGTGTGGGTGCCCAAGTCCTGTGTGTGGGTGCCCATGTCCTGTGTGTGGGCTCTCGTGTCCTGTGTGTGTGGGTGCCCATGTCCTGTGTGTGGGTGCCTGTGTCCTGTGTGTGGGTGCCCATGCCCTGTGTGTGGTGCGCCCATGTCCTGTGTGTGGGTGCCCATGTCCTGTGTGTGGTGCGCCCATGTCCTGTGTTGGGTGCCCATACCCTGTGTGTGTGTGGGCTCTTGTGCCCTGTGTGTGTGGGTACCCTTGTGTCCTGTGTGTGGGTGCCTGTCTCCTGTGTGTGTGAATGCCTGTGCCCTATGTGTGAAAACTTGTGTGCTTGCTTTGCTCCCAGCAGAGGGAGGCTCCCTCTGTGCCATCTGCTCTGCCCATGCGTTTCTCTGGTGCTGCTTTCCATGAACATGGCCGGGGACTGACACTGGCTTGTCCACTCCAAGGGCCCGGGGTTCTGCTGAGTCATGGATAAAATCATTGATTCGAAAACTCACCATCAACTGCTGGGGCTTCCAGGGAAGCTAGGGAAGCCCATAATACTCCCATGCACCTGCAAACCCAACACCATTCCCACACTGCCACGACTCAGAGGTTGGCAGTGTGTGGTGGACGCCAGTTGTGGCAAGGCGTGGGCAGGAGCCACTGAAGAGACTGTGGGCTTCCCATGCAGGAGAATCCGCCCTTTCCCGGCAGTGAGACTTGTCCCTGAGGAACCCACCTATGTGCACTTAGGCAGGGCTCAAGCTCCTGGCCTCCTGGTTCTGCCTGCCATGAGATCATCCCACCCAGCGCCTACCCCTCCTGGCCTGCAGGGGCCTTTCTCTCGGCCCTTTTCCTCCTCACAGGCAGGGGAAGAGTCGCAGGCAGTGAGGACATAGTGGCCAGGCCCGCTAGATATGCAGGGGTGTCCACATGAAAATGTTGGTGCGTGGTCTGGTGAGTTTTAACCTCTGGCCTTCTGTTTCCTGAGTTCCACCTAAGGAGGTCATGTGTGCTGAGGCCAGGCAGCCAGTGGAGGCGATGGAATGCCAGTCTCTTGGGTGCTCCAGTGAGCCTGTTCCAGGGGCCTCTGCGTCCCCTCCCTCGCTGCTCTGAGCTTATTGTCCCTGGGAACAGGGCAGGCAGCACTCAGGCAGGTGACGGCCAGAGACGCACTCGGACACTGTTTAAGGGGGCATTTCCCTCAACACGGGCAAATCCGCCAGGGACACGCCCTTTGATCCTCCTTCCATTTCAGCCTCATGGACCAGACATGGCAAGAGGGATGGGATCAGCCCTGATTTGGGCAACTGGCAACAGCCTGGTCACTGACTCAGCACACGCCAGCGTGTCCTAGGTGCTGGGCTAGTGCGGGGGCAGCTGGGGTTGGCTGTTGTGAGCTGCTGCCCTGGAGGACACAGCTGCCCCATGGCTGCCACAGCAGCCAGCTCTGCAACCTTGACCATCAGCGTGCAGGTCCCAGAGCTGGGAGGGTCTGGCGCTGTGCACCCCGACATCCCCTCACTACCTCACCACCTCTCCCTGCCCTGTGGTCACCACAGTTGCCGCCTCTGCAACCTTGACCATCAGCATGCAGGTCCCAGGGCTCAGGGGTCTCCCAACCCGTGCACCCCGACATCCCCTCACTACCCCACCGCCTCCCAACCCATGCACCCCGACATCCCCTCACTACCCTACTGCCTCTCCCTGTCCTGTGGTCACCACAGCAGCCGCCTCTGCAACCTTGACCATCAGCATGCAGGTCCCAGGGCTTGGGGGTCTCCCAACCCAGGCACCCCAACATCCCCTCACTATCCCACCACCTCCCAACCCCTGCACCCCAACATCCCCTCATCCCACCACCTCCCAACCCGTGCACCCCGACATCCCCTCACTACCCCACCACCTCTCCCTGCCCTGTGGTCACCACAGTTGCCGCCTCTGCAACCTTGACCATCAGCATGCAGGTCCCAGGGCTCAGGGGTCTCCCAACCCGTGCACCCTGACATCCCCTCACTACCCCACTGCCTCCCAACCCCTGCACCCCGACATCCCCTCACTACCCAACCGCCTCTCCCTGTCCTGTGGTCACCACAGTTGCCGCCTCTGCAACCTTGACCATCAGCATGCAGGTCCCAGGGCTCAGGGGTCTCCCAACCCAGGCACCCCAACATCCCCTCACTACCCCACCGCCTCTCCCTGGCTCTGCCTCTGTGTGGCTCCTCTCCTACTGCTGCCAGAAGGTTTTTGTAAAGCCGGACTCAGGGCGTGCGTGGCCTCTCCCGCTCCCGCGAGGCACGTGGCACGTGGGCTCCCCGTCCCCTCCAGCTCAGCAAACACACAGCGCATCCAGGAGCCACGTGGGACCACAGTGTCCCATGGCCGGTCCCCCAGGTCCCTTGGATGTCTCACCCTGGTGAGCCCCTCGCTCCAGCTCCCTCCAGGAAGCCCCCGTCTCCCCATACGGAAGGGATCTCTTCCCTCCTGAGCCATCGGTACCCGACCCTCCCTCTCCTCTGTTGCCCCATTTGTGGCAGGTCAGCCACACCCGTGAGCCCCGGAGCTCTGTGAAGGCCGTCACGGCTCCTTATGACGGCGCCCAAACAGTGCAGGCGGCTGGAAGCTGTTCGCTGATGAAAGAAAGGAAGAGGAAAGGAGGAGGGAGGGAAGAAGGCCTTTTCTTGTCCCGAGAGACTTCTGTAGGAATTTTTGGGTGATACTAAGCATGGTAGACCCAGGTCATCTTTCCATGAGAGGGGCCAGAGTACCGCAGGCTCAGCTGCGGTCAGGGGCTCAGGGCGCCGGGGAGGCATTCGTGTGGGCTGCCCCCACGGGCCGCCTTTGCCACCAAGACCCACTCTTCCAGCCAGGCCTTGGGCCGGCCCTGCTTTCCCTTCAGACAAGGTCTTCAGTCCACGGAGAGGATGGCCCACCTCCTGCCCCTGGGTCAGTGCGCAGCCCCAGGGAGGAGCTGTGTGAACCTGGGAGGTGCTGGGGAGCAAGGGTGCTCCACCAAGGGAGGCAGGAGGCCGGAGACCTGCCCAGCCCAGGAGGAGCCTGGCCAGGAGTCCCACCAAAGCCACTGGACCCGGGGAGCCTCCAGTGACCCAGCCTTGGAGGGTCAGCACTGTCCCTAGGACAGAGTCTGCTTCGCACACAGGTCTCGCTGTCTGTGGAGGCTGCAGGCCCCGATGCCTGGGCACACGGACTGACGGCAACCCTCGGGGTGGGAGGCCCCAGATGGGACTTCCTGGCCTGCCCGGGGTGGCGGGTGGGGTGGGGGTGGGAGAGGATGGAGCGTCTGTGTGCATGTGTGAGAGCCTCAAGGATGGCATGTCTGTGAAGATGGCTTCTCCCAGCCGCAGCTGCCTTCCGTGTGTGGGCAGCGGTGACGGAGCCGTGACCTCACGGGACAGCCTTTGCCGTGTGGTTTTCCCGCCTCTGATCCCTTTCCTGGGCTGAGGAGCCTGGCTCTGGGGCTCAGGGTGTGGGGTTCGCCAGCACCGGCTCCTGCCATAGACATCCTGGTGGCCCTGGCACAGGCCCGTCCTCCAGCATGGTTCCTAGACCCCCACGCAGGACCCCTAGGCCCCTGAGGGTTGGCAGGAGTGAGGCAGGCAGTCACCAACTGCCCTTGGGTGAGGCTGGTGGCCGGGGGGGACCCAGCAGGTGCAAGCCAGGCCACCCCCAGCAGCCGCCGGAGCCCATGTCTTTCCCACCACACAGCACAGCCAGGACATGGGGGTCAGGCCATTACTTACGCTTCTAGTCCTTACCCACAACTCACCCCTAACCTGTGCCTGGCTGTGGTGCCCGCAGCCTGGGCTCCACATAAACACAGGCCAGGAAGTCCCATCTGGAGCCTCCCACCCCAAAGGTTTCTGGCAGTCCGGGCCCCCCAGGCACCAGCCCTGTAGCCCCCACAGACAGGGAGACCCGTGTGTGAAGTCCGGGCTCCCCAGGCACCGGCCCTGCAGCCCCCACAGACAGGGAGACCCGTGTGTGAAGTCCGGGCTCCTCAGGCACTGGCCCTGCAGCCCCCACAGACAGAGAGACCTGTGTGTGAAGAATCCGTTTGAGGGACACTGCTGACCCTCCAGGGCTGGGTCCCGGAGGCTCCAGTGGCTTTGGTGGGACTCCTGGCCAGGCTCCTCCTGGACTGGGCCTGGGCTGGTCTCTGGCCTCCTGCCTCCCTTGGTGCAGGATCCTTGCTCCCCAGCTTCCCTGGGAAATCCGACGCCTTCTGATCCTGCATGCATCCAGCACCCCTGACGCTGGCGGAGTTGCCTTTCTGCGTGTATAGCTCCTAACAGGGCAGCACAGCCATTCTGAAACCTCACATGTCCTCACTGGGGTGGCTGAGGCTGGGCCACCTGGTGTTCACCTCCTGACCCTGGAACTGTGCAGAGAACCTCTCTTCAAATAGGAGGCAGGTCTTTGTGGCTGTGTTTAAGTTAAAGATCTTGAGATAAGGAGGTCATTCTGGATTAACTCGTTGGCCCTACATGCACGGCAAGTGTCCTTACACAGAGGCAGAGGGAGGTTAGACGCAGACAGAGGAGGAGGCCGCCTGGAGACCGAGGCAGAGGTGCAGCAATGTGGCCACGGCCCAGGGACGCCTGGAGCCACAGAAGCTGGCAGAGGTGGCAGGGTCCTCCCCTGGAGCCTCTGGAGGGAGCACGGCCCGTGGACTCGATTTCAGACCCCTCCCTGCTGAGCTGGGAGAGAATGAGTCCCTGTTGTTTTGAGCTGCCCAGACTGTGGGATCTGCCATGGCAGCTCCAGGACCCTCAGACCTTTGGCTCAGAGCCCCTCCAGCACTGAGCAAGACGACCACTCAGGGCTGCCCCTCCCCGCCCAGCCAGCATGTGCCTCGCTGCTCACCCGACCCCGCAGCCCTCAGTTACAGATGCCTGCCCGGGATACGTGGGACGGGGGCTGCGGCTTCCCTGGGGACGGGGTGCGTGGAGCCTGCCTGCAGCCGTGTTCCTGTTTAGGAGCTGAGTGAAGCTGGACCTGGGTGGGACGGGGCATTCGGCCCAAGGGTCTCTTGGGGGTCCATGAGGACTCTGTTCTGACTATACTGCCCTCCTTCCTGAGGCTGCCGTGGGGCTCCATGGAGGCCATGGGGTGGTGAGGACGGAAGAACACCTAGGCTGGGCTCCTGGGACCCCAGCAGCAGCTGAAGGCACTTGGAGCACCACAATTCCCACCCACGGGCCAGGCAACGCCAGAACCGTCCCCAAAGAAGGGAGCAAGGAGACACGGCCTTTTAGTGATAATATCATAACCAAAAAGTTCTTTAACATTTTTTCATTTTCTTCTGTCACTCAATATTTTTAAAATTTTATGTCCTTTTTTTAATTATTTCACCCATCTAATCATTGCCATCTATACCAAACAAAAAAATCTATGCACTGGTGTTCACAAAGCATTTAAGATGCCTGTGAAATGTAATAAGAACTAACTGCAGCTGCACAATATTCCCTCGTATGTATGTTATCACCATGCTGACGCTGGACACTCAGAGCATTTACAGGTTTTTATTATAATGAATTCCGCAATGAACGTCTTTCTATATACATTTTTGTGAGTACTTTGCATTATTTCCTAAAATAAATTAGAAGAAGGAATGATGAATCGGAGAATGTAAACACTTGGAGCTTTTGAAACACACAGTTTTTATAAATTAGAGTCTGTAGTTTTAATTCAGGGAGATTGTTGTGTCTCAGAAGATTTTTCACGGTGAAGTCTCACCTGACGGCCCTTCCTCGTCCTCCGCAGAGCCGTGTGTGTAGGGCCCAGGGTGCGGACTGGGCAGTTCTTCAACACAGTGAGTGGTAGCGGGAGTCCCGAAAGTTCTCAGGCCTTGTCTCCATGGAGGGCGTTTTGTGGCCTCTCCCAGGGCAGCCGGCAGGAGCCAGGCGAGAACAGATGCGTCTGTAGCAGGAGGGCGTTGATGCCTCTGAGGTTGTAGCGAGGTTGGTATTTACCTTTTCCTCCTGGTCCATTCTGAAGCTCCAAATAACGGTCAGTTTAATACAGAGACACAATTACAGCAAGCATCTAGTGTGAGGCGAGTCACGCGTTTTGGCCAGAATTACTCAGGGCGTTGGAAAATCACAAACCTTTTCAAGTAACTTGCAAATTGCTAGCATTCTCTCTGCAAGACAAGAGATGCTGTCTGTGCCCTGACCCCTGACTCCACACCCCAGCTTGTTCTGCCCCTTTCTGATTGTTCTAAGTAACTGACATACTTAGAGCAGTTTAGAGCCACGTCGTGGCCTTTTGAGGCCAGCATGCTGTGATATTTTCCTACAGAGCACGGTCACTTCCAGAGGTGAGAGAGGCACAGAATTCTATTCTGAGAATCCCTGGGACGCACGCCGCGGTGGCTGTGAGTATGAAGGCAGATGCTGCGGAACAGCCTGGAAAGGATGTGGGGTCCGTGGCCCCTGGCAGTGCCCGGAGCTGAGCAGCCACCTTCCTGGAGGAGAAGGCCTGGGCCAGATGCCTGAGAATGACACACGCAGGCCCAGCTGTTCTTCAGAGATACAGAGCGACCCACCGTCTGCTTTGCTGGGACTGTCCAGTGTTCGCAGGGAAAGTCCTGCATCCGGCACGCTGGGGTGGTGGCTGCACCAGCTGAGAACCAGTCTCTGATTTTCGGGGTGAGAAAAGTAGAGGTGGGTGCTCTACCTGAATGCTCACCAGCTCAGCAGTGCAGCTGAGCAGTGGACATCAGTCAGACATCTCTGTGAAGTGTTAGCGGGAAAAGTATCATGGAACCATTAGCAGCCGCTTGAGGTTAGGCCCAAACCAGTGGGGCCCACTGCATCCAAACACTTGGGGCCACCTGCCGTCATCGGGGGTGGCCCTCCTTTCTTCTGAGCGGGGATTCTCTTCCTGCCTGGAGGGAGCAGTTTGGCTACAAAGCTGCCTTTTAGAGCGAGACCCCGTCTCCCCTCCCTGCGTTCCCAGGACTTTGTGAAGAAGAGAAAGTGAGTGGCCCTTCCTTTCTCCTGGATCTCGGCTGTGGGGCTGCCCGCTGCCCTCCTCCTCCCACCCTAGGCTACCTGACCCGTGGAGGCCGGCCTGAGACAGACGCATCCCCAAACACCAAGTGCCCCGTCTTCTAGGCCATTCCAGGGACTGATGAGTCAACATGGGCTTCTTATCCTAATGTTTTAATTTGGAACTCTGCTATTGATCTGATGTTTACAAAGGAATCCATGCGTGACATTAAACTGTCAAAAGAGAAGCCTGCACCGTGCGAGAATTCCTGCCTGAGATACTGTCTTTTTGTGAGTGTAAGTGCAGAGAGAGCCCACGCAAACCACAGCACACCAGAGCCACCGCCCTGCCCCTCCAGGCTGCCGGCACTCAGGCTCACCCTCTCTGGAGGAGCCATCATTCTGGCCTCAGATTCTCCTTCCGAAACACTGCAAATAGAATGTCAGGCAAAGAAAGAAAGAGCCAGGCACACATGGAGAGATGGCAATGTGAGTATAAGCGGTGAGAAACCCAGCGAATGAAAACGTCTACACGAGAATGCGGACGCAGCACCCTCAGACGCCGGCTGCAGAGAGCACTGGAGACTGTCCATGAGAAGAAAAAGAGAAGGCCAAGAACTTCCGTGGAGAAATAAAAATTACACAAAAGGAAAGATTTGTGTTTTTTTCCTTTGCTGATTGTATTCTTCCTATTCTCCCTCCACTTTCTTTCTAGAACTCCAACTTTTCTCATTGCGTTCTCTCTTTTCTCATTGCAGTCTCTATTTCCATGCCTATTTGTAAATGCAACACAAAAATGATTGCCTGGAAAAAATACAAGCAACGTTTCAGAACTCAGTAAGTGGGTTTAAAAATAGTTTAGATATCACTGAACAATAATGAATAACTAGAAAGTAGGTCAGAAGAAGATTCTCAGAATGAAGGACAGAAGCGTAAGGAGGAAAATAGAGCAAGTGTGAGGGACTGAACCGCGCCCTCCCAGAATGCACATGCAGAAGCCTGGCTTAGTTCTGGCTGCCATAACAAAATGCCATAGACTGGGGGCTCAGAAACAACAATGCATTTCTCACAGCTTTGAAGGCTGGGGAGTCTCAGATCAAGGTACCGGCAGATTCCGTGTGTGGTGAGGACCGGCTTCCCTGCTGTGTCACTGCGTCCTCACGTGGGGGACGGGGGAGGGGCGCTCTGGGGCCTCTTTTATGAGGACACTGATCCCATGATCAGCGGTCCACCTTCAGGACCCCGTCCCCTACCGCAGGCCCCATCTCCTAACACCATCGCCTTGGGGGTGGGGATTTCAACAGATGAATTTCGGGGAACACGGACATTCAAACCCTCACAAAGCCCCACCCACTGAGGTGAACTCTGTCTGGAGAGAAGACATTAGGGAGGTAATTAAGGTGAAGTGCAGCCAGCAGGGTAGGGCCGTGATCCGATAGGACTGGAGTCCTTATGAGAAGAGGAAGAGACACCAGATTGTGTGCGTGTGTGTGCACGTGTGTGTGTGTGCTCATGTGTGTGTGAACACGTGTGTGCACAGAGAAAAGGCCTCGTGCACACAGGGAGCAGGTGGCCCTCCATGAGCCAGTAAGAGAGGCCTCACTAGACCAACCCTGTCCCTATGCTGATCTTGAACTTGCAGCCACCAGGGTTGTGGAGCCCCTGGTCTGTGGTGCTGGGTTATGGCAGCCGTACTGCCCCAGTGAGACGGGAAGAGACAGCAGACACAATGAGAAGACACCACACGTGGGCGGGGGCTCTCACCACTGGTCTTCGGTGGGGACAGGGTCTGCTAAATGCTACCCAAAGGGCCTCTGGAGAAACCCTGTGAGATGATCATGTTCTGAGAACCCCAGAACCTCACAGAAGCCTCTGCTCCTCCCGACCTCCCGCCAGGCTGCCCCTGAAGGCGGAGCAGCTCTACCGAGTGCCCGAGCGCCTCCTCTTTCCCGTGTCTTCTCGGGGAGGGTGTGACTCCGGCACAAGCCAGAGGAGTCCTGGTGGAACTGACCGGATTTGGTTTTTGAAAATGTGTAGGTGGAGAATCCAATGCGCCCACTTGGGTTTTCAAAACGTGGGCATCTTGAGTGCGGGAAAGGAAGTGCCTGCCGCTCCCCAGGGCACCCGGTGGCATCTGCAGAGGGCGGGGGGCAGCCGCAGCAGGCCTGCCGTGGTGACAGCAAATAGCCAGGCGGCCAGGGAGGCTCCTGCGGTGACAGCCCCGGGTCACAGGGTCAGAAGCAGCCCACCGGGGCCGGGGTGGCTTGCGTCAGTTTGGGAACATTTTCAGCCATTACCACTTTAAATACTGATTCTGCCTATTCTTTCTCTCCTTCCCAGAATTCCTTAGAATTGAGATCTGCATCCCAAGAAGAGCAACCTCCTCTCTTTCCTTCTTGCTTTTTCTCTTCCCTCCTGCATTTTCATCTGTCTCCCTGTGTTTCTTGGTGCCTTTGCCCCTCTGCTCTCATTGGCAGGCATCTAGCCTGGGCCTGATGCGTGGCTGCGACGACGGTAACTGGCTGTGTAACCAGATCCTGACGTTTGATCCATCACCATCCAGCGAGGGTGGATGAAACCCGCCTCGGACTTGCTGTGCAGAGGGGACGGGGTCAGGAGCCGGCTCCCAGGCCGACCGCGGCCTTGCAGGTGATGTGGGAAAAGTCGCGGAATCCAGCCATCTAAACATCACACACCCATTAACTCCGGCAGATGCGAATGGTTGATGTTGGTGATGCTGGTAGCCAGCTTCACGCTGGCCTAATACCCGGGAGGGTGACTGGCTGGGACACTGTGGACCTGAATCTTCCTCGGATATGCTCATTGCAGAACGAAGGTTGGAAGAAAGCCGTTCTGGTGACTTGGCCAGCCTCACCAGCCTGTCCCCTCCTCAAGCACACACCTGCCCTCACTCTGTGCTGTCTCTGGGACGGGATCACATTTGGAGCTGGCCAGGTCTCTACCTGGTCTCTGATGGTCTGACCTCCGGGAGGACACTTCCGTCTGCCTGCCACACTTGTCCTGGCTGCAGTAGGTTTCCTGAGACTGGACAGGAGCCCCGTCCATGCCCAGGAAGATCCCAGCTCCCCTCAAGACTCCTGTGACCGCTCCAAGTTCAGGTCCTCAAAGTCATCCTGACTCCAACCCCTGGCTCTGCCCCCGGCTTGGTTCTGCTGCACGAAGACCCAGACCCCAAGCCTGGCCCCACAGTTCTCCCCAAGTTCAGAATTCGGTGAACCTACCGAGGGCGGGGCCGGGGAGCAGGGGCGATCGCGTGCAGGAGACCTTCAGGGGAAGGGAAGACATGGCTCCCAACTCAACTTGCTGCTATTTTAGGGCTGGGCTGCTACCAAGTGCAGCTTCCAACCGAAGGGCCTCGGCCCCTGATTCCCTGCAGAAGGCGGTGGCATCAGCACATCCTGCTCTTAGCACCTCTGCTCCTTCCACCTGCCCCAGGGGTGCCCTTGGGGGGCCTGGTCCTCAGGGTCTTCAGGGGAGCGTGGCTGGGCTCCCTGCTCCCTGTGACTGCATGCCCACTGGGTGGTGACTCTCCCAAAGGAGGAGGGTCTGAGGGCCTCCGGGCTCTCCTGGCAAATACTGGGGTCAACAGAGCTGGCACGTATCCCTCTCGGCTGATTTCCTCCTATTTTTTAATGGAAACAGACAAACAGAAAAACAAAACAAGACAAAATTTCTAGACAAAAAGGCTTTTTCACATAAAATTATGAATGTTGCAAGGTTTCACTACTTGTCATTCTAGGAGGGGGTACAGAGAACTTGCAACACCTCCCCAAGTAAAACCAGCCAGGGTTGTCTTTGCTGGTCCTGCTGGTCTCCGTGACAGGGATGTCACAGGGCTGCAAAGAGGGTTCCAAGGGCCCCAGCTGGTGCCCACCTGCCAAGAGGGAACTGCAGAGCCTTGGCCTCTGGGCCAACAGCTTCCCTCTCCCAACTGCTGCTCACTCCAGCCACCCAGGAGTGAAGCCAGGTGCCTTTCCTCGTCCTGCTCCTGGTCCCTGGTTCACCTCACTTCCGGCCGCCTCAGTTCCTTGCTCCATCTCAGCCCCCAGGGAGACCCCAGGCAGTGAAGAGTGAGACGTTTTCTCCAAGCAGAGAGAGTGCCCTCCTTGCCTGCTGTGAAGGTGACTTCCGCACAGACTCAGCCCCCTGTCCCTCTGCTCTTGCCGACGGGTCTTATTTTGGGTCTCATGTCTCCAGGCCCTCAATTTGTATTTATCCCCCATTCCTAGAGTTTCTGCAGGATACTGAAACCAGACCCCCTGGTTTTGGGGTGGTTGTGAATCAGTGTCTCCTGTTCCTTGGAGCCCCCTCTGTGCTCCCCAGGAAGCAGGAAGTGGAAGCCCCCACTTTAATTCTACCAGGGCAGCCTCACTTTTACCACATTGATTTGTCCGTGTGTGTTTTGACGTCCTCTCTGAGCATGGCTGGGCACAGCAAGTCTATTTCCACTCCCTAAGCATGGGTGGTCCTGGCTGGCAGAGGGGACGGAGGCAAGGTCCAAGACTCTGCTGTCCCTGAGGTTCTGGGGCTCAGGCTGCTGGAGGCGGTGCCAGGCGGGATGGAGGTGTCGAGGTGCCTGGGCACAGATAGTACCCTCAGGGAGGGGACCGGCCTGGGGGACCACGCAGCTGGTATTACGGCCTGCTTGCACCCCATTGGCTGGAGCCTAGTCATATGTCATTCACTGCAAGGAATGCTGGGCCGGTCACAAGTCACTCGCTGCAAGGAATGCTGGGAATACAGCCATCCTGTGGGCTGGTGAGCAGCCGGGCATCTTGGCCACTCTCCTGTGGAGGGTTAGGTGTGGACAAAAAGTATTTGGTAAGAAGAGTTTGAAACCAGCAATGAGACCCTCCCCAGCTCTGCCCTTTCTACCTCCCACATAAGTTGTTTTTCTTGTAGTAACAGGGAGGGGCCTGAGCCAGCCTGGCCTGCTGCTCCCACACCTCCAGGACTCCTCCACAGGCAGGGTGGGGCCGCCACCAGCTCTGCCCAGCAAACTGTGGGCACAAGGACTGGGGGTCAGGCTGGGCTGAGGCAGCTCCTATTATGCCTGCTCTGTGACCCAGAGACCATAGCCCTGGGGGCTTTAGGAGGGCCACCGGCCCGGGTTCAGCAGTGACATGAATGACACACAGACCCTTTGCTTTGAGCCAGTGGGAGGTGGGTGTTACTGCAGCGCAGTCCCCGCCTTGGTGATGCCACCAGCATGTGCGGCACTCACCTGCACTGCAGGACCACCCCCTCTGTAGGACCACCTGCCTCCTCGCCCCACACACGAGCCCTCGGGGGCACCTCTTGGCCCTTATGCCTGTGCGGAGTCTGATGCCTATTTGAATAAATTATTAGAAAAATTATTAGGTGAGGCCGGGCACGGTGGCTCATGCCTGTAATCCCAGCACTTTGGGAGGCTGACACAGGTGGATCACGAGGTCAGGAGATCAAGACTCATCCTGGCTAACATGGTGAAACCCCATCTCTACTAAAAATACAAAAAAATTAGCTGGGCGTGGTGGCAGGTGCCTGTAGTCCCAGCTACTAGGGAGGCTGAGGCAGGAGAATGGCGTGAACCTGGGAGGCAGAGCTTGCAGTGAACCAAGATTGTGCCACTGCACTCCAGCCTGGGTGACAGAGTGAGACTCCGTCTCAAAAAATAAAAATAAAATAAAAATTATCAGGTGAAAGGAGCCAGACACGAAAGCAACCTTGTGTCCTGTGATGGCGTTCATATGAAATGCTTGGAATAAGCTGCTCTACGGAGGCAGAAAGCAGATAGGGGGCAGCCCGAGGCTGCGAGGAGAGGGAGCTAGGAGTGAATCCAGGGCTCCTTTTCAGGGTGATAGAAATGTTTTGCAGTTAGATCCTAGTAATGCCAATATACTAACAACTACACCTCTTTCAGATGCTGCAGGTGACAGGTGACAGGTGGGGACGCGGTCCCTGTCCCTGGCACTCCCGTTGAGAGGGCACAACCCTCTGTGCTTAGGGTGGGGGCGCCATGGCTGCAGATGCTCCTGCCCCGGCAGAGGCCGTTTCTTCCCAGACTCCCATGTGGCCCTGAGTAACTGGGGATCAGAATGAGCATGAGAATGTGGATTCGCGGGGCCCAGGTGGGGTTTTTTCACAAGCCCCCGGGGGCAAGGCTGAAGCTGGTAGCTAGTGGTCTATCAATTTTGTTGATCCTTTCAAAAAACCAGCTCCTGGATTCATTAATTTTTTGAAGGGTTATTTGCATCTCTATTTCCTTCAGTTCTGCTCTGATTTTAGTTATTTTTTGCCTTCTGCTAGCTTTTGAATGTGTTTGCTCTTGCTTTTCTAGTTCTTTTAATTGTGATGTTAGGGTGTCAATTTCGGATCTTTCCTGCTTTCTCTTGTGGACATTTAGTGCTATAAATTTCCCTCTACACATTGCTTTGAATGTGTCCCAGAGATTCTGGTATGTTGTGTCTTTGTTCTCGCTGGTTTCAAAGAACATCTTTATTTCTGCCTTCGTTTCATTATGTACCCAGTATTCATTCAGCAGCAGGTTGTTCAGTTTCCGTGTAGTTGAGTGGTTCTGAGTGAGTTTCTTAATCCTGAGTTCTAGTTTGATTGCACTGTGGTCTGAGAGACAGTTTGTTATAATTTCTCTTCTTTTACATTTGCTGAGGAGAGCTTTACTTCCAAATGTGTGGTCAATTTTGGAATAGGTGTGGTGTGGTGCTGAAAAGAATGTATATTCTGTTGATTTGGGGTGGAGAGTTCTGTAGATGTCTGTTAGGCCCGCTTGCTGCAGAGCTGAGTTCAATTCCCGGGTATCCTTGTTGACTTTCTCTCTCGTTGATCTGTCTAATGTTGACAGTGGTGTGTTAAAGTCTCCCATTATTATTGTGTGGGAGTCTAAGTCTCTTTGTAGGTCTCTCTGGACTTGCATTATGAATCTTGGTGCTCCTGTATTGGGTGCATATGTATTTAGGATAGTTAACTCTTCTTGTTGAATTGATCCCTTTACCATTATGTAATGGCCTTCTTTGTCTCTTTTGATCTTTGTTGGTTTAAAGTCTGTTTTATCAGAGACTAGGATTGCAACCCCTGCCTTTTTTTGTTTTCCATTTGCTTGGTAGATCTTCCTCCATCCTTTTATTTTGAGCCTATGTGTTGGAAGTTCTGGCCAGGGCAATTAGGCAGGAGAAGGAAATAAAGGGTATTCAATTAGGAAAAGAGGAAGGCAAATTGTCCCTGTTTGCAGAAGGCATGATTGTATATCTAGAAAACCCCATTGTCCCAGCCCAAAATCTCCTTAAGCTGATAAGCAACTTCAGCAAAGTCTCAGAATACAAAATCGGTGGACAAAAATCACAAGCATTCTTATATACCAATAACAGACAAACAGAGAGCCAAATCATGAGTGAACTCCCATTCACAGTTGCTTCAAAGAGAATAAAATAGCTAGGAATCCAACTTACAAGGGATGTGAAGGACCTCTTCAAGGAGAACTACAAACCACTGCTCAGTGAAATAAAAGAGGATACAGAGAAATGGAAGAACATTGCATGCTCATGGGTAGGAAGAGTCAATATCATGAAAATGGCCATGCTGCCCAAGGTAATTTATAGATTCAATGCCATCCCCATCAAGCTACCCATGACTTTCTTCACAGAATTGGAAAAAGCTACTTTAAAGTTCATATGGAACCAAAAAAGAGCCCACATTGCCAACTCAATCCTAAGCCAAAAAAACAAAGCTGGAGGCATCACACTACCTGACTTCAAACTATACTACAAGGCTACAGTAACCAAAACAGCACGGTACTGGTACCAAAACAGAGATACAGATCAATGGAACAGAACAGAGCCTTCAGAAATAATGCTGCATATCTACAACTATCTGATCTTTGACAAACCTGACAAAAACAAGCAATGGGGAAAGGAGTCCCTATTTAATAAATGGTGCTGGGAAAACTGGCTAGCCATATGTAGAAAGCTGAAACTGGATCCCTTCCTTACACCTTATACAAAAATCAATTCAAGATGGATTAAAGACTTAAGCGTTAGACCTAAAACCATAAAAAACCCTAGAAGAAAACCTAGGCATTACCATTCAGGACATAGGCGTGGGCAAGGACTTCATGTCTATAACACCAAAAGCAATGGCAGCGGAAGCCAGAATTGAGAAATGGGATCTAATTAAACTAAAGAACTTCTGCACAGCAAAAGAAACTACCATCAGAGTGAACAGGCAACCTACAAAATGGGTGAAAATTTTCACAACCTACTCATCTGACAAAGGGCTAACATCCAGAATCTACAATGAACTCAAACAAATTTACAAGAAAAAAACAAATAACCCCATCAAAAAGTGGGCAAAGGACCTGAACAGACACTTCTTAAAAGAAGACATTTATGCAGCCAAAAAGCACATGAAAAAATGCTCACCATCACTGGCCATCAGAGAAATGCAAATCAAAACCACAATGAGATACCATCTCACACCAGTTAGAATGGAAATCATTAAAAAGTTAGGAAACAACAGGTGCTGGAGAGGATGTGGAGGAATAGGAACACTACACTCTTGGGGGGACTGTAAACTAGTTCAACCATTGTGGAAGTCAGTGTGGCTATTCCTCAGGGATCTAGAACTAGAAATACCATTTGACCCAGGCATCCCATTACTGAGTATATACCCAAAGGACTATAAATCATGCTGCTATAAAGACACATGCACACGTATGTTTATTGTGGCACTATTCACAGTAGCAAAGACTTGGAACCAAGCCAAATGTCCAACAATGATAGACTGGATTAAGAAAATGTGGCACATATACACCACAGAATACTATGCAGCCATAAAAAATGATGAGTTCATGTCCTTTGTAGTGACATGGATGAAATTGGAAATCATCATTCTCAGTAAACTATCACAAGGACAAAAAACCAAACACCGCATGTTCTCAGTCATAGGTGGGAATTGAACAATGAGAACACATGGACACAGGAAGGGGAACATCACACACAGGGGCCTGTTGTGGGGTCGGGGGAGTGGGGAGGGATAGCATGAGGAGATATACCTAATGCTAAATGATGAGTTAATGGGTGCAGCACACCAGCATGGCACATGTATACATACGTTACTAACCTGCACATTGTGCACATGTACCCTAAAACTTAAAGTATAATAATAATAATATAATAATAATAAAATTGAAATTAAATGCTTTCCTTAGTAGCCCAATATTTTTCAGGACTCTCAACCCCAGAAACTATTTGTATATTTTAATATCATAAATAAATTTTAATATTAGTTTGGGACAAACAAAAAAGAAAAAAAAAGAAATTCACCAATATGGCCGGGCATGGTGGCTCATGCCTATAATCCCAGCACTTTGGGAGGCTGACGTGGGTGGATCACCTAAGGTCAGGAGTTTGAGACCAGCCAGGCCAACATGGTGAAACTCCATCTCTACTAAAAAATACAAAAATTAGCCAGGCGTGTTGGTACACACCTGTAATCCCAGCTACTTGGGAGGCTGAGGCAAGAGAATCGCTTGAACCCAAGAGGCAGAGGTTGGAGTAAGCCAAGATGGTGCCACTGTATTGCAGCTTGGGTGACAAAGTGAGACTGTGTCTCAAAAAAAAAAAAAAAAAAAAAAAAAAAAGGAAGCCACCAATATCCAAACAGAGATTCATGGTTGAGTTCAATTTTCCCAGGAGGAAATCTGTGTAGACTACAATTTTCCATAACAGAGCCTTCTAGTAGGGGAAAACCCAGGTAGGGTGTGTTTCATTTTAAGTGTAATTTACATATTTTTGTTTAAAAGCTTAAATACTAATGACTCATCATTTGTATCTAAGTGCTATTTTAGTATGTTTAAATAAGGTGGCATAGTAAAAAAGAAAATCAACTGTAAAATCAATACTTCTACTTCAGTGTTAGTGATTTGAACTGCTGAAGAGTCTTGTTTATTTATACAGTATCTAGTCAAGTCAATCTGTTGTGGATGACAGCAAGTTTTTATCTCTAATTAATACATGGTGATTTTTCAAAGTATATTGTTACTTTGGTGGCATTTATAATTACATTAAACAGTTTCTGTTTTAATATTTTCCATTAATATTTTATATTCATTAAAATTCTTAAGGTTATTAAATCTTAGCTGATTTTGACTCTTCTTCTTTATAGGATATTCATTAAAATTCTTGACATTATTAAATTTGAGCTGATTTTGACTCTTATTTATATGAAATGCTTTACATATGTATTTCATATAATTTATTAAATTTTTCTCTTCAAAATGCTGATCTGATTTTGGAATGTTTAGTGAGTTTAAAATATGTATTGGATTAATCACTTAGTAAGTTTGTGAAATTTACAATAATTATAAAAGATATTTTTGTAATCTATAAAAATTTATTAGAGAAGGAGACATTGGAATCTCCCTAGAGAAAAACAATAATATAAAAATTGTTTAACCTGGATTCATTTGAGGCAAGTAATCCTATTGTCTCAAAATGGTTTTTAACAATTGAATAAGAAAATTGAAGTTTTAACTCGACTGCATATGAGAAATTCATATTTCAAACAGTTTCTGAAGTAGGCCATATTTCTATCATCTAATACACAAAGCTGAAACAAAATGTGTTACTAATAATCTCGTGAGTATTCTCTCCGATTGTTTGAATATAGTATATTCATGTAAGTTTGTGAAATAGGCGCCTTCTTCACACACATTTATATGATATTCTTTGTATGCTGTTAAAAGCAGTGTAAGTGAAAACTTTTGATGTCTCTTTGTACTTTTTTGATTTAAAAGAGAAATCCCAGAGCTCAGGGCACAGGCAGACATAGGCTTTGTACATCACAGAACATTTCAATACATTCTCTCCAAACAGTGGGCTGCTGTGGCTAGATAGATGGGGAAGGAGCTTCTGTTTCCATTGTTGTTCGTCCAGGTGAAGGTAGATGTCATCATCAACCCCCAGAGAATGACACATCACAAAATGTCCAAATGTTTTTTTTCCTCCGGGCACCCTCAGGAATTCACATGTATTCAGCTAATGTCCTATGAGACATTGTGCAAGGACCTGTTCATTACCTATGTGTTTTACAGTCCGATGGGAAAATAAGCTAAATACACACCCACAATTAGAGTACACCACGAAGAGGGTTGAACTCCACAAGAGGGACATCTCAGGCATGTTCGATAATTGGATGAGGTAGGGTGTAGACGAAACGGACATGACAAAAGCTTCCAAAATACAGTGGTTCTTGCTAAGAAGAAGTTTGCTTCTCTCCCATACATGAGTTTAGGGGTAGGATGGGTGCCTAGCTAGGGCAGGTGGCTCGGGCAGCCATCCCCTATATGGGATGAAGGCAACAGAGATAGATCAAACCACACATTCCTACCCCAGCTCCCCAGAGGAGAGGAGAGAACGTGAAGTGGAAGCCACATCTTCACTTCCTCGTCACCTCTTAATTCTCAAAGTCGTCATTTGTCCATGGTCAGTTGCAAGAGAGGTGGCGCCACATCATTTCTTCTCATGGCCATGCGTTCTGTGAAATCTTGATGGTGGTAATGAGGAGTTCTGTACTTACAGAAAAAAAAAGGGGAGAATGGCTGCTTAGAGACCATTAGCAGCTGGTGTAGTGAACTGCCACAGAGAGAGATGGGACTAGCATTTGGCTCTCAGTGAACTTCCTAAGCAAAGCTGTGGCCATGTTGGGGAAAACAATTACATCTCAGGTTCTTAACTTTCTTATATACTTTTGAATGCAGGGTAATAAATAATGAACAGATATGTGTTAAATAAATACATTTTTATTTTCCCTTTATTATTTATGATAATTATAGCAACTAATTTCACGTATAGTCAATATATAAACCAACCTGCTATTAAATGCTACTGAACATTTGTGTAAAGCTTTAGGCATTTAAACATACTGGTTTATTCTGTAATCTAAGCCCCCAAATGCCATCACATCCAGAGGAAATTCAAGAAGCCAGTTCAGGAGCGTTTTCCTCCTACTGCCATGATGAGCTGTTTGATTTTTAACCTGCTATTTTTGGGATATGTTTCTATGTATATGACACTCTAGGCAAGGCACATCAAATCTGTAGTAATAGAAAGGAGATCAGAGGTTGATAAGAGCAGGAGTGGAAATTGAGGACCAGCTTGCAAGGTCAGAGAAAACCACTTGAGATAACAAAAGTGTTTCATATTTTGATTGTGGTGGTGTTTTAAGAATGTATTGCATTGGCCAAAACCTTGAACTTCATTAGGGCTCCCCACCAGGATCATGATAAAAAGCAGGTGGTGGGAGCCATTCACACCAAGTTAGAGACAGTCAGTGCACACACTGTCTGCAGAGAATTTAGAATAATAGTAAAACTAACTAAAGGTCAGTCTGATTTTTATTATCCTCATGCATTCTCAATGCTAAGCACCATCAGTGATAAAATAGTTTTCTTTGAATAAATCTTGTTAGTCTAAGTTCTAAACACATGGTGCTGTTGCTAGTGACTTTTTAATAACATGTTATATTTTCAGGCTTCAAATTTGCACCTGTAGTTCAGATTTCACTAACTGTACACTGGACCCATGGAGAAGCTTCTTGGGCAAGGGGTCCTCCTGTCAGCCCCTTCTTATTCCAATCAGCCTTTCAGCACACAGCCACCCAAGGACTCCTCTGGTTAGAGGTACCAATTGTTTCCCTTTGCTAAAGTATAAGGCCACTTCTTTAGCTGAGAATAAGGGGGCCCTCAGGTTCTGGGTCCAGTTGTGCCTCTCAGACCCTCATTAGCCAGTTCTCTCTGCTCCTAGTTTAGTGCGTCTGGCAGTGTGGTCTGTGGACTACTGCATTGGAATCACTGTGGTATGGGAGATGGAGAGGGGTTTACCTAGGCCCTGCCCCAAATCTGCAGAGTTAGAGTATCTGGAAGTGGGTTCCAGGATGTGTCCTCAGATAACCCATTTTTTTTTAAACTTGTTCTTTTATCATGTGGTGATGAGCAAAATATTTATAACATTAATAGCAAATATATACACCTTACTTATGGGATGATTCCTTCTATCAGAATTCTTTTCCAAAGGAGATGCCTAGGTTGAAATACTGGTCTAAATACTTAAAATATATGGAGGGAAAGGCAAGAATTCATGCTTTTCTCAGCTTGCTTCCTCAAATTTGGTGCATTGACGTTCTAGCAAACTAAATTTGGAGATGCTGATCTCCCACTGCACCCTGACCCTGGGTAAAGATTATCCATCTTGCATTGGGCAAAATCACCCCTCACTACAAGATATTTGGGATCTCCAATACGGAACTTGGAGAAATAGGTCTTTGCCAACTATATTATAGGAAAATAGCATACACATGAGTGTTATCAGTATACTCCTTGTGCATATCATAATTACTCATTAAATGTCAGCATTCTTCTCTAATCTTTTGCCAAGTGGCAGGCTGTGCCCTGTCTGGACTCCCACCCTCTCAGAAACCCTGCAGTACTGGCTGGGCACGGTGTCTCATGCCTGTAACCCCAGCACTTCTGGAGGCCAAGGTGGGTGGATCACTTCAGGTCAGGAGTTCGAGACCAACCTGACCAACATGGTGAAACCCTGTCTCTATTTTTAAAAATACAGAAATTAGCTGGGTGTTTAGTCCCGGCTACTTGGGAGGCTGAGGCAGGATAATCCCTTGAACATGTATATGACAGGGAGACAGAGGTTGCAGTGAGCCGAGATAACACCGTTGCACTCCAGTCTGGGCAACAAGAGTGAAACTGTCTCGAAAGAAAGAAAGAAAAGAAAACTGTCAGTATTGTATGGTGTCCATCACACCTGGGACACTTGGAGCCCCACCAAAACCAGCAGTGGTGTTTCTTTGCGTTTCTTTAATCCCTGCTTGCCTTCTCTGTTGATTTTTGGAAAATAAATTGGCCTTGATCAGTACAGAAAATTTATCCTGCTCACCATTTTAGCTGACTTTTCTAGAGCCCCACAGAAACCTACAAGCCCCGCTGTGCACTTAGCACTTCTGAGGACGTTGACAGAGGTTTGCTTGATTGTCGGAGTTGCTTTTCTCTGCTCATTCGAAGTTGCGTTTTGTGCTAGGTCACGGAAATACAGAATAACAACAATGGTGCACTCAATTTATATGTGTAGGGCGCTTTGAATTCTGCCAAAGCGTTTTCAACCTTGCGGTCTGATTTAACTACATTATGCTACTGGGATGGATCAGCCCTCCGGGATCATGCCAACATTGAAAGAAGCTGCCGAGTCTGGCTTTACTTGGACATATCTTTTTTTTCTTCTTTCTTTTTTTTGAGTCTTCAAAACTTACATGACCTTTTGTGCAGGCTTTGTAAAACTGTTGAAGAAATCCAGGAAGCTTGGCATTGTTCCCACAGGCTTAGTCCCTGGGAGGCTGTGCTCTCAGCAGAGATTCCCAGCAGGGATTGTGCTGCCATTTCTCCTTTCTACTCCTGGTCTTTTTTCTTTTCTTTTCTTTCCTTTTTCCTGGTTCTCCCTTTCAATAAAGATGCTGTAACTCAGGGCAGTGCGCTTCAAAACAAAGCCAGAGAGGATTTCAAGCATCATGTTGGGGTGGGTTTTCTGGCTCCTTCCTCCTTAAAAGTAGGGCATGTCACTCCTCCTCCATCTGCAGCCTTTCTCCAAACAAGTGAGACCTTATCATGGAAGGGAATATAGGTCAATTCAAGACTCACGTAAAGGTAGGCTTATATTTAATCTGGGAGTATTAGAAATGCCCTTTCAGATCCAGAATCTTCTCTAAAATTTTAAAAATTGGCACTTGAGATAAAGATGATAAATTCAACTTTTCAGGGACTCTGAATTTTATACCCTTGGTCAATTAGGGCATTTATAGTTTGGTGACTTAATTCATTTACTCACTAAATAGTTTTTGAGGTTGGGGCTGGGATGGAAGTGGGGATGGGTAATGGGTCCAAAAAAAGAGAACAAATAAGATCTAGTATTTGATAGCACCACAGGATGACTCTTGTAAGCAATAATTTAATTGTACATTTTGAAATAATTAAAGTAGTATGATTAGATTGTTTGTAACATGAAGAATAAATGCTTAGAGATTTATCCTCCAGGATGATGGATACCCCCATTTACCCTGATGCAATTAAAATTCATTGTATGCCTGTATCAAAATGTGTACTCCATAAGTATGTATATATGCAAAAAAAAAAAATTAAATAAAATTTTAAAAAATTAAAAATTAAAAAAGTTTGTAGAATCTCTGCTCTTGATTAATTACTTTAGTGGGTGCTCTGTGTATTACTAGCCTCATTTCTTATTCCCTAAGTTGTGCTGCTCATAGTTCCTCCCTTCCAAAGAGTATAGGCTGCAAGGAAGTAAAAATACATAACTTTATAGTGGAGAAACTGGCAAACACCACCCTAGCCAAGTGATCAGGTCAACATCCAGAGTGTAAGTCCCACTGGTGGTGCGTGTTCCTGGTATGCTGCGACGAGAAGGGTTCTTTACCTCTGTGATCTTCCCAACAACCCATAACCTGGTGCATTGTGAGAAAACACCAGACAAGTTCCACAGGAGGGACATTCCAGAGACTATCTGGCCGCAACTTCTGAAAACCATCAAGGCCTTTAAAACAAGGGAGGTCCGAGAAGCTGCCCCAGCCAGGAGACACCTAAAGAGGAATGGCACGTAAACACAGTGTGGTATCCCGAATGGATTCCTGAAACAGAAAGCGAACATTAGGTAAAAGCTAAGATAATTCAATCAGACTTTAGTGAAGAAGAACATATCAATATTGGTCCACTGATTATAATAAATTTCCATACAAAGCTAAGATGCTAACAGTAAGGAAAACTGGCTGTGGCCATTTATGGAGATTCTCTACTATTTTTAAACTTAAAACAAATTTTTAAAATAGTCTAAATTTAAAAATTTATTAAGAATTCATAAAAATATCTATACCTATGCTTGTTGATTAGTAAATATAATGTTATTTTATGCAACTTACAGACAAATGAAATATTAAACCCTAAATGAAAAAGACAGAACAGGTAGTAGGTGGGTATAAAAATCTAGAAGTCAGGTAAGCGGTTGGCACTAGAGACCAAAGTGTAGATTCAAATCTTATTCAAAAAGGGTATTCAAATATGCATGGTATTTGAATGCCAGGGACTCGGTGACATCTTGTAGGCAGTAGTTTTTTGAGCTGGGGGTAATTTTTCTCCCCAGATGACATTTGGCAATGTCTGCAGAGATTTTTGATTGTTAGAACTCAAGGAGCTTGGAGTGCTATGGCATCTAGGGGATAGAGGCCAGAGATGTTGCAAAATGTCTTAACAGCCAGACAATCTCCACAGCAAATAATTATTTCATACAAAATGCCAGTGATGTCAAGGTGGAGAAGTCTACATATGGTATCAGAATAGATAGAGAAATACGCAACACCTAATATAGACTCTTTGATGTTACAATTAAAGTTCAATAGAAGAATAAGAAAGAATAGCTGTAAAAATAAAAGAATGTAGAGAGAGCAGGATAGAAAAAAATGGAGGCAATTCCTAACCATGAAAGGACTGTTTTGAGAGTTGTTGAGATGGGTGGTGAGTCTTGAAAAGATGATCATTAACATCACCTCTTTGTATCAACCTTAGAGAAATTCACACACATTTATAGGATAGATTTATAGTAGAAATATTTGTAGCATTTGAAATTGGAAAAATTGGGAAATAGACTATTTTTGTATGGAGCAGCTATAAAAACGAGTTTGATCTATCTGTATTGAACTCAGGCTTCTAAGGTGTATTGTTGAGTGAATAAAGCTTGTGACTACATATGCTGTATAATAACATTCATGTAACACAGATATACAGAGCTTTGCATTTTATATAGTTCCATAGATACACATGTATGTATTAATAAATGCACACAAATGTGTCTGGAAGGAAGCACATTGATCCAGTCACACTCCCCTCTGGTTGGAAGTCAGATTGACACCCAGAAATTATTTAAGAATTGCCTGTTTGGTGTATGCTGTTTGTGTACAAACTCTGGAGCCACACAACCTCAGGTCAAATCCTGGCTCTCCCCTTTACTTGGTTTATAAACCTGAGGGATGTTCCTTAACTTTTCTGCCTCGGTTTGTTCATGTTTAAAATGGGGATAATAGTAGCTACTGCAGAATCTTGTTGGGAAAACAGGAGAGTTCATGTTCATAAATTGAAATATGTACACAGTGCTTGGTCTAGGAAGCATCGTCTGTGTTAGCTGTTGTTATTAAGAATATAGTTAAAATAAGTTATTGAATAAATGAAAGACTCCCCTCTTTGTGTAACCAGCTCAATCTTATGCCCATAATTAGTGTAAAAATGTATAGGTATCACTTTTCATTCTAATCTCAGTGACTAATAACAAAGAACGGTAGGTTATTCGATATGAAAACATCCATACAGCAACAAGAACCAAAACAAAGTCTGACTGCATACGTTCTTTTCACCTTAGGCTAGTGTATTCAGAAATCAGTCTGGGTCTATCCTGAAATACTTATCAATTAGGAATGCACAAAATATTTGGAAAAGAATGAATGCTACATGTCATTTTAGTGGGCAAAAGGGTTTTCTCTCTCATACAAAGACATAAAGCTCTCAGGATGAAAAGAAACAAGGCCCAAGGACTCAACATGACATTATATTTTTGGGAAAACAATCCTAATATTTATAATACTACATAAAATCAAACTAAAGGCTCAGTGATGTAAATATCATTATTAGATCTGATCCTCTACCTCGTATATTTTTTTCAAGGCCACTTTTTTATTGAGGTGTTTCCTGACTACCTAACGTAAAATTGCATTCCCTACCTATTCCTATCAAAAAACATCATTTTCTCTTGACTTATTTTTCTCCATAGCATTTAAAATCAACTGACCTATTACAAATTTTATTTTTTTTAATTGTCTTTCTTCTCTCTCCATGCCCCAAACATACTCACTGAGGGCGATATTGCATTCCTAGTGCCTGGAAAAATATTCCACGCATAATATGCATTCAATAAATATTCAACATAATTTGCATTCTATAAATATTTGTTGAATGAATGAATGAATGAATGAATGAATGAATGACATATCACAATGTTGCCTTCCCTGCATTCATGCTACCACTAATCTGAGTTAGCTATAATGATTCTTAAGAATTCCCTGGGAAAAATGCCATTTCAATTTCAATTTATTTTTTCCACGATATTTCCTGAGCTTCCAAGATTGTTCCTATTCCATCAACAGGACCCTTCCCAAGGGCTTTGGGTAGAAGATCATTTTGTGTTCAGAATATTCCACTTTACGTCTCTCTCCTTCCTCTCTTCCTCCCACTCCAGAATACACGTGCCTACCACTTAGATGACTTTGATGAACACTAGAGTCGGACGGAAATACAGATGAGTTAGTACAGAGCAACTGGCCCAGCACAGGTCAGATAGGTCAGGGTCACCGAACAGTTGCAGGCTGCTCTGCTTCTGCCACAGCTTCCATTGAAGCCACAGCTTCAATGCTATAGAGACCATTTTTAAAGACCACATTTAATTCTGTATTCATTTGGACTCCAGCTGTTCCCTCTATGTCACAACCCTATAGGGCTAAGTAATGTATCAGGGAGGGTTCTGGAAAGAAAAGAGCATCAGTTCTGAGACAAAGGTGGAGTTAGGACTCAGTTTCCCTCTTGGCAATAAGCCTCTCTCTGCCCATTTTTAGATGGCCTCATTGTCACATTCTCTGTGGGGCTCCTGCAAGAATTCAGGGAAATAATACATGAAGTGCCTAGTGCTTAGAGTTCAGTAATTATTAGTTCACTTGGTCCCCAGGCTGAGCATTAATTACAATATGTGTGTGTGTTATGGGAGAAACAAAAAAAAAGTTTAAATCATTAGGTCATTTAAATATCTACATACTTTTAAAATCAAATGGAAATAAACCTTCACAGTGTATATCCTATCTGCACACTTGTCGTTTGTTATGATGGAATTACCAAGACTCAACAATCAACAGTAGGTCTTCAGAAATCAAAAATACCTGGAAGCCCACAGTTATACTATGTACAGAGTTGAATACATGACGTGTAAGGCAACAGCAACCACAAAACATGCTTCATCTTTTCCGAAAGACTCTTTTCATGAAGCTTGAGCTGTTTATGTGAATTCAGTAACAGAAAGCACATTTAGGTTTGAATGAATATGAAAATCATGGATTTGTAATATACCTATGCCTAGTAAATTAAAGTGTTTATAATCATAACATTGAGACTATTTTTAGAAGCTAACTTCCATGACAAAGAAGAGAAATAACTGAAGTTAGACTGAGAAACAGCCAAGAATTCAATAATTAGAAATAAAAGATAATTCCACATGACCTTTATATTGTTAAAATGCTTTTATTATTTTCTACACACACACGCACACATACGCATATAAATTGCGTGTGTATATAAATTTATGATATATAGTACATATATATCAGATATATATCAGCTATAGAATACATTATTATATGTTATATAATGTGTATATATAAATTGGAAGAACTGATTTTAAAATCTAATCTGCATAAGTCCTAAGTTTTATATTTGAATACAATTGTAGAACCATTATTTTGAATTATATCCACTTTACAGGAATCTAATATACTTTGATTTGAATGACTTAGAGGTATTTTTCCAGAAAATATATAATACCTGTGTGGTTCACGAGCATAGACATAAAAACCCTAATTTAAAAAAAAATAATTCAGTGCCCAGAGTCTGAAAGAAAAAGGGGATGATGAAGATGCTGAGAAGCCATGTCTCACAATGTCTGGAAATAGCTTTAAAGGATGTAATTTAGCGTTTGTGTTTCACAGTTCGCTTGTATTCACACGTTTTATTTTAGTCTTTGAATCTTATGGTTACTTACTGCTTTGACTGTTAGGTTCTCTACTTAAAATTATTTCTACTACAATCCACCTTCTCAAGCTAATTTCCCCTTTTCTATGTTGCAGCTAATAGCAGGAACATTCTTGAGTTCCTTTCATTCTAAAGCATTGCACATCCTCTTTCTGAGCTGTAACAGCATCTGCTGCCCACAGGGCCCCATGATGTCCCTGGATCTGGTCTTCCCCCAACTCGGGACAGTGTTCTGACCCCAGCACCAGTGGCCCTTCTGACGTTCTCAGCAGTCATTTCTACTGCTGTGGCCACTTGTCATTGATGATCGGTAATGCAGCACTGTTTTAAATGACAGCGTCCTTGAAACCGTTCATCTGCTCATATCATACACAATTGATGTTCCTTTTACTTGCCTAACCCTATAAGGACAGAATTCCTGTAGTATATGTGGGGAGAAATGAGAGGCTTTTTCTCACTTCTGCTCCTCAGCTCATTAATGGGACGACTGTCACCCACACTGTGGGTTCCTCAGAGATGAATACCCCACCACCCGGTGCCCCAGCCCACCACTGCGTGGCAGCTGCAGATGGGAGGGCACAGGTGGTGACTGCCATGCTCAGTGTCTCCCTGTGCCCCGTCTGTGGCCCCCACACCATATCTCAGGTGCAAGGCTTTCCTGTAAATCAGCTTTGTAAACCTGGAAGATTCAGGCATAACATTGTAATTATAACACAGGAAGTAGAAACACCTCCGTGAACAAGATGTTGAATATAATTACTCTCAGATGCCATGGGGACATTTTTTTAAATTTAACTTTTCGTGGGAGAAGTCAATCTGGGCCTGAGGGCTGCAAAGTCCAGGGTGGTGCAGTCCCCAGCATGGTACAAGCCTGGGGTGCTACTCATCCAGGATGGTTCACATCCAGGGTGGTACACCTTCAGGGTGCTACACGGCTAGGGTGCTATGTGGCCTGGGTGGTACATGCCCAGGGTTGTACAAGCCCAGGGTGGTACATGACGAGGGTGGTACGCATGTAGGGTGATACGTGTCCAGGGTGCTATGCATCCAGGGTTGTACACAGCCAGGATTGTAGGTGGCCAGGGTGGTACACAGCCAGGGTGGTAGGTGGCCAGGGTGGTACACGCCCAGGGTGGTACACGTACAGGGTGCGCTATGTCTCTTCTCATTGCACAAGAGAAGAAAATGAGACCTGGATTTAATTATCCTTCTGGTGACCGAGCTCTGCCGTGGTAGAATCACAGATGGAATGAAGTGTCCTGCTCCTCCTGACTCTCCTTCCTCCCTCTGGAGGGGTCGCTGGTCCCCTGAGATGTGACCCTCCAGTTAGATCGAGTTAAGCAGCTTTTATGGTAAAGAATTTTAGAGCTTGGAATGACACAAAGTAGACTGAGATTGCCTTTAGCTTCTTAAGACAAGGTTCTAATAAGTAAATAGTAAGCAGAATTGCATTGTGTTATCTTTAAATTTTGCATTAATTTTCAGAGATGATTTCTCTGTTTTTCCTTTGCCATTTTTATATTTTTTAATTTGCAATAAGGAAGTATGAGAAAATGAGTTATTTGTATTTGAAACAGGAGTTATTGTGCAGATTCCTCAACTTTTAGAATGAATGAGTCCACCCCAACTCTCATCTTCTTTCTTACTGTTAAGATGAGAACATGTGAGCCAGAAAATATAATATCTAATAATATCACAGCGACAAGCAATGGGCAAGAAAAGACAGGAACCCCAGTCTCCTAATTATTCAGCTTTTTTTTTTATATTAAACTGTGCCGAAATTATTTCTTTCTGACATTACAGTTGCGTTTAAAAGCATTTCAATTATATCAACACAATTGGGACACTATGGTGTGGTGGAAATATCGTAGGTCTATACAGATTCAGGTTTATCTCTGTTAACTGAGTTGCTTAGCGTCTCTGTGTCTCATCATTTTTATGTATGAAATTGGAATAATGATGCCTCATTTGGAGACGTGTAAGGTTTGAAACACCATTTATAAAGCGTTCCAGCGTTTCAAACAGCTCAGCAAGATATCAATAGTATCTATTAGTAATTAACCTTATTTTAAGGTAATTGAATCTGTAATTCAGAACACTGAAATAAATGTGTAGATTCACCCAGGAACCACCACTCCTAGAATTACAAAATGCATTTCGTCTTTTGAAATTCCAGTTTGGCTATTCTACATTGATTTCCCTCTCAAGGCGCCCAGACAGCAGCACACATAAAGCTATTTGTATTTTCTCATTATTTTACTGTTATCTATTTGTCTGTTTGTATTTAAAATACTTTTTCTTGAAGACAACATAACACTGGGTGTATTTGTCATCCATTATCATGATGTCCACCTTGCAGCTGTGAGGTTCTTGTCATTTACGCTTCCTATGTTTATTGGTGTGGCTGTGTTTAATTTTACCACCTTGCAGTTTGCTTCGTATTTGTCATTCATTTTCTTTTTTTGTCTTCTTTTTATGTTTTCCTTTTGTTGGATTGGGTACTTTCTGTGATTCGTTTTGTCTCCTATGCTAGCCTAATAGCTGTAACATTTGTCTTTGCTATTTTAGTGGTGACTTTAGACTTTATAGCAGTCTACCGTAATCGACTGTGATGTTATACTGCTGCTTTTTTGATTGTTTTGTTTTGTTTTGTTTTGTTTTGTAGACAGAGTCTCACTGTCTCACCCAGGCTGGAAGTGCAGTGGTGCAATTTCCACTCACTGCACCCTCTGCCTCCCAGGTTCAAGTGATTCTCCTGCCTCAACCCCCCAAGTAGCTGGGACTACAGGTGCAAGTTACCACACCCAGCTAATTTTTTTTTTTCCATATTTAGTAGAGATGGGTTTTTGCTCTGTTGGCCAGACTGGTCTTGAACTCCTAAACTCATAATCTTCCCTCCTCAGCCTCCCAAAGTACTGGGATTATAGGCATGAGCCACCGTGCCCGGCCTGCTTTTTTTTTTTTTTTTAAATATATTGTACCACTTCATCTATTGTATAGCAAAGATACAGCAATATGCTCTCCTTTCTTCTTACCCAGCCTCTGTGGTATTGCTGTCATTTCTGTCACTTCTACATATGTTAGAAACCTAAAATATATATTATTTGGCTTTAAACAGCTAATAGTGTTTTAAACAGATTTTTAAAATAAAATATATTTTATAATTCCCCATACGGGTATCATTCCTGGTGCTTGGCATTCCTTACTATGCTATTACCTTCTGCTGGAACGACTCATTTTAATATTCCTTGTGGTATGGGCCTGCTAGTGATGGGCTTTCAGTTTTCACATGTCTGAACTTGTTTCTCTACCCTGTGATTTTGCAAAATATTTTTGTTGTATAAATTTATTTGGATTGATGGTTGTTTTGGTTATTCGTTATTTCAGTACTTTCTAAAAGTTGCTGAATCTCTCCTTGGTTTCATTCTCGCTGAAGAGGCATCACCTGGCCCCTTTATCTTTGTCTCTCTACACCGAACCTTACTCCTACCCCCACTAGTAGGGATGCTGTAAAGATTTTTTCTTCATTGCTGTATTTAGTCACCTTGATTTTGACATGTGTGATATGGTGCTCTTCATGTTCTTTGCATTTTACACTTATTGAACTTTTTGTATTTATGAGTTCACTGTTTTAGTAAATTTTGAAGTTTTTAGGTAATTTGTTTCCTTTTTTTTTCTTTTCTGTCCCTCTTTGTGTTCCCTGCCTTCAGTGAGTTTAATTACACACTTGTGTCTGCTTGGAGATGTGCCAAAGTTCATTGATTCTCTGTGCTCTTAGTTTTGCTTTGTTTTTGTTTGGAAATCTTTCTTTTTTCTTTTATGTTTCATTTTACTTTATCTTGCTATCTCTACATTTTCATTAATGTTACCTTCTGCTATATCTATTCTACCTGATAACATCTGTTGATTTTTTGAATCTCAGATGGTTTTAACTCTTGATGTTCAATCTGGGTTTGTTTTGTTTTTTTGTGGGTTTGTTGCTTTGTTTTTTAATATTTTCCATGTCTCAAGACAACACGTTCCATCATCACCTGACTGAGAACAGGGCATAAATTCTAACAACAGTTTTAATGTTGGTGTTCACTGATTGAAAATTCTGTTTTATTTCTGGCTCATTTTTCATTGATTGAGTTTTCTTCTTATTATGGATATCTTCTTACTTTTTTGCATGCTTATTACTTTTTGATTGGATGCCAGACACTGTGAATCTCACTTTGACAGGTGCTGAATATTTTTGTATTCCCATAAATATTCTTGAACATTCTTTCACTGGGGTTTGGTTGGGTATTTTTGGAACAGTTTGATCCTTACACTACTTTTTAAGGCTGGATGTAGGTTGAGGCACGAAAGAAGTTGCTTTTTTCTTAGTAGTAAGCTTGATTTGCATTTAACAATTCTTGTCATAGTTTTGCGAAAATTTATATATGGATTAATTCTTCTGGTGTTTAAAATGGCAAAGGCCCGGCCAGGCGCGGTGGCTCACGCATGTAATCCCAGCACTTTGGAAGGCCGAGGCTGGCGGATCACGAGGTCAGGAGATAAAGACCATCCTGGCTAACACGGTGAAAACCCGTGTCTACTAAAAATACAAAAAAATTAGCCAGGCGTGGTGGCGGGCGCCTGTAGTCCCAGCTACTGGGGAGGCTGAGGCAGGAGAATGGCGTGAACCCGGGAGGCGGAGCTTGCAGTGAGCCAAGATCCCACCACTGCACTCCAGCCTGGGAGACAGAGCGAGACTGTCTCAAAAAGAAAGAAAGAAAATACAGGACCACGTGAGGATTAACTAGTGAAGTCAAAATGTAAGACCATAAGATTATTTAATAATTCACACTAGCAAATATTCATGATGCTTCTCAAAAGCCATTTACATAGTCAAGATCATTTTGCAGCAGCATTTTTATTTTTTCGATTGTCCAGAGCTGCTAAAGTCTTTCACGTGCTATTCAAAATCTTTTGAAAATCTAGTCTATAGGTTTCAAATCCATTTGCCAACTGGTCGCTTACCTTGTTTTTGACTTTGCTGCAGTCTCTCCTGCAGTGTTTTTGCTGTTATACGAATTTGCCTCGAGAGCTTGAAACTTTTTTAAAACTATGTTATAGTTGTGCCCTCTGTTCTACCTAAGAAAACATCATAAGTTTCCCAATCCATATATCCATGTTATTATAACAAAGCTCCATTGTGCACACCGTAGATCTAATCACACTTTATCATCACCTCTTTTGATGTTAGCCACATTTTCGTATGAAAGAGTTTTTGTCATGCTTCCAAGTAGAGATTCTGAATCCATCATCATATGCAAGCTCTACTACCAGTTCTTAACAGTTATCTGTCCTGGAAATTACTTGATCTCCCTGCAGCATGTTTTTGTTTGTTTGTTTGTTTGTTTAAAATGGGTATAATAATAGTACTTATTGATATATACTCTTAATACATATAAACTACTTGGAACAGTGTCTAGCACATAGTGTGTGTTGTGCAAGTATTTCCAGTTATTATTATGATAAGGCAGAAATAATGCAGTAGAGTTAATATTGCTAAATGAAAAACTAGGATGTCCTTCCCCTTCACTTCCATTACAACTATGCTAGCATTTCAATATTAGCCTTGACTCTGATACCCTTTAAAAATATTGTTTCTGAAATTGTGCTATGTTAAAATCTCTGTATACTTTGAAAATTGTATTATTTCCCTAACATTTGCTTGGTGCTTTAGAATGGGGAAAATAAATGTAACAGTCCTGACATGTATGGAGCACTTAACCTGTACCGAGTGCCCTGATGTTTTATTTGTGATATCTTTTTACAATTCTCTATAATAAACCCAAGAGTAAGCTTCACTTTTCATTCCCCTTTCTAAGATGTAGAAACTAAGATCTGAGTAATTTATCCAACATTCCAAAATCAGTTTCTAGAGCAGAAACCCAAATATATTTGATGTCATATCTGATGACTGTAACTCATTGTGCCATATACTTTTCTATAAATGTTTGCCACAACGACTTCCCCCACATCAATTTATCTTCCGTATTTGGCCAAATCTTGCCCTTTTCCACCTTTAACTATATTTACAGCTCACATCCTCATTGAGTTATTCTCAGCCATTTCTGATTACGTCGCATAGTAATGCTTTCTATGAGGTCCTAAAACAACCCTAACCCAGGGCCCTGGCCCTGACCCTAAAACAAGCCTAACCCTGGGCCCTGGCCCTGACCCTAAAACAACCCTAACCCTGGGCCCTGGCCCTCACCCTAAAACAACACTAACCCTGGGACCTGGCCCTGACCTAAAACAACCATAACCTTGGGCCCCGCCCCTGACCTAAAACAACCCTAACCCTGGGCCCTGGCCCTGACCCTAAAACAACCCTAACCCTGGGCCCTGGCACTAAAACAAGCCTAAACCTGGGCCCAGGTCCTGACCCTAAAACAACCCTAACATTGGAACCTGGCCGTGACACTAAAACAACCCTAAACCTGGGCCCTGGCCCTGACCCTAAAACAAGCCTAACCCTGGGCCCTGGCCCTGACCCTAAAACAACCCTAACCCTGGGCCCTGGCCCTGACCCTAAAACAACCCTAAACCTGGGACCTGGCCCTGACCCTAAAACAGCCTAAACCTGGGCCCTGGCCCTGACCCTAAAACAAGCCTAACCCTGGGCCCTGGCCCTGACCCTAAAACAACCCTAACCCTGGGCCCTGGACCTGACCGAAAAACAACCCTAACCCTGGGCCTTGGCCCTGACCCTAAAACAAGCCTAACCCTGGGCCCTGGCCCTGACCCTAAAACAAGCCTAACCCTGGGCCCTGGCCCTGACCCTAAAACAAGCCTAACCCTGGGCCCTGGCCCTGACCCTAAAACAAGCCTAACCCTGGGCCCTGGCCCTGACCCTAAAACAACCCTAACCCTGGGCCCTGGCCCTGACCCTAAAACAAGCCTAACCCTGGGCCCTGGCCCTGACCCTAAAACAAGCGTAACCCTGGGCCCTGGCCCTGACCCTAAAACAACCCTAAACCTGGGCCCTGGCCCTGACCTAAAACAACCCAAATGCTGGGCCCTGGCCCTGACCTAAAACAACCCTGAACCTGGGCCCTAGGCCTGACCGTAAAACAAAACTAACCCTGGGCCCTGGCACTAAAACAAGCCTAACCGTGGGCCCAGGTCCTGACCCTATAACAACCCTAACCCTGGGCCCTGGCCATGACCCTAAAACAACCCTAACCCTGTGCCCTGACCCTGACCCTAAAACAACCCTAACCCTGGGCCCTGGCCCTGAACCGAAAACAACCCTAACCCTGGGTCCTGGACCTGACCCTAAAACAACCCTAACCCTGGGCCCTGGCCCTGACCCTAAAACAACCCTAACCCTGGGCCCTGGCCCTGGCCCTGACCCTAAAACAACCCTAACCCTGGGACCTGGCCCTGACCTAAAACAACCCTAACCCCGGGCCCTGGCCCTGACCTAAAACAACCCTAACCCTGGGCCCTGGCCCTGACCCTAAAACAACCCTAACCCTGGGACCTGGCACTAAAATAAGCCTAACCCTGGACCCAGGTCCTGACCCTAAAACAACCCTAACCCTGGGCCCTGGCCCTCACCCTAAAACAACCCTAACCCTGGGCCCTGGCCTTGACCCTAAAACAACCCTAACCCTGGGCCCTGGCCCTGACCCTAAAAGAACCCTAACCCTGGGAACTGGCCCTGACCATAAAACAAGCCTAACACTGGGCCCTGGCCCTGACCCTAAAACAAGCCTAACCCTGGGCCCTGGCCCTGACCCTAAAACAACCCTAACCCTGGGCCCTGGCCATGACCCTAAAACAACCCTAACCCTGGGCCCTGGCCCTGACCCTAAAACAAGCCTAACCCTGGGCCCTGGCCCTGACCGTAAAACAAGCCTAACCCTGGGCCCAGTCCCTGATCATAAAACAAGCCTAACCCTGGGCCCTATCCCTGACCATAAAACAACCCTCACCCTGGGCCCTATCCCTGACCCTAAAACAAGCCTAAACATGGGCCCCGGCCCTGACCCCAAAACAAGCCTACCCCTGGGCCCTGGCCCAGACCCAAAAAGAACCCTAAACCTGGGCCCTGGCCCTGACCTAAAACAACCCTAATGCTGGGCCCTGGCCCTGACCTAAAACAACCCTGACCCTGGGCCCTGGCCCTAACCGTAAAACAACCCTAACCCTGGGACCTCGCCCTGACCTAAAAGAACCCTAACCCTGGGCCCTGGCCCTGACGATAAAACAACCCTAACCCTGTGCCCTGGCACTAAAACAAGCCTAACCCTGGGCCCAGGTCCTGACCCTAAAACAACCCTAACACTGGGCCCTGGCCCTGACACTAAAACAACCCTAAACCTGGGCCCTGGCCCTGACCCTAAAACAACCCTAACCCTGGGCCCTTGCCCTGACCCTAAAACAACCCTAACCCTGGGCCCTGGCCCTGACCCTAAAACAACCCTAAACCTGGTACCTGGCCCCGACCCTAAAACAGCCTAACCCTGGGCCCTGGCCCTGACCCTAAAACAAGCCTAACCCTGGGCCCTGGCCCTGACCCTAAAACAACCCTAACCCAGGGCCCTGGACCTGACCCAAAAACAACCCTAACCCTGGGTCCTGGCCTTGACCCTAAAACAAGCCTAACCCTGGGCCCTGGCCCTGACCCTAAAACAACCCTAACCCTGGGCCCTGTCCCTGACCCTAAAACAAGCCTAACCCTGGGCCCTGGCCCTGACCCTAAAACAAGCGTAACCCTGGGCCCTGGCCCTGACCCTAAAACAACCCTAAACCTGGGCCCTGGCCCTGACCTAAAACAACCCTAATGCTGGGCCCTGGCCCTGACCTAAAACAACCCTGAACCTGGGCCCTGGCCCTGACCGTAAAACAAACCTAACCCTGGGCCCTGGCACTAAAACAAGCCTAACCGTGGGTCCACGTCCCGACCCTATAACAACCCTAACCCTGGGCCCTGGCCCTGACCCTAAAACAACCCTAACCCTGGGCCCTGGCCCTGAACCTAAAGCAACCCTAACCCTGGGCCCTGGCCCTGACCCTAAAACAACCCTAACCCTGGGCCCGGGCCCTGACCCTAAAACAAGCCTTACCCTGGGCCTCGACCCTAAAACAAACCTATCCATGGGCCCCGACCCTAAAACAACCCGAACCCTGGACCCTGGCCCAGACCCCAAAACAACCCTAACACTGGGCCCTGGCGTTGACCCTAAAACAACACTAACCCGGGGCCCCGGCCCTGAACCTAAAACAACCCTAAACCTGGGCCCCGGCCCTGACACTAAAACAAGCCTAACCCTGGACCCTGGCCCTGACCCTAAAACAACCCTAAACCTGGGTCATGGACCTGACCCTAAAACAACCCTAACCCTGGGCGCTGGCACTAAAACATGCCTAACCCTGGGCCCAGGTCCTCACCCTAAAACAACCCTAACCCTGGGCCCTGGCCGTGACCCTAAAACAACCCTAACCCTGGGCCCTGGCCCGACCCTAAAACAACCCTAACCCTGGGCCCTGGCCCTGACCCTAAAACAGCGCTAACCCTGGGCCCTGGCCCTGACCCTAAAACAACCCTAACCCTCGGCCCAGGCCCTGACCCTAAAACAACCCTAACCCTGGGACCTGGCCCTGACCCTAAAACAACCCTAACACTGGGCCCTGGCCCTGACCCTAAAACAACCCTAACCCTGGGCCCTGGCCCTGACCCTAAAACAACCATAATCCTGGGCCCTGGCCCTGACCCTAAAACAACCATAACCCTGGGCCCTGGCCCTGACCCTAAAACAACCCTAACCCAGGGCCCTGACCCTAAAACAACCCTAACCCTGGGCCCGGACCCTAAAACAACCTTAACCCTGGGCCCTGGCACTAAAACAAGCCTAAACCTGGGCCCAGGTCCTGACCCTAAAACAACCCTAACATTGGAACCTGGCCGTGACACTAAAACAACCCTAACCCTGGGCCCTGGCCCTGACCCTAAAACAACCCTAACCCTGGGCCCTGGCCCTGACCCTAAAACAACCCTAACCCAGGGCCCTGGCCCTGACCCTAAAACAACCCTAAACCTGGGACCTGGCCCTGACCCTAAAACAGCCTAACCCTGGGCCCTGGCCCTGACCCTAAAACAAGCCTAACCCTGGGCCCTGGCCCTGACCCTAAAACAACCCTAACCCTGGGCCCTGGACCTGACCGAAAAACAACCCTAACCCTGGGCCTTGGCCCTGACCCTAAAACAAGCCTAACCCTGGGCCCTGGCCCTGACCCTAAAACAAGCCTAACCCTGGGCCCTGGCCCTGACCCTAAAACAAGCCTAACCCTGGGCCCTGGCCCTGACCCTAAAACAAGCCTAACCATGGGCCCTGGCCCTGACCCTAAAACAACCCTAACCCTGGGCCCTGTCCCTGACCCTAAAACAAGCCTAACCCTGGGCCCTGGCCCTGACCCTAAAACAAGCGTAACCCTGGGCCCTGGCCCTGACCCTAAAACAACCCTAAACCTGGGCCCAGGCCCTGACCTAAAACAACCCAAATGCTGGGCCCTGGCCCTGACCTAAAACAACCCTGAACCTGGGCCCTGGGCCTGACCGTAAAACAAAACTAACCCTGGGCCCTGGCACTAAAACAAGCCTAACCGTGGGCCCAGGTCCTGACCCTATAACAACCCTAACCCTGGGCCCTGGCCATGACCCAAAAACAACCCTAACCCTGTGCCCTGACCCTGACCCTAAAACAACACTAACCCGGGGCCCTGGCCCTGAACCGAAAACAACCCTAACCCTGGGTCCTGGACCTGACCCTAAAACAACCCTAAACCTGCGCCCTGGCCCTGACCCTAAAACAACCCTAACCCTGGGCCCTGGCCCTGACCCTAAAACAACCCTAACCCCGGGCCCTGGCCCTGACCTAAAACAACCCTAACCCTGGGCCCTGGCCCTGACCCTAAAACAACCCTAACCCTGGGACCTGGCACTAAAATAAGCCTAACCCTGGACCCAGGTCCTGACCCTAAAACAACCCTAACCCTGGGCCCTGGCCCTCACCCTAAAACAACCCTAACCCTGGGCCCTGGCCTTGACCCTAAAACAACCCTAACCCTGGGCCCTGGCCCTGACCCTAAAAGAACCCTAACCCTGGGAACTGGCCCTGACCATAAAACAAGCCTAACACTGGGCCCTGGCCCTGACCCTAAAACAAGCCTAACCCTGGGCCCTGGCCCTGACCCTAAAACAACCCTAACCCTGGGCCCTGGCCATGACCCTAAAACAACCCTAACCCTGGGCCCTGGCCCTGACCCTAAAACAACCCTAACCCTGGGCCCTGGCCCTGACCCTAAAACAAGCCTAACCCTGGGCCCTGGCCCTGACCGTAAAACAAGCCTAACCCGGGGCCCTGTCCCTGACCCTAAAACAAGCCTAACCCTGGGCCCTATCCCTGACCATAAAACAACCCTCACCCTGGGCCCTATCCCTGACCCTAAAACAAGCCTAAACCTGGGCCCCGGCCCTGACCCCAAAACAAGCCTACCCCTGGGCCCTGGCCCAGACCCTAAAAGAACCCTAAACCTGGGCCCTGGCCCTGACCTAAAACAACCCTAATGCTGGGCCCTGGCCCTGACCTAAAACAACCCTGACCCTGGGCCCTGGCCCTAACCGTAAAACAACCCTAACCCTGGGACCTCGCCCTGACCTAAAAGAACCCTAAACCTGGGCCCTGGCCCTGACCATAAAACAACCCTAACCCTGTGCCCTGGCACTAAAACAAGCCTAACCCTGGGCCCAGGTCCTGACCCTAAAACAACCCTAACACTGGGCCCTGGCCCTGACACTAAAACAACCCTAAACCTGGGCCCTGGACCTGACCCTAAAACAACCCTAACCCTGGTCCCTTGCCCTGACCCTAAAACAACCCTAACCCTGGGCCCTGGCCCTGACCCTAAAACAAGCCTAACCCTGGGCCCTGGCCCTGACCCTAAAACAACCCTAACCCAGGGCCCTGGACCTGACCCAAAAACAACCCTAACCCTGGGTCCTGGCCTTGACCCTAAAACAACCCTAACCCTGGGCCCGGGCCCTGACCCTAAAACAAGCCTTACCCTGGGCCTCGACCCTAAAACAAACCTATCCATGGGCCCCGACCCTAAAACAACCCGAACCCTGGACCCTGGCCCAGACCCCAAAACAACCCTAACACTGGGCCCTGGCGTTGACCCTAAAACAACACTAACCCGGGGCCCCGGCCCTGAACCTAAAACAACCCTAAACCTGGGCCCCGGCCCTGACACTAAAACAAGCCTAACCCTGGACCCTGGCCCTGACCCTAAAACAACCCTAAACCTGGGTCATGGACCTGACCCTAAAACAACCCTAACCCTGGGCGCTGGCACTAAAACATGCCTAACCCTGGGCCCAGGTCCTCACCCTAAAACAACCCTAACCCTGGGCCCTGGCCGTGACCCTAAAACAACCCTAACCCTGGGCCCTGGCCCGACCCTAAAACAACCCTAACCCTGGGCCCTGGCCCTGACCCTAAAACAGCGCTAACCCTGGGCCCTGGCCCTGACCCTAAAACAACCCTAACCCTCGGCCCAGGCCCTGACCCTAAAACAACCCTAACCCTGGGACCTGGCCCTGACCCTAAAACAACCCTAACACTGGGCCCTGGCCCTGACCCTAAAACAACCCTAACCCTGGGCCCTGGCCCTGACCCTAAAACAACCATAATCCTGGGCCCTGGCCCTGACCCTAAAACAACCATAACCCTGGGCCCTGGCCCTGACCCTAAAACAACCCTAACCCAGGGCCCTGACCCTAAAACAACCCTAACCCTGGGCCCGGACCCTAAAACAACCTTAACCCTGGGCCCTGGCACTAAAACAAGCCTAAACCTGGGCCCAGGTCCTGACCCTAAAACAACCCTAACATTGGAACCTGGCCGTGACACTAAAACAACCCTAACCCTGGGCCCTGGCCCTGACCCTAAAACAACCCTAACCCTGGGCCCTGGCCCTGACCCTAAAACAACCCTAACCCAGGGCCCTGGCCCTGACCCTAAAACAACCCTAAACCTGGGACCTGGCCCTGACCCTAAAACAGCCTAACCCTGGGCCCTGGCCCTGACCCTAAAACAAGCCTAACCCTGGGCCCTGGCCCTGACCCTAAAACAACCCTAACCCTGGGCCCTGGACCTGACCGAAAAACAACCCTAACCCTGGGCCTTGGCCCTGACCCTAAAACAAGCCTAACCCTGGGCCCTGGCCCTGACCCTAAAACAAGCCTAACCCTGGGCCCTGGCCCTGACCCTAAAACAAGCCTAACCCTGGGCCCTGGCCCTGACCCTAAAACAAGCCTAACCATGGGCCCTGGCCCTGACCCTAAAACAACCCTAACCCTGGGCCCTGTCCCTGACCCTAAAACAAGCCTAACCCTGGGCCCTGGCCCTGACCCTAAAACAAGCGTAACCCTGGGCCCTGGCCCTGACCCTAAAACAACCCTAAACCTGGGCCCAGGCCCTGACCTAAAACAACCCAAATGCTGGGCCCTGGCCCTGACCTAAAACAACCCTGAACCTGGGCCCTGGGCCTGACCGTAAAACAAAACTAACCCTGGGCCCTGGCACTAAAACAAGCCTAACCGTGGGCCCAGGTCCTGACCCTATAACAACCCTAACCCTGGGCCCTGGCCATGACCCAAAAACAACCCTAACCCTGTGCCCTGACCCTGACCCTAAAACAACACTAACCCGGGGCCCTGGCCCTGAACCGAAAACAACCCTAACCCTGGGTCCTGGACCTGACCCTAAAACAACCCTAAACCTGCGCCCTGGCCCTGGCCCTAAAACAACCCTAACCCTGGGCCCTGGCCCTGACCCTAAAACAACCCTAACCCCGGGCCCTGGCCCTGACCTAAAACAACCCTAACCCTGGGCCCTGGCCCTGACCCTAAAACAACCCTAACCCTGGGACCTGGCACTAAAATAAGCCTAACCCTGGACCCAGGTCCTGACCCTAAAACAACCCTAACCCTGGGCCCTGGCCCTCACCCTAAAACAACCCTAACCCTGGGCCCTGGCCTTGACCCTAAAACAACCCTAACCCTGGGCCCTGGCCCTGACCCTAAAAGAACCCTAACCCTGGGAACTGGCCCTGACCATAAAACAAGCCTAACACTGGGCCCTGGCCCTGACCCTAAAACAAGCCTAACCCTGGGCCCTGGCCCTGACCCTAAAACAACCCTAACCCTGGGCCCTGGCCATGACCCTAAAACAACCCTAACCCTGGGCCCTGGCCCTGACCCTAAAACAACCCTAACCCTGGGCCCTGGCCCTGACCCTAAAACAAGCCTAACCCTGGGCCCTGGCCCTGACCGTAAAACAAGCCTAACCCGGGGCCCTGTCCCTGACCCTAAAACAAGCCTAACCCTGGGCCCTATCCCTGACCATAAAACAACCCTCACCCTGGGCCCTATCCCTGACCCTAAAACAAGCCTAAACCTGGGCCCCGGCCCTGACCCCAAAACAAGCCTACCCCTGGGCCCTGGCCCAGACCCTAAAAGAACCCTAAACCTGGGCCCTGGCCCTGACCTAAAACAACCCTAATGCTGGGCCCTGGCCCTGACCTAAAACAACCCTGACCCTGGGCCCTGGCCCTAACCGTAAAACAACCCTAACCCTGGGACCTCGCCCTGACCTAAAAGAACCCTAAACCTGGGCCCTGGCCCTGACCATAAAACAACCCTAACCCTGTGCCCTGGCACTAAAACAAGCCTAACCCTGGGCCCAGGTCCTGACCCTAAAACAACCCTAACACTGGGCCCTGGCCCTGACACTAAAACAACCCTAAACCTGGGCCCTGGACCTGACCCTAAAACAACCCTAACCCTGGTCCCTTGCCCTGACCCTAAAACAACCCTAACCCTGGGCCCTGGCCCTGACCCTAAAACAAGCCTAACCCTGGGCCCTGGCCCTGACCCTAAAACAACCCTAACCCAGGGCCCTGGACCTGACCCAAAAACAACCCTAACCCTGGGTCCTGGCCTTGACCCTAAAACAACCCTAACCCTGGGCCCGGGCCCTGACCCTAAAACAAGCCTTACCCTGGGCCTCGACCCTAAAACAAACCTATCCATGGGCCCCGACCCTAAAACAACCCGAACCCTGGACCCTGGCCCAGACCCCAAAACAACCCTAACACTGGGCCCTGGCGTTGACCCTAAAACAACACTAACCCGGGGCCCCGGCCCTGAACCTAAAACAACCCTAACCCTGGGCCCTGTCCCTGACCCTAAAACAAGCCTAACCCTGGGCCCTGGCCCTGACCCTAAAACAAGCCTAACCCTGGGCCCTGGCCCTGACCCTAAAACAACCCTAACCCAGGGCCCTGGACCTGACCCAAAAACAACCCTAACCCTGGGTCCTGGCCTTGACCCTAAAACAAGCCTAACCCTGGGCCCTGGCCCTGACCCTAAAACAAGCCTAACCCTGGGCCCTGGCCCTGACCCTAAAACAAGCCTAACCCTGGGCCCTGGCCCTGACCCTAAAACAACCCTAACCCTGGGCCCTGTCCCTGACCCTAAAACAAGCCTAACCCTGGGCCCTGGCCCTGACCCTAAAACAAGCGTAACCCTAGGCCCTGGCCCTGACCCTAAAACAACCCTAAACCTGGGCCCTGGCCCTGACCTAAAACAACCCTAATGCTGGGCCCTGGCCCTGACCTAAAACAACCCTGAACCTGGGCCCTGGCCCTAACCGTCAAACAAACCTAATCCTGGGCCCTGGCACTAAAACAAGCCTAACCGTGGGCCCAGGTCCTGACCCTATCACAACCCTAACCCTGGGCCCTGGCCCTGACCCTAAAACAAGCCTAACCCGGGGCCCTGGCCCTGACCCTAAAACAAGCCTAACCCTGGGCCCTGGCCCTGACCCTAAAACAAGCCTAACCCTGGGCCCTGGCCCTGAACCTAAAACAACCCTCAACCTGGGCCCTGACCCTGACCTAAAACAACAATAATGCTGGGCCCTGGCCCTGACCTAAAACAACCCTGAACCAGGGCCCTGGCCCTGACCGTAAAACAAACCTAACCCTGGGCCCTGGCACTAAAACAAGCCTAACCGTGGGTCCACCTCCTGACCCTATAACAACCCTAACCCTGGGCCCTGGCCCTGACCCTAAAACAACCCTAACCCTGGGCCCTGGCCCTGAACCTAAAACAACCCTAACCCTGGGCCCTGGCCCTGACCCTGAAACAACCCTAACCCTGGGCCCGGGCCCTGACCCTAAAACAAGCCTTACCCTGGGACCTGGCCCTGACCTAAAACAACCCTAATCCCGGGCCCTGGCCCTGACCTAAAACAACCCTAACCCTGGGCCCTGGCCCTGACCCTAAAACAACCCTAACCCTGGGACCTGGCACTAAAATAAGCCTAACCCTGGACCCAGGTCCTGACCCTAAAACAACCCTAACCCTGGGCCCTGGCCCTCACCCTAAAACAACCCTAACCCTGGGCCCTGGCCTTGACCCTAAAACAACCCTAACCCTGGGCCCTGGCCCTGACCCTAAAAGAACCCTAACCCTGGGAACTGGCCCTGACCATAAAACAAGCCTAACACTGGGCCCTGGCCCTGACCCTAAAACAAGCCTAACCCTGGGCCCTGGCCCTGACCCTAAAACAACCCTAACCCTGGGCCCTGGCCATGACCCTAAAACAACCCTAACCCTGGGCCCTGGCCCTGACCCTAAAACAACCCTAACCCTGGGCCCTGGCCCTGACCCTAAAACAAGCCTAACTCTGGGCCCTGGCCCTGACCCTAAAACAACCCTAACCCTGGGCCCTGTCCCTGACCCTAAAACAAGCCTAACCCTGGGCCCTGGCCCTGACCCTAAAACAAGCGTAACCCTGGGCCCTGGCCCTGACCCTAAAACAACCCTAAACCTGGGCCCTGGCCCTGACCTAAAACAACCCTAATGCTGGGCCCTGGCCCTGACCTAAAACAACCCTGAACCTGGGCCCTGGCCCTGACCGTAAAACAAACCTAATCCTGGGCCCTGGCACTAAAACAAGCCTAACCGTGGGCCCAGGTCCTGACCCTATCACAACCCTAACCCTGGGCCCTGGCCCTGACCCTAAAACAAGCCTAACCCGGGGCCCTGGCCCTGACCCTAAAACAAGCCTAACCCTGGGCCCTGGCCCTGAACCTAAAACAACCCTAAACCTGGGCCCTGACCCTGACCTAAAACAACAATAATGCTGGGCCCTGGCCCTGACCTAAAACAACCCTGAACCAGGGCCCTGGCCCTGACCGTAAAACAAACCTAACCCTGGGCCCTGGCACTAAAACAAGCCTAACCGTGGGTCCACGTCCCGACCCTATAACAACCCTAACCCTGGGCCCTGGCCCTGACCCTAAAACAACCCTAACCCTGGGCCCTGGCCCTGAACCTAAAGCAACCCTAACCCTGGGCCCTGGCCCTGACCCTAAAACAACCCTAACCCTGGGCCCGGGCCCTGACCCTAAAACAAGCCTTACCCTGGGCCTCGACCCTAAAACAAACCTATCCATGGGCCCCGACCCTAAAACAACCCGAACCCTGGACCCTGGCCCAGACCCCAAAACAACCCTAACACTGGGCCCTGGCGTTGACCCTAAAACAACACTAACCCGGGGCCCCGGCCCTGAACCTAAAACAACCCTAAACCTGGGCCCCGGCCCTGACACTAAAACAAGCCTAACCCTGGACCCTGGCCCTGACCCTAAAACAACCCTAAACCTGGGTCATGGACCTGACCCTAAAACAACCCTAACCCTGGGCGCTGGCACTAAAACATGCCTAACCCTGGGCCCAGGTCCTCACCCTAAAACAACCCTAACCCTGGGCCCTGGCCGTGACCCTAAAACAACCCTAACCCTGGGCCCTGGCCCGACCCTAAAACAACCCTAACCCTGGGCCCTGGCCCTGACCCTAAAACAGCGCTAACCCTGGGCCCTGGCCCTGACCCTAAAACAACCCTAACCCTCGGCCCAGGCCCTGACCCTAAAACAACCCTAACCCTGGGACCTGGCCCTGACCCTAAAACAACCCTAACACTGGGCCCTGGCCCTGACCCTAAAACAACCCTAACCCTGGGCCCTGGCCCTGACCCTAAAACAACCATAATCCTGGGACCTGGCCCTGACCCTAAAACAACCATAACCCTGGGCCCTGGCCCTGACCCTAAAACAACCCTAACCCAGGGCCCTGACCCTAAAACAACCCTAACCCTGGGCCCGGACCCTAAAACAACCTTAACCCTGGGCCCTGGCACTAAAACAAGCCTAAACCTGGGCCCAGGTCCTGACCCTAAAACAACCCTAACATTGGAACCTGGCCGTGACACTAAAACAACCCTAACCCTGGGCCCTGGCCCTGACCCTAAAACAACCCTAACCCTGGGCCCTGGCCCTGACCCTAAAACAACCCTAACCCAGGGCCCTGGCCCTGACCCTAAAACAACCCTAAACCTGGGACCTGGCCCTGACCCTAAAACAGCCTAACCCTGGGCCCTGGCCCTGACCCTAAAACAAGCCTAACCCTGGGCCCTGGCCCTGACCCTAAAACAACCCTAACCCTGGGCCCTGGACCTGACCGAAAAACAACCCTAACCCTGGGCCTTGGCCCTGACCCTAAAACAAGCCTAACCCTGGGCCCTGGCCCTGACCCTAAAACAAGCCTAACCCTGGGCCCTGGCCCTGACCCTAAAACAAGCCTAACCCTGGGCCCTGGCCCTGACCCTAAAACAAGCCTAACCATGGGCCCTGGCCCTGACCCTAAAACAACCCTAACCCTGGGCCCTGTCCCTGACCCTAAAACAAGCCTAACCCTGGGCCCTGGCCCTGACCCTAAAACAAGCGTAACCCTGGGCCCTGGCCCTGACCCTAAAACAACCCTAAACCTGGGCCCAGGCCCTGACCTAAAACAACCCAAATGCTGGGCCCTGGCCCTGACCTAAAACAACCCTGAACCTGGGCCCTGGGCCTGACCGTAAAACAAAACTAACCCTGGGCCCTGGCACTAAAACAAGCCTAACCGTGGGCCCAGGTCCTGACCCTATAACAACCCTAACCCTGGGCCCTGGCCATGACCCAAAAACAACCCTAACCCTGTGCCCTGACCCTGACCCTAAAACAACCCTAACCCGGGGCCCTGGCCCTGAACCGAAAACAACCCTAACCCTGGGTCCTGGACCTGACCCTAAAACAACCCTAAACCTGCGCCCTGGCCCTGACCCTAAAACAACCCTAACCCTGGGCCCTGGCCCTGACCCTAAAACAACCCTAACCCCGGGCCCTGGCCCTGACCTAAAACAACCCTAACCCTGGGCCCTGGCCCTGACCCTAAAACAACCCTAACCCTGGGACCTGGCACTAAAATAAGCCTAACCCTGGACCCAGGTCCTGACCCTAAAACAACCCTAACCCTGGGCCCTGGCCCTCACCCTAAAACAACCCTAACCCTGGGCCCTGGCCTTGACCCTAAAACAACCCTAACCCTGGGCCCTGGCCCTGACCCTAAAAGAACCCTAACCCTGGGAACTGGCCCTGACCATAAAACAAGCCTAACACTGGGCCCTGGCCCTGACCCTAAAACAAGCCTAACCCTGGGCCCTGGCCCTGACCCTAAAACAACCCTAACCCTGGGCCCTGGCCATGACCCTAAAACAACCCTAACCCTGGGCCCTGGCCCTGACCCTAAAACAACCCTAACCCTGGGCCCTGGCCCTGACCCTAAAACAAGCCTAACCCTGGGCCCTGGCCCTGACCGTAAAACAAGCCTAACCCGGGGCCCTGTCCCTGACCCTAAAACAAGCCTAACCCTGGGCCCTATCCCTGACCATAAAACAACCCTCACCCTGGGCCCTATCCCTGACCCTAAAACAAGCCTAAACCTGGGCCCCGGCCCTGACCCCAAAACAAGCCTACCCCTGGGCCCTGGCCCAGACCCTAAAAGAACCCTAAACCTGGGCCCTGGCCCTGACCTAAAACAACCCTAATGCTGGGCCCTGGCCCTGACCTAAAACAACCCTGACCCTGGGCCCTGGCCCTAACCGTAAAACAACCCTAACCCTGGGACCTCGCCCTGACCTAAAAGAACCCTAAACCTGGGCCCTGGCCCTGACCATAAAACAACCCTAACCCTGTGCCCTGGCACTAAAACAAGCCTAACCCTGGGCCCAGGTCCTGACCCTAAAACAACCCTAACACTGGGCCCTGGCCCTGACACTAAAACAACCCTAAACCTGGGCCCTGGCCCTGACCCTAAAACAACCCTAACCCTGGTCCCTTGCCCTGACCCTAAAACAACCCTAACCCTGGGCCCTGGCCCTGACCCTAAAACAACCCTAAACCTGGTACCTGGCCCCGACCCTAAAACAGCCTAACCCTGGGCCCTGGCCCTGACCCTAAAACAAGCCTAACCCTGGGCCCTGGCCCTGACCCTAAAACAACCCTAACCCAGGGCCCTGGACCTGACCCAAAAACAACCCTAACCCTGGGTCCTGGCCTTGACCCTAAAACAAGCCTAACCCTGGGCCCTGGCCCTGACCCTAAAACAAGCCTAACCCTGGGCCCTGGCCCTGACCCTAAAACAAGCCTAACCCTGGGCCCTGGCCCTGACCCTAAAACAACCCTAACCCTGGGCCCTGTCCCTGACCCTAAAACAAGCCTAACCCTGGGCCCTGGCCCTGACCCTAAAACAAGCGTAACCCTAGGCCCTGGCCCTGACCCTAAAACAACCCTAAACCTGGGCCCTGGCCCTGACCTAAAACAACCCTAATGCTGGGCCCTGGCCCTGACCTAAAACAACCCTGAACCTGGGCCCTGGCCCTAACCGTCAAACAAACCTAATCCTGGGCCCTGGCACTAAAACAAGCCTAACCGTGGGCCCAGGTCCTGACCCTATCACAACCCTAACCCTGGGCCCTGGCCCTGACCCTAAAACAAGCCTAACCCGGGGCCCTGGCCCTGACCCTAAAACAAGCCTAACCCTGGGCCCTGGCCCTGACCCTAAAACAAGCCTAACCCTGGGCCCTGGCCCTGAACCTAAAACAACCCTAAACCTGGGCCCTGACCCTGACCTAAAACAACAATAATGCTGGGCCCTGGCCCTGACCTAAAACAACCCTGAACCAGGGCCCTGGCCCTGACCGTAAAACAAACCTAACCCTGGGCCCTGGCACTAAAACAAGCCTAACCGTGGGTCCACCTCCTGACCCTATAACAACCCTAACCCTGGGCCCTGGCCCTGACCCTAAAACAACCCTAACCCTGGGCCCTGGCCCTGAACCTAAAACAACCCTAACCCTGGGCCCTGGCCCTGACCCTGAAACAACCCTAACCCTGGGCCCGGGCCCTGACCCTAAAACAAGCCTTACCCTGGGACCTGGCCCTGACCTAAAACAACCCTAATCCCGGGCCCTGGCCCTGACCTAAAACAACCCTAACCCTGGGCCCTGGCCCTGACCCTAAAACAACCCTAACCCTGGGACCTGGCACTAAAATAAGCCTAACCCTGGACCCAGGTCCTGACCCTAAAACAACCCTAACCCTGGGCCCTGGCCCTCACCCTAAAACAACCCTAACCCTGGGCCCTGGCCTTGACCCTAAAACAACCCTAACCCTGGGCCCTGGCCCTGACCCTAAAAGAACCCTAACCCTGGGAACTGGCCCTGACCATAAAACAAGCCTAACACTGGGCCCTGGCCCTGACCCTAAAACAAGCCTAACCCTGGGCCCTGGCCCTGACCCTAAAACAACCCTAACCCTGGGCCCTGGCCATGACCCTAAAACAACCCTAACCCTGGGCCCTGGCCCTGACCCTAAAACAACCCTAACCCTGGGCCCTGGCCCTGACCCTAAAACAAGCCTAACCCTGGGCCCTGGCCCTGACCGTAAAACAAGCCTAACCCTGGGCCCTGTCCCTGATCGTAAAACAAGCCTAACCCTGGGCCCTATCCCTGACCATAAAACAACCCTCACCCTGGGCCCTATCCCTGACCCTAAAACAAGCCTAAACATGGGCCCCGGCCCTGACCCCAAAACAAGCCTACCCCTGGGCCCTGGCCCAGACCCTAAAAGAACCCTAAACCTGGGCCCTGGCCCTGACCTAAAACAACCCTAATGCTGGGCCCTGGCCCTGACCTAAAACAACCCTGACCCTGGGCCCTGGCCCTAACCGTAAAACAACCCTAACCCTGGGACCTCGCCCTGACCTAAAAGAACCCTAACCCTGGGCCCTGGCCCTGACCATAAAACAACCCTAACCCTGTGCCCTGGCACTAAAACAAGCCTAACCCTGGGCCCAGGTCCTGACCCTAAAACAACCCTAACACTGGGCCCTGGCCCTGACACTAAAACAACCCTAAACCTGGGCCCTGGCCCTGACCCTAAAACAACCCTAAACCTGGGCCCTTGCCCTGACCCTAAAACAACCCTAACCCTGGGCCCTGGCCCTGACCCTAAAACAACCCTAAACCTGGTACCTGGCCCCGACCCTAAAACAGCCTAACCCTGGGCCCTGGCCCTGACCCTAAAACAAGCCTAACCCTGGGCCCTGGCCCTGACCCTAAAACAACCCTAACCCAGGGCCCTGGACCTGACCCAAAAACAACCCTAACCCTGGGTCCTGGCCTTGACCCTAAAACAAGCCTAACCCTGGGCCCTGGCCCTGACCCTAAAACAAGCCTAACCCTGGGCCCTGGCCCTGACCCTAAAACAAGCCTAACCCTGGGCCCTGGCCCTGACCCTAAAACAACCCTAACCCTGGGCCCTGGCCCTGACCCTAAAACAAGCCTAACCCTGGGCCCTGGCCCTGACCCTAAAACAACCCTAACCCTGGGCCCTGGCCCTGACCCTAAAACAACCCTAAACCTGGGCCCTGGCCCTGACCTAAAACAACCCTAATGCTGGGCCCTGGCCCTGACCTAAAACAACCCTGAACCTGGGCCCTGGCCCTGACCGTCAAACAAACCTAATCCTGGGCCCTGGCACTAAAACAAGCCTAACCGTGGGCCCAGGTCCTGACCCTATCACAACCCTAACCCTGGGCCCTGGCCCTGACCCTAAAACAAGCCTAACCCGGGGCCCTGGCCCTGACCCTAAAACAAGCCTAACCCTGGGCCCTGGCCCTGACCCTAAAACAAGCCTAACCCTGGGCCCTGGCCCTGAACCTAAAACAACCCTAAACCTGGGCCCTGACCCTGACCTAAAACAACAATAATGCTGGGCCCTGGCCCTGACCTAAAACAACCCTGAACCAGGGCCCTGGCCCTGACCGTAAAACAAACCTAACCCTGGGCCCTGGCACTAAAACAAGCCTAACCGTGGGTCCACCTCCTGACCCTATAACAACCCTAACCCTGGGCCCTGGCCCTGACCCTAAAACAACCCTAACCCTGGGCCCTGGCCCTGAACCTAAAACAACCCTAACCCTGGGCCCTGGCCCTGACCCTGAAACAACCCTAACCCTGGGCCCGGGCCCTGACCCTAAAACAAGCCTTACCCTGGGACCTGGCCCTGACCTAAAACAACCCTAATCCCGGGCCCTGGCCCTGACCTAAAACAACCCTAACCCTGGGCCCTGGCCCTGACCCTAAAACAACCCTAACCCTGGGACCTGGCACTAAAATAAGCCTAACCCTGGACCCAGGTCCTGACCCTAAAACAACCCTAACCCTGGGCCCTGGCCCTCACCCTAAAACAACCCTAACCCTGGGCCCTGGCCTTGACCCTAAAACAACCCTAACCCTGGGCCCTGGCCCTGACCCTAAAAGAACCCTAACCCTGGGAACTGGCCCTGACCATAAAACAAGCCTAACACTGGGCCCTGGCCCTGACCCTAAAACAAGCCTAACCCTGGGCCCTGGCCCTGACCCTAAAACAACCCTAACCCTGGGCCCTGGCCATGACCCTAAAACAACCCTAACCCTGGGCCCTGGCCCTGACCCTAAAACAACCCTAACCCTGGGCCCTGGCCCTGACCCTAAAACAAGCCTAACCCTGGGCCCTGGCCCTGACCGTAAAACAAGCCTAACCCGGGGCCCTGTCCCTGATCATAAAACAAGCCTAACCCTGGGCCCTATCCCTGACCATAAAACAACCCTCACCCTGGGCCCTATCCCTGACCCTAAAACAAGCCTAAACATGGGCCCCGGCCCTGACCCCAAAACAAGCCTACCCCTGGGCCCTGGCCCAGACCCTAAAAGAACCCTAAACCTGGGCCCTGGCCCTGACCTAAAACAACCCTAATGCTGGGCCCTGGCCCTGACCTAAAACAACCCTGACCCTGGGCCCTGGCCCTAACCGTAAAACAACCCTAACCCTGGGACCTCGCCCTGACCTAAAAGAACCCTAACCCTGGGCCCTGGCCCTGACCATAAAACAACCCTAACCCTGTGCCCTGGCACTAAAACAAGCCTAACCCTGGGCCCAGGTCCTGACCCTAAAACAACCCTAACACTGGGCCCTGGCCCTGACACTAAAACAACCCTAAACCTGGGCCCTGGCCCTGACCCTAAAACAACCCTAACCCTGGGCCCTTGCCCTGACCCTAAAACAACCCTAACCCTGGGCCCTGGCCCTGACCCTAAAACAACCCTAAACCTGGTACCTGGCCCCGACCCTAAAACAGCCTAACCCTGGGCCCTGGCCCTGACCCTAAAACAAGCCTAACCCTGGGCCCTGGCCCTGACCCTAAAACAACCCTAACCCAGGGCCCTGGACCTGACCCAAAAACAACCCTAACCCTGGGTCCTGGCCTTGACCCTAAAACAAGCCTAACCCTGGGCCCTGGCCCTGACCCTAAAACAAGCCTAACCCTGGGCCCTGGCCCTGACCCTAAAACAAGCCTAACCCTGGGCCCTGGCCCTGACCCTAAAACAACCCTAACCCTGGGCCCTGTCCCTGACCCTAAAACAAGCCTAACCCTGGGCCCTGGCCCTGACCCTAAAACAAGCGTAACCCTGGGCCCTGGCCCTGACCCTAAAACAACCCTAAACCTGGGCCCAGGCCCTGACCTAAAACAACCCAAATGCTGGGCCCTGGCCCTGACCTAAAACAACCCTGAACCTGGGCCCTGGGCCTGACCGTAAAACAAAACTAACCCTGGGCCCTGGCACTAAAACAAGCCTAACCGTGGGCCCAGGTCCTGACCCTATAACAACCCTAACCCTGGGCCCTGGCCATGACCCAAAAACAACCCTAACCCTGTGCCCTGACCCTGACCCTAAAACAACCCTAACCCGGGGCCCTGGCCCTGAACCGAAAACAACCCTAACCCTGGGTCCTGGACCTGACCCTAAAACAACCCTAAACCTGCGCCCTGGCCCTGACCCTAAAACAACCCTAACCCTGGGCCCTGGCCCTGACCCTAAAACAACCCTAACCCCGGGCCCTGGCCCTGACCTAAAACAACCCTAACCCTGGGCCCTGGCCCTGACCCTAAAACAACCCTAACCCTGGGACCTGGCACTAAAATAAGCCTAACCCTGGACCCAGGTCCTGACCCTAAAACAACCCTAACCCTGGGCCCTGGCCCTCACCCTAAAACAACCCTAACCCTGGGCCCTGGCCTTGACCCTAAAACAACCCTAACCCTGGGCCCTGGCCCTGACCCTAAAAGAACCCTAACCCTGGGAACTGGCCCTGACCATAAAACAAGCCTAACACTGGGCCCTGGCCCTGACCCTAAAACAAGCCTAACCCTGGGCCCTGGCCCTGACCCTAAAACAACCCTAACCCTGGGCCCTGGCCATGACCCTAAAACAACCCTAACCCTGGGCCCTGGCCCTGACCCTAAAACAACCCTAACCCTGGGCCCTGGCCCTGACCCTAAAACAAGCCTAACCCTGGGCCCTGGCCCTGACCGTAAAACAAGCCTAACCCGGGGCCCTGTCCCTGACCCTAAAACAAGCCTAACCCTGGGCCCTATCCCTGACCATAAAACAACCCTCACCCTGGGCCCTATCCCTGACCCTAAAACAAGCCTAAACCTGGGCCCCGGCCCTGACCCCAAAACAAGCCTACCCCTGGGCCCTGGCCCAGACCCTAAAAGAACCCTAAACCTGGGCCCTGGCCCTGACCTAAAACAACCCTAATGCTGGGCCCTGGCCCTGACCTAAAACAACCCTGACCCTGGGCCCTGGCCCTAACCGTAAAACAACCCTAACCCTGGGACCTCGCCCTGACCTAAAAGAACCCTAAACCTGGGCCCTGGCCCTGACCATAAAACAACCCTAACCCTGTGCCCTGGCACTAAAACAAGCCTAACCCTGGGCCCAGGTCCTGACCCTAAAACAACCCTAACACTGGGCCCTGGCCCTGACACTAAAACAACCCTAAACCTGGGCCCTGGCCCTGACCCTAAAACAACCCTAACCCTGGTCCCTTGCCCTGACCCTAAAACAACCCTAACCCTGGGCCCTGGCCCTGACCCTAAAACAACCCTAAACCTGGTACCTGGCCCCGACCCTAAAACAGCCTAACCCTGGGCCCTGGCCCTGACCCTAAAACAAGCCTAACCCTGGGCCCTGGCCCTGACCCTAAAACAACCGTAACCCAGGGCCCTGGACCTGACCCAAAAACAACCCTAACCCTGGGTCCTGGCCTTGACCCTAAAACAAGCCTAACCCTGGGCCCTGGCCCTGACCCTAAAACAAGCCTAACCCTGGGCCCTGGCCCTGACCCTAAAACAAGCCTAACCCTGGGCCCTGGCCCTGACCCTAAAACAAGCCTAACCCTGGGCCCTGGCCCTGACCCTAAAACAAGCCTAACCCTGGGCCCTGGCCCTGACCCTAAAACAACCCTAACCCTGGGCCCTGTCCCTGACCCTAAAACAAGCCTAACCCTGGGCCCTGGCCCTGACCCTAAAACAAGCGTAACCCTAGGCCCTGGCCCTGACCCTAAAACAACCCTAAACCTGGGCCCTGGCCCTGACCTAAAACAACCCTAATGCTGGGCCCTGGCCCTGACCTAAAACAACCCTGAACCTGGGCCCTGGCCCTAACCGTCAAACAAACCTAATCCTGGGCCCTGGCACTAAAACAAGCCTAACCGTGGGCCCAGGTCCTGACCCTATCACAACCCTAACCCTGGGCCCTGGCCCTGACCCTAAAACAAGCCTAACCCGGGGCCCTGGCCCTGACCCTAAAACAAGCCTAACCCTGGGCCCTGGCCCTGACCCTAAAACAAGCCTAACCCTGGGCCCTGGCCCTGAACCTAAAACAACCCTAAACCTGGGCCCTGACCCTGACCTAAAACAACAATAATGCTGGGCCCTGGCCCTGACCTAAAACAACCCTGAACCAGGGCCCTGGCCCTGACCGTAAAACAAACCTAACCCTGGGCCCTGGCACTAAAACAAGCCTAACCGTGGGTCCACCTCCTGACCCTATAACAACCCTAACCCTGGGCCCTGGCCCTGACCCTAAAACAACCCTAACCCTGGGCCCTGGCCCTGAACCTAAAACAACCCTAACCCTGGGCCCTGGCCCTGACCCTGAAACAACCCTAACCCTGGGACCTGGCACTAAAATAAGCCTAACCCTGGACCCAGGTCCTGACCCTAAAACAACCCTAACCCTGGGCCCTGGCCCTCACCCTAAAACAACCCTAACCCTGGGCCCTGGCCTTGACCCTAAAACAACCCTAACCCTGGGCCCTGGCCCTGACCCTAAAAGAACCCTAACCCTGGGAACTGGCCCTGACCATAAAACAAGCCTAACACTGGGCCCTGGCCCTGACCCTAAAACAAGCCTAACCCTGGGCCCTGGCCCTGACCCTAAAACAACCCTAACCCTGGGCCCTGGCCATGACCCTAAAACAACCCTAACCCTGGGCCCTGGCCCTGACCCTAAAACAACCCTAACCCTGGGCCCTGGCCCTGACCCTAAAACAAGCCTAACCCTGGGCCCTGGCCCTGACCGTAAAACAAGCCTAACCCTGGGCCCTGTCCCTGATCATAAAACAAGCCTAACCCTGGGCCCTATCCCTGACCATAAAACAACCCTCACCCTGGGCCCTATCCCTGACCCTAAAACAAGCCTAAACATGGGCCCCGGCCCTGACCCCAAAACAAGCCTACCCCTGGGCCCTGGCCCAGACCCTAAAAGAACCCTAAACCTGGGCCCTGGCCCTGACCTAAAACAACCCTAATGCTGGGCCCTGGCCCTGACCTAAAACAACCCTGACCCTGGGCCCTGGCCCTAACCGTAAAACAACCCTAACCCTGGGACCTCGCCCTGACCTAAAAGAACCCTAACCCTGGGCCCTGGCCCTGACCATAAAACAACCCTAACCCTGTGCCCTGGCACTAAAACAAGCCTAACCCTGGGCCCAGGTCCTGACCCTAAAACAACCCTAACACTGGGCCCTGGCCCTGACACTAAAACAACCCTAAACCTGGGCCCTGGCCCTGACCCTAAAACAACCCTAACCCTGGTCCCTTGCCCTGACCCTAAAACAACCCTAACCCTGGGCCCTGGCCCTGACCCTAAAACAACCCTAAACCTGGTACCTGGCCCCGACCCTAAAACAGCCTAACCCTGGGCCCTGGCCCTGACCCTAAAACAAGCCTAACCCTGGGCCCTGGCCCTGACCCTAAAACAACCCTAACCCAGGGCCCTGGACCTGACCCAAAAACAACCCTAACCCTGGGTCCTGGCCTTGACCCTAAAACAAGCCTAACCCTGGGCCCTGGCCCTGACCCTAAAACAAGCCTAACCCTGGGCCCTGGCCCTGACCCTAAAACAAGCCTAACCCTGGGCCCTGGCCCTGACCCTAAAACAAGCCTAACCCTGGGCCCTGGCCCTGACCCTAAAACAACCCTAACCCTGGGCCCTGGCCCTGACCCTAAAACAACCCTAAACCTGGGCCCTGGCCCTGACCTAAAACAACCCTAATGCTGGGCCCTGGCCCTGACCTAAAACAACCCTGAACCTGGGCCCTGGCCCTGACCGTCAAACAAACCTAATCCTGGGCCCTGGCACTAAAACAAGCCTAACCGTGGGCCCAGGTCCTGACCCTATCACAACCCTAACCCTGGGCCCTGGCCCTGACCCTAAAACAAGCCTAACCCGGGGCCCTGGCCCTGACCCTAAAACAAGCCTAACCCTGGGCCCTGGCCCTGACCCTAAAACAAGCCTAACCCTGGGCCCTGGCCCTGAACCTAAAACAACCCTAAACCTGGGCCCTGACCCTGACCTAAAACAACAATAATGCTGGGCCCTGGCCCTGACCTAAAACAACCCTGAACCAGGGCCCTGGCCCTGACCGTAAAACAAACCTAACCCTGGGCCCTGGCACTAAAACAAGCCTAACCGTGGGTCCACCTCCTGACCCTATAACAACCCTAACCCTGGGCCCTGGCCCTGACCCTAAAACAACCCTAACCCTGGGCCCTGGCCCTGAACCTAAAACAACCCTAACCCTGGGCCCTGGCCCTGACCCTGAAACAACCCTAACCCTGGGCCCGGGCCCTGACCCTAAAACAAGCCTTACCCTGGGACCTGGCCCTGACCTAAAACAACCCTAATCCCGGGCCCTGGCCCTGACCTAAAACAACCCTAACCCTGGGCCCTGGCCCTGACCCTAAAACAACCCTAACCCTGGGACCTGGCACTAAAATAAGCCTAACCCTGGACCCAGGTCCTGACCCTAAAACAACCCTAACCCTGGGCCCTGGCCCTCACCCTAAAACAACCCTAACCCTGGGCCCTGGCCTTGACCCTAAAACAACCCTAACCCTGGGCCCTGGCCCTGACCCTAAAAGAACCCTAACCCTGGGAACTGGCCCTGACCATAAAACAAGCCTAACACTGGGCCCTGGCCCTGACCCTAAAACAAGCCTAACCCTGGGCCCTGGCCCTGACCCTAAAACAACCCTAACCCTGGGCCCTGGCCATGACCCTAAAACAACCCTAACCCTGGGCCCTGGCCCTGACCCTAAAACAACCCTAACCCTGGGCCCTGGCCCTGACCCTAAAACAAGCCTAACCCTGGGCCCTGGCCCTGACCGTAAAACAAGCCTAACCCGGGGCCCTGTCCCTGATCATAAAACAAGCCTAACCCTGGGCCCTATCCCTGACCATAAAACAACCCTCACCCTGGGCCCTATCCCTGACCCTAAAACAAGCCTAAACATGGGCCCCGGCCCTGACCCCAAAACAAGCCTACCCCTGGGCCCTGGCCCAGACCCTAAAAGAACCCTAAACCTGGGCCCTGGCCCTGACCTAAAACAACCCTAATGCTGGGCCCTGGCCCTGACCTAAAACAACCCTGACCCTGGGCCCTGGCCCTAACCGTAAAACAACCCTAACCCTGGGACCTCGCCCTGACCTAAAAGAACCCTAACCCTGGGCCCTGGCCCTGACCATAAAACAACCCTAACCCTGTGCCCTGGCACTAAAACAAGCCTAACCCTGGGCCCAGGTCCTGACCCTAAAACAACCCTAACACTGGGCCCTGGCCCTGACACTAAAACAACCCTAAACCTGGGCCCTGGCCCTGACCCTAAAACAACCCTAACCCTGGGCCCTTGCCCTGACCCTAAAACAACCCTAACCCTGGGCCCTGGCCCTGACCCTAAAACAACCCTAAACCTGGTACCTGGCCCCGACCCTAAAACAGCCTAACCCTGGGCCCTGGCCCTGACCCTAAAACAAGCCTAACCCTGGGCCCTGGCCCTGACCCTAAAACAACCCTAACCCAGGGCCCTGGACCTGACCCAAAAACAACCCTAACCCTGGGTCCTGGCCTTGACCCTAAAACAAGCCTAACCCTGGGCCCTGGCCCTGACCCTAAAACAAGCCTAACCCTGGGCCCTGGCCCTGACCCTAAAACAAGCCTAACCCTGGGCCCTGGCCCTGACCCTAAAACAACCCTAACCCTGGGCCCTGTCCCTGACCCTAAAACAAGCCTAACCCTGGGCCCTGGCCCTGACCCTAAAACAAGCGTAACCCTGGGCCCTGGCCCTGACCCTAAAACAACCCTAAACCTGGGCCCAGGCCCTGACCTAAAACAACCCAAATGCTGGGCCCTGGCCCTGACCTAAAACAACCCTGAACCTGGGCCCTGGGCCTGACCGTAAAACAAAACTAACCCTGGGCCCTGGCACTAAAACAAGCCTAACCGTGGGCCCAGGTCCTGACCCTATAACAACCCTAACCCTGGGCCCTGGCCATGACCCAAAAACAACCCTAACCCTGTGCCCTGACCCTGACCCTAAAACAACCCTAACCCGGGGCCCTGGCCCTGAACCGAAAACAACCCTAACCCTGGGTCCTGGACCTGACCCTAAAACAACCCTAAACCTGCGCCCTGGCCCTGACCCTAAAACAACCCTAACCCTGGGCCCTGGCCCTGACCCTAAAACAACCCTAACCCCGGGCCCTGGCCCTGACCTAAAACAACCCTAACCCTGGGCCCTGGCCCTGACCCTAAAACAACCCTAACCCTGGGACCTGGCACTAAAATAAGCCTAACCCTGGACCCAGGTCCTGACCCTAAAACAATCCTAACCCTGGGCCCTGGCCCTCACCCTAAAACAACCCTAACCCTGGGCCCTGGCCTTGACCCTAAAACAACCCTAACCCTGGGCCCTGGCCCTGACCCTAAAAGAACCCTAACCCTGGGAACTGGCCCTGACCATAAAACAAGCCTAACACTGGGCCCTGGCCCTGACCCTAAAACAAGCCTAACCCTGGGCCCTGGCCCTGACCCTAAAACAACCCTAACCCTGGGCCCTGGCCATGACCCTAAAACAACCCTAACCCTGGGCCCTGGCCCTGACCCTAAAACAACCCTAACCCTGGGCCCTGGCCCTGACCCTAAAACAAGCCTAACCCTGGGCCCTGGCCCTGACCGTAAAACAAGCCTAACCCGGGGCCCTGTCCCTGACCCTAAAACAAGCCTAACCCTGGGCCCTATCCCTGACCATAAAACAACCCTCACCCTGGGCCCTATCCCTGACCCTAAAACAAGCCTAAACCTGGGCCCCGGCCCTGACCCCAAAACAAGCCTACCCCTGGGCCCTGGCCCAGACCCTAAAAGAACCCTAAACCTGGGCCCTGGCCCTGACCTAAAACAACCCTAATGCTGGGCCCTGGCCCTGACCTAAAACAACCCTGACCCTGGGCCCTGGCCCTAACCGTAAAACAACCCTAACCCTGGGACCTCGCCCTGACCTAAAAGAACCCTAACCCTGGGCCCTGGCCCTGACCATAAAACAACCCTAACCCTGTGCCCTGGCACTAAAACAAGCCTAACCCTGGGCCCAGGTCCTGACCCTAAAACAACCCTAACACTGGGCCCTGGCCCTGACACTAAAACAACCCTAAACCTGGGCCCTGGCCCTGACCCTAAAACAACCCTAACCCTGGTCCCTTGCCCTGACCCTAAAACAACCCTAACCCTGGGCCCTGGCCCTGACCCTAAAACAACCCTAAACCTGGTACCTGGCCCCGACCCTAAAACAGCCTAACCCTGGGCCCTGGCCCTGACCCTAAAACAAGCCTAACCCTGGGCCCTGGCCCTGACCCTAAAACAACCGTAACCCAGGGCCCTGGACCTGACCCAAAAACAACCCTAACCCTGGGTCCTGGCCTTGACCCTAAAACAAGCCTAACCCTGGGCCCTGGCCCTGACCCTAAAACAAGCCTAACCCTGGGCCCTGGCCCTGACCCTAAAACAAGCCTAACCCTGGGCCCTGGCCCTGACCCTAAAACAACCCTAACCCTGGGCCCTGTCCCTGACCCTAAAACAAGCCTAACCCTGGGCCCTGGCCCTGACCCTAAAACAAGCGTAACCCTAGGCCCTGGCCCTGACCCTAAAACAACCCTAAACCTGGGCCCTGGCCCTGACCTAAAACAACCCTAATGCTGGGCCCTGGCCCTGACCTAAAACAACCCTGAACCTGGGCCCTGGCCCTAACCGTCAAACAAACCTAATCCTGGGCCCTGGCACTAAAACAAGCCTAACCGTGGGCCCAGGTCCTGACCCTATCACAACCCTAACCCTGGGCCCTGGCCCTGACCCTAAAACAAGCCTAACCCGGGGCCCTGGCCCTGACCCTAAAACAAGCCTAACCCTGGGCCCTGGCCCTGACCCTAAAACAAGCCTAACCCTGGGCCCTGGCCCTGAACCTAAAACAACCCTAAACCTGGGCCCTGACCCTGACCTAAAACAACAATAATGCTGGGCCCTGGCCCTGACCTAAAACAACCCTGAACCAGGGCCCTGGCCCTGACCGTAAAACAAACCTAACCCTGGGCCCTGGCACTAAAACAAGCCTAACCGTGGGTCCACCTCCTGACCCTATAACAACCCTAACCCTGGGCCCTGGCCCTGACCCTAAAACAACCCTAACCCTGGGCCCTGGCCCTGAACCTAAAACAACCCTAACCCTGGGCCCTGGCCCTGACCCTGAAACAACCCTAACCCTGGGCCCGGGCCCTGACCCTAAAACAAGCCTTACCCTGGGACCTGGCCCTGACCTAAAACAACCCTAATCCCGGGCCCTGGCCCTGACCTAAAACAACCCTAACCCTGGGCCCTGGCCCTGACCCTAAAACAACCCTAACCCTGGGACCTGGCACTAAAATAAGCCTAACCCTGGACCCAGGTCCTGACCCTAAAACAACCCTAACCCTGGGCCCTGGCCCTCACCCTAAAACAACCCTAACCCTGGGCCCTGGCCTTGACCCTAAAACAACCCTAACCCTGGGCCCTGGCCCTGACCCTAAAAGAACCCTAACCCTGGGAACTGGCCCTGACCATAAAACAAGCCTAACACTGGGCCCTGGCCCTGACCCTAAAACAAGCCTAACCCTGGGCCCTGGCCCTGACCCTAAAACAACCCTAACCCTGGGCCCTGGCCATGACCCTAAAACAACCCTAACCCTGGGCCCTGGCCCTGACCCTAAAACAACCCTAACCCTGGGCCCTGGCCCTGACCCTAAAACAAGCCTAACCCTGGGCCCTGGCCCTGACCGTAAAACAAGCCTAACCCTGGGCCCTGTCCCTGATCATAAAACAAGCCTAACCCTGGGCCCTATCCCTGACCATAAAACAACCCTCACCCTGGGCCCTATCCCTGACCCTAAAACAAGCCTAAACATGGGCCCCGGCCCTGACCCCAAAACAAGCCTACCCCTGGGCCCTGGCCCAGACCCTAAAAGAACCCTAAACCTGGGCCCTGGCCCTGACCTAAAACAACCCTAATGCTGGGCCCTGGCCCTGACCTAAAACAACCCTGACCCTGGGCCCTGGCCCTAACCGTAAAACAACCCTAACCCTGGGACCTCGCCCTGACCTAAAAGAACCCTAACCCTGGGCCCTGGCCCTGACCATAAAACAACCCTAACCCTGTGCCCTGGCACTAAAACAAGCCTAACCCTGGGCCCAGGTCCTGACCCTAAAACAACCCTAACACTGGGCCCTGGCCCTGACACTAAAACAACCCTAAACCTGGGCCCTGGCCCTGACCCTAAAACAACCCTAAACCTGGGCCCTTGCCCTGACCCTAAAACAACCCTAACCCTGGGCCCTGGCCCTGACCCTAAAACAACCCTAAACCTGGTACCTGGCCCCGACCCTAAAACAGCCTAACCCTGGGCCCTGGCCCTGACCCTAAAACAAGCCTAACCCTGGGCCCTGGCCCTGACCCTAAAACAACCCTAACCCAGGGCCCTGGACCTGACCCAAAAACAACCCTAACCCTGGGTCCTGGCCTTGACCCTAAAACAAGCCTAACCCTGGGCCCTGGCCCTGACCCTAAAACAAGCCTAACCCTGGGCCCTGGCCCTGACCCTAAAACAAGCCTAACCCTGGGCCCTGGCCCTGACCCTAAAACAACCCTAACCCTGGGCCCTGGCCCTGACCCTAAAACAAGCCTAACCCTGGGCCCTGGCCCTGACCCTAAAACAACCCTAACCCTGGGCCCTGGCCCTGACCCTAAAACAACCCTAAACCTGGGCCCTGGCCCTGACCTAAAACAACCCTAATGCTGGGCCCTGGCCCTGACCTAAAACAACCCTGAACCTGGGCCCTGGCCCTGACCGTCAAACAAACCTAATCCTGGGCCCTGGCACTAAAACAAGCCTAACCGTGGGCCCAGGTCCTGACCCTATCACAACCCTAACCCTGGGCCCTGGCCCTGACCCTAAAACAAGCCTAACCCGGGGCCCTGGCCCTGACCCTAAAACAAGCCTAACCCTGGGCCCTGGCCCTGACCCTAAAACAAGCCTAACCCTGGGCCCTGGCCCTGAACCTAAAACAACCCTAAACCTGGGCCCTGACCCTGACCTAAAACAACAATAATGCTGGGCCCTGGCCCTGACCTAAAACAACCCTGAACCAGGGCCCTGGCCCTGACCGTAAAACAAACCTAACCCTGGGCCCTGGCACTAAAACAAGCCTAACCGTGGGTCCACCTCCTGACCCTATAACAACCCTAACCCTGGGCCCTGGCCCTGACCCTAAAACAACCCTAACCCTGGGCCCTGGCCCTGAACCTAAAACAACCCTAACCCTGGGCCCTGGCCCTGACCCTGAAACAACCCTAACCCTGGGCCCGGGCCCTGACCCTAAAACAAGCCTTACCCTGGGACCTGGCCCTGACCTAAAACAACCCTAATCCCGGGCCCTGGCCCTGACCTAAAACAACCCTAACCCTGGGCCCTGGCCCTGACCCTAAAACAACCCTAACCCTGGGACCTGGCACTAAAATAAGCCTAACCCTGGACCCAGGTCCTGACCCTAAAACAACCCTAACCCTGGGCCCTGGCCCTCACCCTAAAACAACCCTAACCCTGGGCCCTGGCCTTGACCCTAAAACAACCCTAACCCTGGGCCCTGGCCCTGACCCTAAAAGAACCCTAACCCTGGGAACTGGCCCTGACCATAAAACAAGCCTAACACTGGGCCCTGGCCCTGACCCTAAAACAAGCCTAACCCTGGGCCCTGGCCCTGACCCTAAAACAACCCTAACCCTGGGCCCTGGCCATGACCCTAAAACAACCCTAACCCTGGGCCCTGGCCCTGACCCTAAAACAACCCTAACCCTGGGCCCTGGCCCTGACCCTAAAACAAGCCTAACCCTGGGCCCTGGCCCTGACCGTAAAACAAGCCTAACCCGGGGCCCTGTCCCTGATCATAAAACAAGCCTAACCCTGGGCCCTATCCCTGACCATAAAACAACCCTCACCCTGGGCCCTATCCCTGACCCTAAAACAAGCCTAAACATGGGCCCCGGCCCTGACCCCAAAACAAGCCTACCCCTGGGCCCTGGCCCAGACCCTAAAAGAACCCTAAACCTGGGCCCTGGCCCTGACCTAAAACAACCCTAATGCTGGGCCCTGGCCCTGACCTAAAACAACCCTGACCCTGGGCCCTGGCCCTAACCGTAAAACAACCCTAACCCTGGGACCTCGCCCTGACCTAAAAGAACCCTAACCCTGGGCCCTGGCCCTGACCATAAAACAACCCTAACCCTGTGCCCTGGCACTAAAACAAGCCTAACCCTGGGCCCAGGTCCTGACCCTAAAACAACCCTAACACTGGGCCCTGGCCCTGACACTAAAACAACCCTAAACCTGGGCCCTGGCCCTGACCCTAAAACAACCCTAACCCTGGGCCCTTGCCCTGACCCTAAAACAACCCTAACCCTGGGCCCTGGCCCTGACCCTAAAACAACCCTAAACCTGGTACCTGGCCCCGACCCTAAAACAGCCTAACCCTGGGCCCTGGCCCTGACCCTAAAACAAGCCTAACCCTGGGCCCTGGCCCTGACCCTAAAACAACCCTAACCCAGGGCCCTGGACCTGACCCAAAAACAACCCTAACCCTGGGTCCTGGCCTTGACCCTAAAACAAGCCTAACCCTGGGCCCTGGCCCTGACCCTAAAACAAGCCTAACCCTGGGCCCTGGCCCTGACCCTAAAACAAGCCTAACCCTGGGCCCTGGCCCTGACCCTAAAACAACCCTAACCCTGGGCCCTGTCCCTGACCCTAAAACAAGCCTAACCCTGGGCCCTGGCCCTGACCCTAAAACAAGCGTAACCCTGGGCCCTGGCCCTGACCCTAAAACAACCCTAAACCTGGGCCCTGGCCCTGACCTAAAACAACCCTAATGCTGGGCCCTGGCCCTGACCTAAAACAACCCTGAACCTGGGCCCTGGCCCTGACCGTAAAACAAACCTAATCCTGGGTCCTGGCACTAAAACAAGCCTAACCGTGGGCCCAGGTCCTGACCCTATCACAACCCTAACCCTGGGCCCTGGCCCTGACCCTAAAACAAGCCTAACCCGGGGCCCTGGCCCTGACCCTAAAACAAGCCTAAACCTGGGCCCTGGCCCTGAACCTAAAACAACCCTAAACCTGGGCCCTGACCCTGACCTAAAACAACAATAATGCTGGGCCCTGGCCCTGACCTAAAACAACCCTGAACCAGGGCCCTGGCCCTGACCGTAAAACAAACCTAACCCTGGGCCCTGGCACTAAAACAAGCCTAACCGTGGGTCCACGTCCCGACCCTATAACAACCCTAACCCTGGGCCCTGGCCCTGACCCTAAAACAACCCTAACCCTGGGCCCTGGCCCTGAACCTAAAGCAACCCTATCCCTGGGCCCTGGCCCTGACCCTAAAACAACCCTAACCCTGGGCCCGGGCCCTGACCCTAAAACAAGCCTTACCCTGGGCCTCGACCCTAAAACAAACCTATCCATGGGCCCCGACCCTAAAACAACCCGAACCCTGGACCCTGGCCCAGACCCCAAAACAACCCTAACACTGGGCCCTGGCGCTGACCCTAAAACAACACTAACCCGGGGCCCCGGCCCTGAACCTAAAACAACCCTAAACCTGGGCCCCGGCCCTGACACTAAAACAAGCCTAACCCTGGACCCTGGCCCTGACCCTAAAACAACCCTAAACCTGGGTCATGGACCTGACCCTAAAACAACCCTAACCCTGGGCGCTGGCACTAAAACATGCCTAACCCTGGGCCCAGGTCCTCACCCTAAAACAACCCTAACCCTGGGCCCTGGCCGTGACCCTAAAACAACCCTAACCCTGGGCCCTGGCCCGACCCTAAAACAACCCTAACCCTGGGCCCTGGCCCTGAACCTAAAACAGCGCTAACCCTGGGCCCTGGCCCTGACCCTAAAACAACCCTAACCCTCGGCCCAGGCCCTGACCGTAAAACAACCCTAACCCTGGGACCTGGCCCTGACCCTAAAACAACCCTAACACTGGGCCCTGGCCCTGACCCTAAAACAACCCTAACCCTGGGCCCTGGCCCTGACCCTAAAACAACCCTAACCCAGGGCCCTGACCCTAAAACAACCCTAACCCTGGGCCCGGACCCTAAAACAACCTTAACCCTGGGCCCTGGCACTAAAACAAGCCTAAACCTGGGCCCAGGTCCTGACCCTAAAACAACCCTAACATTGGAACCTGGCCGTGACACTAAAACAACCCTAACCCTGGGCCCTGGCCCTGACCCTAAAACAACCCTAACCCTGGGCCCTGGCCCTGACCCTAAAACAACCCTAACCCAGGGCCCTGGCCCTGACCCTAAAACAACCCTAAACCTGGGACCTGGCCCTGACCCTAAAACAGCCTAACCCTGGGCCCTGGCCCTGACCCTAAAACAAGCCTAACACTGGGCCCTGGCCCTGACCCTAAAACAACCCTAACCCTGGGCCCTGGACCTGACCGAAAAACAACCCTAACCCTGGGCCTTGGCCCTGACCCTAAAACAAGCCTAACCCTGGCCCCTGGCCCTGACCCTAAAACAAGCCTAACCCTGGGCCCTGGCCCTGACCCTAAAACAAGCCTAACCCTGGGCCCTGGCCCTAAAACAAACTTAACCCTGGGCCCTGATCCTAAAACAAGCCTAACCCTGGGCCCCGACCCTAACAAAACCTTAACCCTGGGCCCTGGCATTAAAACAAGCCTAACCCTGGTCCCAGGTCCTCACCCTAAAACAACCCTAACCCTGGGCCCTGGCCCTGACTCTGAAACAACCCTAACCCTGGGTTCTGGCCCTGACCCTAAAACAAGCCTAACCCTGGGCCCAGGTCCTGACCCTAAAACAAGCCTAACCCTGGGCCCTGGCCCTGACCCTAAAACAACCCTAACCCTGGGCCCTGGCCCTGACCCTAAAACAACCCTAACCCTCGGCCCTGGCCCTGACACTAAAACGACCCTAACCATGGGCCTAGACCCGGACCATAAAACAACCCTAACCCTGGGACCTGGCCCTGACCTAAAACAACCCTAAACCTGGGCCCTGGCCCTGAGCCTAAAACAACCCTAACCCTGGGACCTGGCACTAAAATAAGCCTAACCCTGGACCCAGGTCCTGAAAATAAAACAACCCTAAACCTGGGACCTGACCCTGACCCTAAAACAACCCTAACCCTGGGCCCTGGCCCTGACCCTAAAACAAGCCTAACCCTGGGCCCAGGTCCTGACCCTAAAACAACCCTAACACTGGGCCCTGGCCCTGACACTAAAACAACCCTAAACCTGGGCCCTGGCCCTGACCCTAAAACAACCCTAACCCTGGGCCCTTGCCCTGACCCTAAAACAACCCTAACCCTGGGCCCTGGCCCTGACCCTAAAACAACCCTAAACCTGGTACCTGGCCCCGACCCTAAAACAGCCTAACCCTGGGCCCTGGCCCTGACCCTAAAACAAGCCTAACCCTGGGCCCTGGCCCTGACCCTAAAACAACCCTAACCCAGGGCCCTGGACCTGACCCAAAAACAACCCTAACCCTGGGTCCTGGCCTTGACCCTAAAACAAGCCTAACCCTGGGCCCTGGCCCTGACCCTAAAACAAGCCTAACCCTGGGCCCTGGCCCTGACCCTAAAACAAGCCTAACCCTGGGCCCTGGCCCTGACCCTAAAACAACCCTAACCCTGGGCCCTGTCCCTGACCCTAAAACAAGCCTAACCCTGGGCCCTGGCCCTGACCCTAAAACAAGCGTAACCCTGGGCCCTGGCCCTGACCCTAAAACAACCCTAAACCTGGGCCCTGGCCCTGACCTAAAACAACCCTAATGCTGGGCCCTGGCCCTGACCTAAAACAACCCTGAACCTGGGCCCTGGCCCTGACCGTAAAACAAACCTAATCCTGGGTCCTGGCACTAAAACAAGCCTAACCGTGGGCCCAGGTCCTGACCCTATCACAACCCTAACCCTGGGCCCTGGCCCTGACCCTAAAACAAGCCTAACCCGGGGCCCTGGCCCTGACCCTAAAACAAGCCTAAACCTGGGCCCTGGCCCTGAACCTAAAACAACCCTAAACCTGGGCCCTGACCCTGACCTAAAACAACAATAATGCTGGGCCCTGGCCCTGACCTAAAACAACCCTGAACCAGGGCCCTGGCCCTGACCGTAAAACAAACCTAACCCTGGGCCCTGGCACTAAAACAAGCCTAACCGTGGGTCCACGTCCCGACCCTATAACAACCCTAACCCTGGGCCCTGGCCCTGACCCTAAAACAACCCTAACCCTGGGCCCTGGCCCTGAACCTAAAGCAACCCTAACCCTGGGCCCTGGCCCTGACCCTAAAACAACCCTAACCCTGGGCCCGGGCCCTGACCCTAAAACAAGCCTTACCCTGGGCCTCGACCCTAAAACAAACCTATCCATGGGCCCCGACCCTAAAACAACCCGAACCCTGGACCCTGGCCCAGACCCCAAAACAACCCTAACCCTGGGCCCTGGCGCTGACCCTAAAACAACACTAACCCGGGGCCCCGGCCCTGAACCTAAAACAACCCTAAACCTGGGCCCCGGCCCTGACACTAAAACAAGCCTAACCCTGGACCCTGGCCCTGACCCTAAAACAACCCTAAACCTGGGTCATGGACCTGACCCTAAAACAACCCTAACCCTGGGCGCTGGCACTAAAACATGCCTAACCCTGGGCCCAGGTCCTCACCCTAAAACAACCCTAACCCTGGGCCCTGGCCGTGACCCTAAAACAACCCTAACCCTGGGCCCTGGCCCGACCCTAAAACAACCCCAACCCTGGGCCCTGGCCCTGAACCTAAAACAGCGCTAACCCTGGGCCCTGGCCCTGACCCTAAAACAACCCTAACCCTCGGCCCAGGCCCTGACCGTAAAACAACCCTAACCCTGGGACCTGGCCCTGACCCTAAAACAACCCTAACACTGGGCCCTGGCCCTGACCCTAAAACAACCCTAACCCTGGGCCCTGGCCCTGACCCTAAAACAACCCTAACCCAGGGCCCTGACCCTAAAACAACCCTAACCCTGGGCCCGGACCCTAAAACAACCTTAACCCTGGGCCCTGGCACTAAAACAAGCCTAAACCTGGGCCCAGGTCCTGACCCTAAAACAACCCTAACATTGGAACCTGGCCGTGACACTAAAACAACCCTAACCCTGGGCCCTGGCCCTGACCCTAAAACAACCCTAACCCTGGGCCCTGGCCCTGACCCTAAAACAACCCTAACCCAGGGCCCTGGCCCTGACCCTAAAACAACCCTAAACCTGGGACCTGGCCCTGACCCTAAAACAGCCTAACCCTGGGCCCTGGCCCTGACCCTAAAACAAGCCTAACACTGGGCCCTGGCCCTGACCCTAAAACAACCCTAACCCTGGGCCCTGGACCTGACCGAAAAACAACCCTAACCCTGGGCCTTGGCCCTGACCCTAAAACAAGCCTAACCCTGGGCCCTGGCCCTGACCCTAAAACAAGCCTAACCCTGGGCCCTGGCCCTGACCCTAAAACAAGCCTAACCCTGGGCCCTGGCCCTAAAACAAACTTAACCCTGGGCCCTGATCCTAAAACAAGCCTAACCCTGGGCCCCGACCCTAACAAAACCTTAACCCTGGGCCCTGGCATTAAAACAAGCCTAACCCTGGTCCCAGGTCCTCACCCTAAAACAACCCTAACCCTGGGCCCTGGCCCTGACTCTGAAACAACCCTAACCCTGGGTTCTGGCCCTGACCCTAAAACAAGCCTAACCCTGGGCCCAGGTCCTGACCCTAAAACAAGCCTAACCCTGGGCCCTGGCCCTGACCCTAAAACAACCCTAACCCTGGGCCCTGGCCCTGACCCTAAAACAACCCTAACCCTCGGCCCTGGCCCTGACACTAAAACGACCCTAACCATGGGCCTAGACCCGGACCATAAAACAACCCTAACCCTGGGACCTGGCCCTGACCTAAAACAACCCTAAACCTGGGCCCTGGCCCTGAGCCTAAAACAACCCTAACCCTGGGACCTGGCACTAAAATAAGCCTAACCCTGGACCCAGGTCCTGAAAATAAAACAACCCTAAACCTGGGACCTGACCCTGACCCTAAAACAACCCTAACCCTGGGCCCTGGCCCTGACCCTAAAACAAGCCTAACCCTGGGCCCAGGTCCTGACCCTAAAACAACCCTAACACTGGGCCCTGGCCCTGACACTAAAACAACCCTAAACCTGGGCCCTGGCCCTGACCCTAAAACAACCCTAACCCTGGGCCCTTGCCCTGACCCTAAAACAACCCTAACCCTGGGCCCTGGCCCTGACCCTAAAACAACCCTAAACCTGGTACCTGGCCCCGACCCTAAAACAGCCTAACCCTGGGCCCTGGCCCTGACCCTAAAACAAGCCTAACCCTGGGCCCTGGCCCTGACCCTAAAACAACCCTAACCCAGGGCCCTGGACCTGACCCAAAAACAACCCTAACCCTGGGTCCTGGCCTTGACCCTAAAACAAGCCTAACCCTGGGCCCTGGCCCTGACCCTAAAACAAGCCTAACCCTGGGCCCTGGCCCTGACCCTAAAACAAGCCTAACCCTGGGCCCTGGCCCTGACCCTAAAACAACCCTAACCCTGGGCCCTGTCCCTGACCCTAAAACAAGCCTAACCCTGGGCCCTGGCCCTGACCCTAAAACAAGCGTAACCCTGGGCCCTGGCCCTGACCCTAAAACAACCCTAAACCTGGGCCCTGGCCCTGACCTAAAACAACCCTAATGCTGGGCCCTGGCCCTGACCTAAAACAACCCTGAACCTGGGCCCTGGCCCTGACCGTAAAACAAACCTAATCCTGGGTCCTGGCACTAAAACAAGCCTAACCGTGGGCCCAGGTCCTGACCCTATCACAACCCTAACCCTGGGCCCTGGCCCTGACCCTAAAACAAGCCTAACCCGGGGCCCTGGCCCTGACCCTAAAACAAGCCTAAACCTGGGCCCTGGCCCTGAACCTAAAACAACCCTAAACCTGGGCCCTGACCCTGACCTAAAACAACAATAATGCTGGGCCCTGGCCCTGACCTAAAACAACCCTGAACCAGGGCCCTGGCCCTGACCGTAAAACAAACCTAACCCTGGGCCCTGGCACTAAAACAAGCCTAACCGTGGGTCCACGTCCCGACCCTATAACAACCCTAACCCTGGGCCCTGGCCCTGACCCTAAAACAACCCTAACCCTGGGCCCTGGCCCTGAACCTAAAGCAACCCTAACCCTGGGCCCTGGCCCTGACCCTAAAACAACCCTAACCCTGGGCCCGGGCCCTGACCCTAAAACAAGCCTTACCCTGGGCCTCGACCCTAAAACAAACCTATCCATGGGCCCCGACCCTAAAACAACCCGAACCCTGGACCCTGGCCCAGACCCCAAAACAACCCTAACCCTGGGCCCTGGCGCTGACCCTAAAACAACACTAACCCGGGGCCCCGGCCCTGAACCTAAAACAACCCTAAACCTGGGCCCCGGCCCTGACACTAAAACAAGCCTAACCCTGGACCCTGGCCCTGACCCTAAAACAACCCTAAACCTGGGTCATGGACCTGACCCTAAAACAACCCTAACCCTGGGCGCTGGCACTAAAACATGCCTAACCCTGGGCCCAGGTCCTCACCCTAAAACAACCCTAACCCTGGGCCCTGGCCGTGACACTAAAACAACCCTAACCCTGGGCCCTGGCCCTGACATAAAACAACCCTAACCCTGGGCCCTGGCCCTAAAACAAGCCTAACACTGGGCCCAGGTCCTGACACAAAAACAACCCTAACCCTGGGCCCTTGCCCTGACCCTAAAACAAGCCTAATCCTGGGCCCTGGCCCTGACCCTAAAACAACCCTAAACCTGGGCCCTGTCCCTGAACCTAAAACATGCCTAACCCTGGGCCCTGGCCCTGACCCTAAAATAACCCTACCCCTGGGACCTGGCCCTGACCCTAAAACAACCCTAACCCTGGGACCTGGCCCTGACCTAAAACAACCCGAACCCTGGGCCCTGGCCCTGACCTAAAACAACCCTAACCCTGGGCCCTGGACCTGACCCTAAAACAACCCTAAACCTGGGCCCTGGCACTAAAACAAGCCTAAACCTGGGCCCAAGTCCTGACCCTAAAACAACCCTAACACTGGGCCCTGTCCTTGACCCTAAAACAAGCCAAACCCTGGGCCCTGACCCTGAGCCTAAAACAACCCTAACCCTGGGCCCTGGCCCTGACCCTAAAACAACCCTATCCCTGGGCCCTGGCCATGACCTAAAACAAACCTAACTCTGGGCCCTGGCCCTGACCCTAAAACAACCCCAACCCTGGGCCCTGGCACTAAAACAAGCGTAACACTGGGCCCAGGTCCTGACCCTAAAACAACCCTAACCCTGGGCCCTGGCCCTGACCCTAAAACAAGCCTAACCCTGGGCCCTGGCCCTGACCCTAAAACAACCCTAAACCTGGGCCCTGTCCCTGAACCTAAAACAAGCCTAACGCTCGGCCCTGGCCCTGACCCTAAAACAAGCCTAACCCTGGGCCCTGGCCCTGACCCTAAAACAAGCCTAAACCTGGGCCCTGGCCCTGACCCTAAAACAACCCTAACCCTGGGCCCTGGCCCTGACCCTAAAACAACCCTAACCCTGGGACCTGGCCCTGACCTAAAACAACCCTAACCCTGGGCCCTGGCCCTGACCTAAAACAACCCTAAACCTGTGCCCTGGCCCTGACCCTAAAACAAGCCTAACCCTGTGCCCTCGCCCTAACCCTAAAACAAACCTAACCCTGGGCCCTGGCCGTAACCCTGACCCTAAAACAACCCTAACCGTGGGCTCAGGCTCTGACCCTAAAACAAGCCTAACCCTGGGCCCAGGTCCTGACCCTAAAACAACCCTAACCCTGGGCCCTGGCCCGGAACCTAAAACAACCCTAACCCTGGGCCCTGGCCCTGACCCTAAAACAACCCTAACCCTTGGCCCTGGCCCTGACCCTAAAACAACCCTAACCCTTGGCCCTGGCCCTGACGCGAAAACAAGCCTAACCCTGGGCCCTGGCCCTGACCCTAAAACAACCCTAACCCTGGGCCCTGGCCCTGACCCTAAAACAAACCTAACCCGGGTCCCTGGCCCTGACCCTAAAATAAAACCAACCATGGGCACTCACCCTAAAACAACCCTAACCCTGGGCCCTGACACTAAAACAACCCTAACCGTGGGCCCTGGCCCTGACCCTAAAACAAGCCTAACCCTGGGCCCTGGCCCTGACACTGAAACAACCCTTACCCTGGACCCTGGCCCTGACCCTAAAACAACCCTAACCCTGGGGCCTGGCCCTGACACTGAAACAACCCTTACCCTGGGCCCTGTCCCTGACCCTAAAACAACCCTAATGCTGGGCCCTGGCACTGACCTAAAACAACCCTGACCCTGGGCCCTGGCACTGACGCTAAAACAACCCTAACCCTGGGCCCTGGCACTAAAACAAGCGTAACACTGGGCCCAGGTCCTGACCCTAAAACAACCCTAACCCTGGGCCCTGGCCCTGACCCTAAAACAAGCCTAAACCTGGGCCCTGGCCCTGACCCTAAAACAACCCTAACCCTGGGCCCTGTCCCTGAACCTAAAACAAGCCTAACGCTCGGCCCTGGCCCTGACCCTAAAACAAGCCTAACCCTGGGCCCTGGCCCTGACCCTAAAACAAGCCTAAACCTGGGCCCTGGCCCTGACCCTAAAACAACCCTAACCCTGGGCCCTGGCCCTGACCCTAAAACAACCCTAACCATGGAACCTGGCCCTGACCTAAAACAACCCTAACCCTGGGCCCTGGCCCTGACCTAAAACAACCCTAAACCTGTGCCCTGGCCCTGACCCTAAAACAAGCCTACCCTGGGCCCTCGCCCTAACCCTAAAACAAACCTAACCCTGGGCCCTGGCCGTAACCCTGACCCTAAAACAACCCTAACCCTGGGCCCTGGCTCTGACCCTAAAACAAGCCTAACCCTGGGCCCAGGTCTTGACCCTAAAACAACCCTAACCCTGGGCCCTGGCCCTGACCCTAAAACAACCCTAACCCTGGGCCCTGGCCCTGACCCTAAAACAACCCTAACCCTGGGCCCTGGCCCTGACCCTAAAACAACCCTAACCCTGGGCCCTGGCCCTGACCCGAAAACAAGCCTAACCCTGGGCCCTGGCCCTGACCCTAAAACAACCCTAACCCTGGGCCCTGGCCCTGACCCTAAAACAAACCTAACCCGGGTCCCTGGCCCTGACCCTAAAATAAAACCAACCATGGGCACTCACCGTAAAACAACCCTAACCCTGGGCCCTGTCCCTAAAACAACCCTAAACCTGGGCCCTGGCCCTGACCCTAAAACAAGCCTAACCCTGGGACCTGGCCCTGACCTAAAACAAGCCTAACCCTGGGACCTGGCCCTGACCTAAAACAACCCTAACCCTGGGCCCTGGCCCTGACCCTAAAACAAACCTAACCCTGGGCCCTGGCACTAAAACAAGCCTAACCCTGGGCCCAGGTCCTGACCCTAAAACAACCCTAACCCTGGGCCCTGGCCCTGTCCCTAAAACAACCCTAACCCTGGGCCCTGGCACTAAAACAAGCCTAACCCTGGGCCCAGGTCCTGACCCTAAAACAACCCTAACCCTGGGCCCTGGCCCTGACCCTAAAACAACCCTATCCCTGGGCCCTGGCCATGACCTAAAACAACCCTAACCCTGGGCACTGACCGTAAAACAAACCTAACCCTGGGCACTGACCCTAAAACAACCATAACCCTGGGCCCTGGCCCTAACCCTAAAACAACCCTAACCTTGGGCCCTGGCCCTGACACTGAAACAACCCTTACACTGGACCCTGGCCCTGACCCAAAAACAACCCTAACCCTGCGCCCTGGCCCTGACACTGAAACAACCCTTACCCTGGGCCCTGGCCCTGACCCTAAAACACACCTAAACCTGGGCCCTGTCCCTGACCCTAAAACAACCCTAATGCGGGGCCCTGGCCCTGACCTAAAACAACCCTGACCCTGGGCCCTGGACCTGACCATAAAACAACCCTAACCCTGGGCCCTGGCACTAAAACAAGCCTAACCTTGGGCCCTGGCCCTGACCCTAAAACAAGCCTAACCCTGGGCCCTGGCCCTGACCCTAAAACAACCCTACCCCTGGACCCTGGCCCTGACCCTAAAACAACCCTAACCCTGGGCCCTGGCCCTGACCTAAAACAACTCTAACCCTGGGCCCTGACCCTGACCCTAAAACACCCCTAAACCTGGGCCCTGTCCCTGACCCTAGAACAACCCTAATGCTGGGCCCTGGCCCTGACCTAAAACAACCCTGACCCTGGGCCCTGGCATTAAAAGAAGGCTAACCCTGGGCCCAGGTCCTGACCCTAAAACAACCCTAACCCTGGACCCTAGCCCTGACCCTAAAACAACCCTAACCCTGGGCCCTGGCCCTGACACTAAAACAACCCTAACGCTGGGCCCTGTCCCTGACACTAAAACAAGCCTAACGCTCGGCCCTGGCCCTGACCCTAAAACAAGCTTAACCCTGGGCCCAAGACCTGACCCTAAAACAACCCTAAACCTGTGCCCTGGCCCTGACCCTAAAACAAGCCTAACCCTGGGCCCTCGCCCTTCCCCTAAAACAAACCTAACCCTGGGCCCTGGCAGTAACCCTGACCCTAAAACAACCCTAACCCTGGGCCCTGGCTCTGACCCTAAAACAACCCTAACCCTGGGCCCTGGCCCTGAACCTAAAACAACCCTAACCTTGGGCCCTGGCCCTGACCCTAAAACAACCCTAACCCTGGGCCCTGGCCCTGACCCTAAAACAACCCTAACCCTGGGCCCTGGCCCTGACCCGAAAACAAGCCTAACCCTGGGCCCTGTCCCTGACCCTAAAACAACCCTAACCCTGGGCCCTGGCCCTGACCCTAAAACAAACCTAACCCGGGTCCCTGGCCCTGACCCTAAAATAAAACCAACCATGGGCACTCACCCTAAAACAACCCTAACCCTGGGCCCTGACCCTAAAACAACCCTAACCCTGGGCCCTGGCCCTGACCCTAAAACAAGCCTAACCCTGGGACCTGGCCCTGACCTAAAACAACCCTAACCCTGGGACCTGGCCCTGACCTAAAACAACCCTAACCCTGGGCCCTCCCCTGACCCTAAAACAACCCTAACCCTGGGCCCTGGCACTAAAACAAGCCTAACCCTGGGCCCAGGTCCTGACCCTAAAACAACCCTAACCCTGGGCCCTGGCCCTGACCCTAAAACAACCCTAACCCTGGGCCCTGGCACTAAAACAAGCCTAACCCTGGGCCCAGGTCCTGACCCTAAAACAACCCTAACCCTGGGCCCTGGCCCTGACCCTAAAACAACCCTATCCCTGGGCCCTGGCCATGACCTAAAACAACCCTAACCCTGGGTACTGACCGTAAAACAAACCTAACCCTGGGCACTGACCCTAAAATAACCATAACCCTGGGCCCTGGCCCTAACCCTAAAACAACCCTAACCCTGGGCCCTGGCCCTGACACTGAAACAACCCTTACCCTGGACCCTGGCCCTGACCCTAAAACAACCCTAACCCTGGGCCCTGGCCCTGACCCTAAAACAACCCTAACCCTGGGCCCTGGCCCTGACCCTAAAACAAGCCTAACCCTCGGCCCTGGCCCTGACCCTAAAACAACCCTAACCCTGGGCCCTGTCCCTGACCCTAAAACAACCCTATCCCTGGGCCCTGGCCCTGACCCTAAAACAAGCCTAACCCTGGGCCCTGGCCCTGACGCTAAAACACCCCTAAACCTGGGCCCTAGCCCTGACCCTAAAACAACCCTAATGCTGGGCCCTGGCACTGACCTAAAACAACCCTGAACCTGGGCCCTGGCACTGACCCTAAAACAAACCTAACCCTGGGCCCTGGCACTAAAACAAGCCTAAACCTGGGCCCAGGCCCTGACCCTAAAACAACAGTAACCCTGGGCCCTGGCCCTCACCCTAAAACAACCCTAACCCTGGGCTCTGGCCCTGACCCTAAAACAAGCCTAACCCTGGTCCCTGGCCCTGACCCTAAAACAAGCCTAACTCTGGGCCCTGGGCCTGACCCTAAAACAACCCTAACCCTGGGCCCTGTCCTTGACCCTAAAACAAGCCTAACACTGGGACTTGACCCTGACCCTAAAACAACCCTAACCCTGGGCCCTGGCCCTGACCCTAAAACAACCCTATCCCTGGGCCCTGGCCATGACCTAAAACAAACCAAACCCTGGGCACTGACCGTAAAACAAACCTAACCCTGGGCACTGACCCTAAAATAACCATAATCCTGGGCCCTGGCCCTAACCCTCAAACAACCCTAACCCTGGGCCCTGGCCCTGACACTGAAACAACCCTTAACCTGGACCCTGGCCCTGACCCTAAAACAACCCTAACCCTGGGCCCTGGCCCTGACACTGAAACAACCCTTACCCTGGGCCCTGGCCCTGACCCTAAAACACCCCTTAACCTGGGCCCTGTCCCTGACCCTAAAACAACCCTAATGCTGGGCCCTGGCCCTGACCTAAAACAACCCTGACCCTGGGCCCTGGCCCTGACCCTAAAACAACCCTAACCCTGGGCCCTGGCACTAAAACAAGCGTAACACTGGGCCCAGGTCCTGACCCTAAAACAACCCTAACCCTGGGCCCTGGCCCTGACCCTAAAACAAGCCTAAACCTGGGCCCTGGCCCTGACCCTAAAACAACCCTAACCCTGGGCCCTGTCCCTGAACCTAAAACAAGCCTAACGCTCGGCCCTGGCCCTGACCCTAAAACAAGCCTAACCCTGGGCCCTGGCCCTGACCCTAAAACAAGCCTAAACCTGGGCCCTGGCCCTGACCCTAAAACAACCCTAACCCTGGGCCCTGGCCCTGACCCTAAAACAACCCTAACCCTGGGACCTGGCCCTGACCTAAAACAACCCTAACCCTGGGCCCTGGCCCTGACCTAAAACAACCCTAAACCTGTGCCCTGGCCCTGAACCTAAAACAAGCCTAACCCTGGGCCCTCGCCCTAACCCTAAAACAAACCTAACCCTGGGCCCTGGCCGTAACCCTGACCCTAAAACAACCATAACCCTGGGCCCTGGCTCTGACCCTAAAACAAGCCTAACCCTGGGCCCAGGTCCAGATCCTAAAACAAGCCTAACCCTGGGACTGGCCCTGAACCTAAAACAACCCTAACCCTGGGCCCTGGCCCTGACCCTAAAACAACCCTAACCCTGGGCCCTGGCCCTGACCCTAAAACAACCCTAACCCTGGGCCCTGGCCCTGACCCGAAAACAAGCCTAACCCTGGGCCCTGGCCCTGACCCTAAAACAACCCTAACCCTGGGCCCTGGCCCTGACCCTAAAACAAACCTAACCCGGGTCCCTGGCCCTGACCCTAAAATAAAACCAACCATGGGCACTCACCCTAAAACAACCCTAACCCTGGGCCCTGACCCTAAAACAACCCTAACCCTGGGCCCTGGCCCTGACCCTAAAACAAGCCTAACCCTGGGACCTGGCCCTGACCTAAAACAACCCTAACCCTGGGACCTGGCCCTGAACCTAAAACAACCCTAACCCTGGGCCCTGGCCCTGACCCTAAAACAACCCTAACCCTGGGCCCTGGCACTAAAACAAGCCTAACCCTGGGCCCAGGTCCTGACCCTAAAACAACGCTAACCCTGGGCCCTGGCCCTGACCCTAAAACAACCCTATCCCTGGGCCCTGGCCATGACCTAAAACAACCCTAACCCTGGGCACTGACCGTAAAACAAACCTAACCCTGGGCACTGACCCTAAAATAACCATAACCCTGGGCCCTGGCCCTAACCCTAAAACAACCCTAACCCTGGGCCCTGGCCCTGACACTGAAACAACCCTTACCCTGGACCCTGGCCCTGACCCTAAAACAACCCTAACCCTGGGCCCTGGCCCTGACACTGAAACTACCCTTACCCTGGGCCCTGGCCCTGACCCTAAAACACCCCTAAACCTGGGCCCTGTCCCTGACCCTAAAACAACCCTAATGCGGGGCCCTGGCCCTGACCTAAAACAACCCTGACCCTGGGCCCTGGCCCTGACCCTAAAACAACCCTAACCCTGGGCCCTGGCACTAAAACAAGCCTAACCTTGGGCCCTGGCCCTGACCCTAAAACAAGCCTAACCCTGGGCCCTGGCCCTGACCCTAAAACAACCCTACACCTGGGCCCTGGCCCTGACCCTAAAACAACCCTAACCCTGGGCCCTGGCCATGACCTAAAACAACTCTAACCCTGGGCCCGGGCCCTGACCCTAAAACACCCCTAAACCTGGGCCCTGGCCCTGACCCTAGAACAACCCTAATGCTGGGCCCTGGCCCTGACCTAAAACAACCCTGACCCTGGGCCCTGGCATTAAAACAAGGCTAACCCTGGGACCAGGTCCTGACCCTAAAACAACCCTTACCCTGGGCCCTAGCCCTGACCCTAAAACAACCCTAACCCTGGGCCCTGGCCCTGACACCAAAACAACCCTAACGCTGGGCCCTGTCCCTGACCCTAAAACAAGCCTAACGCTCGGCCCTGGCCCTGACCCTAAAACAAGCTTAACCCTGGGCCCTAGACCTGACCCTAAAACAAGCCTCAACCTCGGCCCTGGCCCTGACCCTAAAACAACCCTAACCCTGGGACCTGGCCCTGACCCTAAAACAACCCTAACCCTGGGACCTGGCCCTGACCCTAAAACAACCCTAACCCTGGGACCTTGCCCTGACCTAAAACAACCCTAACCCTGGGCCCTACCCTGACCTAAAACAACCCTAAACCTTGGCCCTGGCCCTGACCCTAAAACAACCCTAACCCTGGGCCCTGGCACTAAAACAAGCCTAACCCTGGGCCCAGGTCCTGACCCTAAAACAACCCTGACCCTGGGACTAGTCCTTGACCCTAAAACAAGCCTAATCCTGGGCCCTGGCCCTGAAACTACAACAACCCTAACGCTGGGCCCTGGTCCTGACCCTAAAACAACCCTAACCCTGGGCCCTGGCTCTGACACTAAAACAACCCTAACCGTGGGCCCTGGCACTAAAACAAGCGTAACACTGGGCCCAGGTCCTGACCCTAAAACAACCCTAACCCTGGGCCCTGGCCCTGACCCTAAAACAAGCCTAACCCTGGGCCCTGGCCCTGACCCTAAAACAAGCCTAAACCTGGGCCCTGGCCCTGACCCTAAAACAACCCTAACCCTGGGCCCTGGCCCTGACCCTAAAACAACCCTAAACCTGGGCCCTGGCCCTGACCTAAAACAACCCTAAACCTGTGCCCTGGCCCTGACCCTAAAACAAGCCTAACCCTGGGCCCTCGCCCTAACCCTAAAACAAACCTAACCCTGGGCCCTGGCCGTAACCCTGACCATAAAACAAACCTAACCCTGGGCCCTGGCTCTGACCCTAAAACAAGCCTAACCCTGGGCCCAGGTCCTGACCCTAAAACAACCCTAACCCTGGGCCCTGGCCCTGAACCTAAAACAACCCTAACCCTGGGCCCTGGCCCTGACCCTAAAACAACCCTAACCCTGGGCCCTGGCACTAAAACAAGCCTAACCCTGGGCCCAGGTCCTGACCCTAAAACAACGCTAACCCTGGGCCCTGGCCCTGACCCTAAAACAACCCTATCCCTGGGCCCTGGCCATGACCTAAAACAACCCTAACCCTGGGCACTGACCGTAAAACAAACCTAACCCTGGGCACTGACCCTAAAATAACCATAACCCTGGGCCCTGGCCCTAACCCTAAAACAACCCTAACCCTGGGCCCTGGCCCTGACACTGAAACAACCCTTACCCTGGACCCTGGCCCTGAACCTAAAACAACCCTAACCCTGGGCCCTGGCCCTGACACTGAAACTACCCTTACCCTGGGCCCTGGCCCTGACCCTAAAACACCCCTAAACCTGGGCCCTGTCCCTGACCCTAAAACAACCCTAATGCGGGGCCCTGGCCCTGACCTAAAACAACCCTGACCCTGGGCCCTGGCCCTGACCCTAAAACAACCCTAACCCTGGGCCCTGGCACTAAAACAAGCCTAACCTTGGGCCCTGGCCCTGACCCTAAAACAAGCCTAACCCTGGGCCCTGGCCCTGACCCTAAAACAACCCTACACCTGGGCCCTGGCCCTGACCCTAAAACAACCCTAACCCTGGGCCCTGGCCATGACCTAAAACAACTCTAACCCTGGGCCCGGGCCCTGACCCTAAAACACCCCTAAACCTGGGCCCTGGCCCTGACCCTAGAACAACCCTAATGCTGGGCCCTGGCCCTGACCTAAAACAACCCTGACCCTGGGCCCTGGCATTAAAACAAGGCTAACCCTGGGACCAGGTCCTGACCCTAAAACAACCCTTACCCTGGGCCCTAGCCCTGACCCTAAAACAACCCTAACCCTGGGCCCTGGCCCTGACACTAAAACAACCCTAACGCTGGGCCCTGTCCCTGACCCTAAAACAAGCCTAACGCTCGGCCCTGGCCCTGACCCTAAAACAAGCTTAACCCTGGGCCCTAGACCTGACCCTAAAACAAGCCTCAACCTCGGCCCTGGCCCTGACCCTAAAACAACCCTAACCCTGGGACCTGGCCCTGACCCTAAAACAACCCTAACCCTGGGACCTGGCCCTGACCCTAAAACAACCCTAACCCTGGGACCTTGCCCTGACCTAAAACAACCCTAACCCTGGGCCCTACCCTGACCTAAAACAACCCTAAACCTTGGCCCTGGCCCTGACCCTAAAACAACCCTAACCCTGGGCCCTGGCACTAAAACAAGCCTAACCCTGGGCCCAGGTCCTGACCCTAAAACAACCCTGACCCTGGGACTTGTCCTTGACCCTAAAACAAGCCTAATCCTGGGCCCTGGCCCTGAAACTACAACAACCCTAACGCTGGGCCCTGGTCCTGACCCTAAAACAACCCTAACCCTGGGCCCTGGCCCTGACACTAAAACAACCCTAACCGTGGGCCCTGGCACTAAAACAAGCGTAACACTGGGCCCAGGTCCTGACCCTAAAACAACCCTAACCCTGGGCCCTGGCCCTGACCCTAAAACAAGCCTAACCCTGGGCCCTGGCCCTGACCCTAAAACAAGCCTAAACCTGGGCCCTGGCCCTGACCCTAAAACAACCCTAACCCTGGGCCCTGGCCCTGACCCTAAAACAACCCTAAACCTGGGCCCTGGCCCTGACCTAAAACAACCCTAAACCTGTGCCCTGGCCCTGACCCTAAAACAAGCCTAACCCTGGGCCCTCGCCCTAACCCTAAAACAAACCTAACCCTGGGCCCTGGCCGTAACCCTGACCATAAAACAAACCTAACCCTGGGCCCTGGCTCTGACCCTAAAACAAGCCTAACCCTGGGCCCAGGTCCTGACCCTAAAACAACCCTAACCCTGGGCCCTGGCCCTGAACCTAAAACAACCCTAACCCTGGGCCCTGGCCCTGACCCTAAAACAACCCTAACCCTGGGCTCTGGCCCTGACCATAAAAAAACCCTAACCCTGGGCCCTGGCCCTGACCCGAAAACAAGCCTAACCCTGGGCCCTGGCCCTGACCCTAAAACAACCCTAACCCTGGGCCCTGGCCCTGACCCTAAAACAAACCTAACCCGGGTCCCTGGCCCTGACCCTAAAATAAAACCAACCATGGGCACTCACCCTAAAACAACCCTAACCCTGGGCCATGACCCTAAAACAACCCTAACCCTGGGCCCTGGCCCTGACCCTAAAACAAGCCTAACCCTGGGACCTGGCCCTGACCTAAAACAACCCTAACCCTGGGACCTGGCCCTGACCTAAAACAACCCTAACCCTGGGCCCTGGCCCTGACCCTAAAACAACCCTAACCCTGGGCCCTGGCACTAAAACAAGCCTAACCCTGGGCCCAGGTCCTGACCCTAAAACAACCCTAACCCTGGGCCCTGGCCCTGACCCTAAAACAACCCTAACCCTGGGCCCTGGCACTAAAACAAGCCTAACCATGGGCCCAGGTCCTGACCCTAAAACAACCCTAACCCTGGGCCCTGGCCCTGACCCTAAAACAACCCTATCCCTGGGCCCTGGCCCTGACCCTAAAACAAGCCTATCCCTGGGCCCTGGCCCTGACCCTAAAACACCCCTAAGCCTGGGCCCTGGCCCTGACCCTAAAACAACCCTAATGCTGGGCGCTGGCACTGACCTAAAACAACCCTAACCCTGGGCCCTGGCACTAAAACAAGCCTAAATCTGGGCCCGGGTCCTGACCCTAAAACAACCGTAACCCTGGGCCCTGGCCCTGAACCTAAAACAAGCCTAAACCTGGGCCCTGGCCCTGACCCTAAAACAACCCTAACCCTGGGCCCTGTCCCTGAACCTAAAACAAGCCTAACGCTCGGCCCTGGCCCTGACCCTAAAACAAGCCTAACCCTGGGCCCTGGCCCTGACCCTAAAACAAGCCTAAACCTGGGCCCTGGCCCTGACCCTAAAACAAGCCTAACCCTGGGCCCTCGCCCTAACCCTAAAACAAACCTAACCCTGGGCCCTGGCCGTAACCCTGACCCTAAAACAACCCTAACCGTGGGCTCAGGCTGTGACCCTAAAACAAGCCTAACCCTGGGCCCAGGTCCTGACCCTAAAACAACCCTAACCCTGGGCCCTGGCCCGGAACCTAAAACAACCCTAACCCTGGGCCCTGGCCCTGACCCTAAAACCACCCTAACCCTGGGCCCTGGCCCTGACCCTAAAACAACCCTAACCCTGGGCCCTGGCCCTGACGCGAAAACAAGCCTAACCCTGGGCCCTGGCCCTGACCCTAAAACAACCCTAACCCTGGGCCCTGGCCCTGACCCTAAAACAAACCTAACCCGGGTCCCTGGCCCTGACCCTAAAATAAAACCAACCATGGGCACTCACCTTAAAACAACCCTAACCCTGGGCCCTGACACTAAAACAACCCTAACCGTGGGCCCTGGCCCTGACCCTAAAACAAGCCTAACCCTGGGCCCTGGCCCTGACACTGAAACAACCCTTACCCTGGACCCTGGCCCTGACCCTAAAACAACCCTAACCCTGGGCCCTGGCCCTGACACTGAAACAACCCTTACCCTGGGCCCTGGCCCTGACCCTAAAACACCCCTTAACCTGGGCCCTGTCCCTGACCCTAAAACAACCCTAATGCTGGGCCCTGGCACTGACCTAAAACAACCCTGACCCTGGGCCCTGGCACTGACCCTAAAACAACCCTAACCCTGGGCCCTGGCCCTGACCCGAAAACAAGCCTAACCCTGGGCCCTGGCCCTGACCCTAAAACAACCCTAACCCTGGGCCCTGGCCCTGACCCTAAAACAAACCTAACCCGGGTCCCTGGCCCTGACGCTAAAATAAAACCAACCATGGGCACTCACCCTAAAACAACCCTAACCCTGGGCCCTGTCCCTAAAACAACCCTAACCCTGGGCCCTGGCCCTGACCCTAAAACAAGCCTAACCCTGGGACCTGGCCCTGACCTAAAACAACCCTAACCCTGGGACCTGGCCCTGACCTAAAACAACCCTAACCCTGGGCCCTGGCCCTGACCCTAAAACAACCCTAACCCTGGGCCCTGGCACTAAAACAAGCATAACCCTGGGCCCAGGTCCTGACCCTAAAACAACCCTAACCCTGGGCCCTGGCCCTGACCCTAAAACAACCCTAACCCTGGGCCCTGGCACTAAAACAAGCCTAACCCTGGGCCCAGGTCCTGACCCTAAAACAACCCTAACCCTGGGCCCTGGCCCTGACCCTAAAACAACCCTAACCCTGGGCCCTGGCCATGACCTAAAACAACCCTAACCCTGGGCACTGACCGTAAAACAAACCTAACCCTGGGCACTGACCCTAAAACAACCATAACCCTGGGCCCTGGCCCTAACCCTAAAACAACCCTAACCTTGGGCCCTGGCCCTGACACTGAAACAACCCTTACACTGGACCCTGGCCCTGACCCTAAAACAACCCTAACCCTGCGCCCTGGCCCTGACACTGAAACAACCCTTACCCTGGGCCCTGGCCCTGACCCTAAAACACACCTAAACCTGGGCCCTGTCCCTGACCCTAAAACAACCCTAATGCGGGGCCCTGGCCCTGACCTAAAACAACCCTGACCCTGGGCCCTGGCCCTGACCCTAAAACAACCCTAACCCTGGGCCCTGGCACTAAAACAAGCCTAACCTTGGGCCCTGGCCCTGACCCTAAAACAAGCCTAACCCTGGGCCCTGGCCCTGACCCTAAAACAACCCTACACCTGGACCCTGGCCCTGACCCTAAAACAACCCTAACCCTGGGCCCTGGCCCTGACCTAAAACAACTCTAACCCTGGGCCCTGACCCTGACCCTAAAACACCCCTAAACCTGGGCCCTGTCCCTGACCCTAGAACAACCCTAATGCTGGGCCCTGGCCCTGACCTAAAACAACCCTGACCCTGGGCCCTGGCATTAAAACAAGGCTAACCCTGGGCCCAGGTCCTGACCCTAAAACAACCCTAACCCTGGGCCCTAGCCCTGACCCTAAAACAACCCTAACCCTGGGCCCTGGCCCTGACACTAAAACAACCCTAACGCTGGGCCCTGTCCCTGACCCTAAAACAAGCCTAACGCTCGGCCCTGGCCCTGACCCTAAAACAAGCTTAACCCTGGGCCCAAGACCTGACCCTAAAACAACCCTAAACCTGTGCCCTGGCCCTGACCCTAAAACAAGCCTAACCCTGGGCCCTCGCCCTTACCCTAAAACAAACCTAACCCTGGGCCCTGGCCGTAACCCTGACCCTAAAACAACCCTAACCCTGGGCCCTGGCTCTGACCCTAAAACAACCCTAACCCTGGGCCCTGGCCCTGAACCTAAAACAACCCTAACCCTGGGCCCTGGCCCTGACCCTAAAACAACCCTAACCCTGGGCCCTGGCCCTGACCCTAAAACAACCCTAACCCTGGGCCCTGGCCCTGACCCGAAAACAACCCTATCCCTGGGCCCTGGCCATGACCTAAAACAAACCAAACCCTGGGCACTGACCCTAAAATAACCATAATCCTGGGCCCTGGCCCTAACCCTAAAACAACCCTAACCCTGGGCCCTGGCCCTGACACTGAAACAACCCTTAACCTGGACCCTGGCCCTGACCCTAAAACAACCCTAACCCTGGGCCCTGGCCCTGACACTGAAACAACCCTTACCCTGGGCCCTGGCCCTGACCCTAAAACACCCCTTAACCTGGGCCCTGTCCCTGACCCTAAAACAACCCTAATGCTAGGCCCTGGCCCTGACCTAAAACAACCCTGACCCTGGGCCCTGGCCCTGACCCTAAAACAACCCTAACCCTGGGCCCCGGCACTAAAACAAGCGTAACACTGGGCCCAGGTCCTGACCCTAAAACAAGCCTAACCCTGGGCCCTGGCCCTGACCCTAAAACAAGCCTAAACCTGGGCCCTGGCCCTGACCCTAAAACAACCCTAACACTGGGCCCTGTCCCTGAACCTAAAACAAGCCTAAGGCTCGGCCCTGGCCCTGACCCTAAAACAAGCCTAACCCTGGGCCCTGGCCCTGACCCTAAAACAAGCCTAACCCTGGGCCCTGGCCCTGACCCTAAAACAACCCTAACCCTGGGCCCTGGCCCTGACCCTAAAACAACCCTAAACCTGGGACCTGGCCCTGACCTAAAACAACCCTAACCCTGGGCCCTGGCCCTGACCTAAAACAACCCTAAACCTGTGCCCTGGCCCTGACCCTAAAACAAGCCTAACCCTGGGCCCTGGCCGTAACCCTGACCCTAAAGCAACCCTAACCCTGGGCCCTGGCTCTGACCCTAAAACAAGCCTAACCCTGGGCCCAGGTCCTGATCCTAAAACAACCCTAACCCTGGGACTGGCCCTGAACCTAAAACAACCCTAACCCTGGGCCCTGGCCCTGACCCTAAAACAACCCTAACCCTGGGCCCTGGCCCTGACCCTAAAACCACCCTAACCCTGGGCCCTGGCCCTGACCCGAAAACAAGCCTAACCCTGGGCCCTGGCCCTGACCCTAAAACAACCCTAACCCTGGGCCCTGGCCCTGACCCTAAAACAAACCTAACCCGGGTCCCTGGCCCTGACCCTAAAATAAAACCAACCATGGGCACTCACCCTAAAACAACCCTAACCCTGGGCCCTGACCCTAAAACAACCCTAACCCTGGGCCCTGGCTCTGACCCTAAAACAAGCCTAACCCTGGGACCTGGCCCTGACCTAAAACAACCCTAACCCTGGGACCTGGCCCTGACCTAAAACAACCCTAACCCTGGGCCCTGGCCCTGACCCTAAAACAACCCTAACCCTGGGCCCTGGCACTAAAAAATCCTAACCCTGGGCCCAGGTCCTGACCCTAAAACAACCCTAATCCTGGGCCCTGGCCCTGACCCTAAAACAACCCTAACCCTGGGCCCTGGCACTAAAACAAGCCTAACCCTGGGCCCAGGTCCTGACCCTAAAACAACCCTAACCCTGGGCCCTGGCCCTGACCCTAAAACAACCCTATCCCTGGCCCTGGCCATGACCTAAAACAACCCTAACCGTGGGCACTGACCGTAAAACAAACCTAACCCTGGGCACTGACCCTAAAATAACCATAACCCTGGGCCCTGGCCCTAACCCTAAAACAACCCTAACCCTGGGCCCTGGCACTGACACTGAAACAACCCTTACCCTGGACCCTGGCCCTGACCCTAAAACAACCCTAACCCTGCGCCCTGGCCCTGACACTGAAACAACCCTTACCCTGGGCCCTGGCCCTGACCCTAAAACACACCTAAACCTGGGCCCTGTCCCTGACCCTAAAACAACCCTAATGCGGGGCCCTGGCCCTGACCTAAAACAACCCTGACCCTGGGCCCTGGCCCTGACCCTAAAACAACCCTAACCCTGGGCCCTGGCACTAAAACAAGCCTAACCTTGGGCCCTGGCCCTGACCCTAAAACAAGCCTAACCCTGGGCCCTGGCCCTGACCCTAAAACAACCCTACACCTGGACCCTGGCCCTGACCCTAAAACAACCCTAACCCTGGGCCCTGGCCCTGACCTAAAACAACTCTAACCCTGGGCCCTGACCCTGACCCTAAAACACCCCTAAACCTGGGCCCTGTCCCTGACCCTAGAACAACCCTAATGCTGGGCCCTGGCCCTGACCTAAAACAACCCTGACCCTGGGCCCTGGCATTAAAACAAGGCTAACCCTGGGCCCAGGTCCTGACCCTAAAACAACCCTAACCCTGGGCCCTAGCCCTGACCCTAAAACAACCCTAACCCTGGGCCCTGGCCCTGACACTAAAACAACCCTAACGCTGGGCCCTGTCCCTGACCCTAAAACAAGCCTAACGCTCGGCCCTGGCCCTGACCCTAAAACAAGCTTAACCCTGGGCCCAAGACCTGACCCTAAAACAACCCTAAACCTGTGCCCTGGCCCTGACCCTAAAACAAGCCTAACCCTGGGCCCTCGCCCTTACCCTAAAACAAACCTAACCCTGGGCCCTGGCCGTAACCCTGACCCTAAAACAACCCTAACCCTGGGCCCTGGCTCTGACCCTAAAACAACCCTAACCCTGGGCCCTGGCCCTGAACCTAAAACAACCCTAACCCTGGGCCCTGGCCCTGACCCTAAAACAACCCTAACCCTGGGCCCTGGCCCTGACCCTAAAACAACCCTAACCCTGGGCCCTGGCCCTGACCCGAAAACAACCCTATCCCTGGGCCCTGGCCATGACCTAAAACAAACCAAACCCTGGGCACTGACCCTAAAATAACCATAATCCTGGGCCCTGGCCCTAACCCTAAAACAACCCTAACCCTGGGCCCTGGCCCTGACACTGAAACAACCCTTAACCTGGACCCTGGCCCTGACCCTAAAACAACCCTAACCCTGGGCCCTGGCCCTGACACTGAAACAACCCTTACCCTGGGCCCTGGCCCTGACCCTAAAACACCCCTTAACCTGGGCCCTGTCCCTGACCCTAAAACAACCCTAATGCTAGGCCCTGGCCCTGACCTAAAACAACCCTGACCCTGGGCCCTGGCCCTGACCCTAAAACAACCCTAACCCTGGGCCCCGGCACTAAAACAAGCGTAACACTGGGCCCAGGTCCTGACCCTAAAACAAGCCTAACCCTGGGCCCTGGCCCTGACCCTAAAACAAGCCTAAACCTGGGCCCTGGCCCTGACCCTAAAACAACCCTAACACTGGGCCCTGTCCCTGAACCTAAAACAAGCCTAAGGCTCGGCCCTGGCCCTGACCCTAAAACAAGCCTAACCCTGGGCCCTGGCCCTGACCCTAAAACAAGCCTAACCCTGGGCCCTGGCCCTGACCCTAAAACAACCCTAACCCTGGGCCCTGGCCCTGACCCTAAAACAACCCTAAACCTGGGACCTGGCCCTGACCTAAAACAACCCTAACCCTGGGCCCTGGCCCTGACCTAAAACAACCCTAAACCTGTGCCCTGGCCCTGACCCTAAAACAAGCCTAACCCTGGGCCCTGGCCGTAACCCTGACCCTAAAGCAACCCTAACCCTGGGCCCTGGCTCTGACCCTAAAACAAGCCTAACCCTGGGCCCAGGTCCTGATCCTAAAACAACCCTAACCCTGGGACTGGCCCTGAACCTAAAACAACCCTAACCCTGGGCCCTGGCCCTGACCCTAAAACAACCCTAACCCTGGGCCCTGGCCCTGACCCTAAAACCACCCTAACCCTGGGCCCTGGCCCTGACCCGAAAACAAGCCTAACCCTGGGCCCTGGCCCTGACCCTAAAACAACCCTAACCCTGGGCCCTGGCCCTGACCCTAAAACAAACCTAACCCGGGTCCCTGGCCCTGACCCTAAAATAAAACCAACCATGGGCACTCACCCTAAAACAACCCTAACCCTGGGCCCTGACCCTAAAACAACCCTAACCCTGGGCCCTGGCTCTGACCCTAAAACAAGCCTAACCCTGGGACCTGGCCCTGACCTAAAACAACCCTAACCCTGGGACCTGGCCCTGACCTAAAACAACCCTAACCCTGGGCCCTGGCCCTGACCCTAAAACAACCCTAACCCTGGGCCCTGGCACTAAAAAATCCTAACCCTGGGCCCAGGTCCTGACCCTAAAACAACCCTAATCCTGGGCCCTGGCCCTGACCCTAAAACAACCCTAACCCTGGGCCCTGGCACTAAAACAAGCCTAACCCTGGGCCCAGGTCCTGACCCTAAAACAACCCTAACCCTGGGCCCTGGCCCTGACCCTAAAACAACCCTATCCCTGGCCCTGGCCATGACCTAAAACAACCCTAACCGTGGGCACTGACCGTAAAACAAACCTAACCCTGGGCACTGACCCTAAAATAACCATAACCCTGGGCCCTGGCCCTAACCCTAAAACAACCCTAACCCTGGGCCCTGGCACTGACACTGAAACAACCCTTACCCTGGACCCTGGCCCTGACCCTAAAACAACCCTAACCCTGCGCCCTGGCCCTGACACTGAAACAACCCTTACCCTGGGCCCTGGCCCTGACCCTAAAACACACCTAAACCTGGGCCCTGTCCCTGACCCTAAAACAACCCTAATGCGGGGCCCTGGCCCTGACCTAAAACAACCCTGACCCTGGGCCCTGGCCCTGACCCTAAAACAACCCTAACCCTGGGCCCTGGCACTAAAACAAGCCTAACCTTGGGCCCTGGCCCTGACCCTAAAACAAGCCTAACCCTGGGCCCTGGCCCTGACCCTAAAACAACCCTACACCTGGACCCTGGCCCTGACCCTAAAACAACCCTAACCCTGGGCCCTGGCCCTGACCTAAAACAACTCTAACCCTGGGCCCTGACCCTGACCCTAAAACACCCCTAAACCTGGGCCCTGTCCCTGACCCTAGAACAACCCTAATGCTGGGCCCTGGCCCTGACCTAAAACAACCCTGACCCTGGGCCCTGGCATTAAAACAAGGCTAACCCTGGGCCCAGGTCCTGACCCTAAAACAACCCTAACCCTGGGCCCTAGCCCTGACCCTAAAACAACCCTAACCCTGGGCCCTGGCCCTGACACTAAAACAACCCTAACGCTGGGCCCTGTCCCTGACCCTAAAACAAGCCTAACGCTCGGCCCTGGCCCTGACCCTAAAACAAGCTTAACCCTGGGCCCAAGACCTGACCCTAAAACAACCCTAAACCTGTGCCCTGGCCCTGACCCTAAAACAAGCCTAACCCTGGGCCCTCGCCCTTACCCTAAAACAAACCTAACCCTGGGCCCTGGCCGTAACCCTGACCCTAAAACAACCCTAACCCTGGGCCCTGGCTCTGACCCTAAAACAACCCTAACCCTGGGCCCTGGCCCTGAACCTAAAACAACCCTAACCCTGGGCCCTGGCCCTGACCCTAAAACAACCCTAACCCTGGGCCCTGGCCCTGACCCTAAAACAACCCTAACCCTGGGCCCTGGCCCTGACCCGAAAACAACCCTATCCCTGGGCCCTGGCCATGACCTAAAACAAACCAAACCCTGGGCACTGACCCTAAAATAACCATAATCCTGGGCCCTGGCCCTAACCCTAAAACAACCCTAACCCTGGGCCCTGGCCCTGACACTGAAACAACCCTTAACCTGGACCCTGGCCCTGACCCTAAAACAACCCTAACCCTGGGCCCTGGCCCTGACACTGAAACAACCCTTACCCTGGGCCCTGGCCCTGACCCTAAAACACCCCTTAACCTGGGCCCTGTCCCTGACCCTAAAACAACCCTAATGCTAGGCCCTGGCCCTGACCTAAAACAACCCTGACCCTGGGCCCTGGCCCTGACCCTAAAACAACCCTAACCCTGGGCCCCGGCACTAAAACAAGCGTAACACTGGGCCCAGGTCCTGACCCTAAAACAAGCCTAACCCTGGGCCCTGGCCCTGACCCTAAAACAAGCCTAAACCTGGGCCCTGGCCCTGACCCTAAAACAACCCTAACACTGGGCCCTGTCCCTGAACCTAAAACAAGCCTAAGGCTCGGCCCTGGCCCTGACCCTAAAACAAGCCTAACCCTGGGCCCTGGCCCTGACCCTAAAACAAGCCTAAACCTGGGCCCTGGCCCTGACCCTAAAACAACCCTAACCCTGGGCCCTGGCCCTGACCTTAAAACAACCCTAACCCTGGGACCTGGCCCTGACCTAAAACAACCCTAACCCTGGGCCCTGGCCCTGACCTAAAACAACCCTAAACCTGTGCCCTGGCCCTGACCCTAAAACAAGCCTAACCCTGGGCCCTGGCCGTAACCCTGACCCTAAAGCAACCCTAACCCTGGGCCCTGGCTCTGACCCTAAAACAAGCCTAACCCTGGGCCCAGGTCCTGATCCTAAAACAACCCTAACCCTGGGACTGGCCCTGAACCTAAAACAACCCTAACCCTGGGCCCTGGCCCTGACCCTAAAACAACCCTAACCCTGGGCCCTGGCCCTGACCCTAAAACCACCCTAACCCTGGGCCCTGGCCCTGACCCGAAAACAAGCCTAACCCTGGGCCCTGGCCCTGACCCTAAAACAACCCTAACCCTGGGCCCTGGCCCTGACCCTAAAACAAACCTAACCCGGGTCCCTGGCCCTGACCCAAAAATAAAACCAACCATGGGCACTCACCCTAAAACAACCCTAACCCTGGGCCCTGACCCTAAAACAACCCTAACCCTGGGCCCTGGCCCTGACCCTAAAACAAGCCTAACCCTGGGACCTGGCCCTGACCTAAAACAACCCTAACCCTGGGACCTGGCCCTGACCTAAAACAACCCTAACCCTGGGCCCTGGCCCTGACCCTAAAACAACCCTAACCCTGGGCCCTGGCACTAAAAAATCCTAACCCTGGGCCCAGGTCCTGACCCTAAAACAACCCTAATCCTGGGCCCTGGCCCTGACCCTAAAACAACCCTAACCCTGGGCCCTGGCACTAAAACAAGCCTAACCCTGGGCCCAGGTCCTGACCCTAAAACAACCCTAACCCTGGGCCCTGGCCCTGACCCTAAAACAACCCTATCCCTGGCCCTGGCCATGACCTAAAACAACCCTAACAGTGGGCACTGACCGTAAAACAAACCTAACCCTGGGCACTGACCCTAAAATAACCATAACCCTGGGCCCTGGCCCTAACCCTAAAACAACCCTAACCCTGGGCCCTGGCACTGACACTGAAACAACCCTTACCCTGGACCCTGGCCCTGACCCTAAAACAACCCTAACCCTGCGCCCTGGCCCTGACACTGAAACAACCCTTACCCTGGGCCCTGGCCCTGACCCTAAAACACCCCTAAACCTGGGCCCTGTCCCTGACCCTAAAACAACCTTCATGCGGGGCCCTGGCCCTGACCTAAAACAACCCTGACCCTGGGCCCTGGCCCTGACCCTAAAACAACCCTAACCCTGGGCCCTGGCACTAAAACAAGCCTAACCTTGGGCCCTGGCCCTGACCCTAAAACAAGCCTAACCCTGGGCCCTGGCCCTGACCCTAAAACAACCCTACCCCTGGGCCCTGGCCCTGACCCTAAAACAACCCTAACCCTGGGCCCTGGCCCTGACCTAAAACAACTCTAACCCTGGGCCCTGGCCCTGACCCTAAAACACCCCTAAACCTGAGCCCTGGCCCTGACCCTAGAACAACCCTAATGCTGGGCCCTGGCCCTGACCTAAAACAACCCTGACCCTGGGCCCTGGCATTAAAACAAGGCTAACCCTGGGCCCAGGTCCTGACCCTAAAACAACCCTTACCCTGGGCCCTAGCCCTGACCCTAAAACAACCCTAACCCAGGGCCCTGGCCCTGACACTAAAACAACCCTAACGCTGGGCCCTGTCCCTGACCCTAAAACAAGCCTAACGCTCGGCCCTGGCCCTGACCCTAAAACAAGCTTAACCCTGGGCCCTAGACCTGACCCTAAAACAAGCCTCAACCTCGGCCCTGGCCCTGACCCTAAAACAACCCTAACCCTGGGACCTGGCCCTGACCCTAAAACAACCCTAACCCTGGGACCTTGCCCTGACCTAAAACAACCCTAACCCTGGGCCCTACCCTGACCTAAAACAACCCTAAACCTTGGCCCTGGCCCTGACCCTAAAACAACCCTAACCCTGGGCCCTGGCACTAAAACAAGCCTAACCCTGGGCCCAGGTCCTGACCCTAAAACAACCCTGACCCTGGGACTTGTCCTTGACCCTAAAACAAGCCTAATCCTGGGCCCTGGCCCTGAAACTACAACAACCCTAACGCTGGGCCCTGGTCCTGACCCTAAAACAACCCTAACCCTGGGCCCTGGCCCTGACACTAAAACAACCCTAACCGTGGGCCCTGGCACTAAAACAAGCGTAACACTGGGCCCAGGTCCTGACCCTAAAACAACCCTAACCCTGGGCCCTGGCCCTGACCCTAAAACAAGCCTAACCCTGGGCCCTGGCCCTGACCCTAAAACAAGCCTAAACCTGGGCCCTGGCCCTGACCCTAAAACAACCCTAACCCTGGGCCCTGGCCCTGACCCTAAAACAACCCTAAACCTGGGACCTGGCCCTGACCTAAAACAACCCTAACCCTGGGCCCTGGCCCTGACCTAAAACAACCCTAAACCTGGGCCCTGGCCCTGACCCTAAAACAAGCCTAACCCTGGGCCCTCGCCCTAACCCTAAAACAAACTTAACCCTGGGCCCTGGCCGTAACCCTGACCATAAAACAAACCTAACCCTGGGCCCTGGCTCTGACCCTAAAACAAGCCTAACCCTGGGCCCAGGTCCTGACCGTAAAACAACCCTAACCCTGGGCCCTGGCCCTGAACCTAAAACAACCCTAATCCTGGGCCCTGGCCCTGACCCTAAAACAAGCCTAACCCTGGGCCCTGGCCCTGACCATAAAAAAACCCTAACCCTGGGCCCTGGCCCTGACCCGAAAACAAGCCTAAACCTGGGCCCTGGCCCTGACCCTAAAACAACCCTAACCCTGGGCCCTGGCCCTGACCCTAAAACAAACCTAACCCGGGTCCCTGGCCCTGACCCTAAAATAAAACCAACCATGGGCACTCACCCTAAAACAACCCTAACCCTGGGCCATGACCCTAAAACAACCCTAACCCTGGGCCCTGGCCCTGACCCTAAAACAAGCCTAACCCTGGGACCTGGCCCTGACCTAAAACAACCCTAACCCTGGGACCTGGCCCTGACCTAAAACAACCCTAACCCTGGGCCCTGGCCCTGACCCTAAAACAACCCTAACCCTGGGCCCTGGCACTAAAACAAGCCTAACCCTGGGCCCAGGTCCTGACCCTAAAACAACCCTAACCCTGGGCCCTGGCCCTGACCCTAAAACAACCCTAACCCTGGGCCCTGGCACTAAAACAAGCCTAACCCTGGGCCCAGGTCCTGACCCTAAAACAACCCTAACCCTGGGCCCTGGCCCTGACCCTAAAACAACCCTATCCCTGGGCCCTGGCCCTGACCCTAAAACAAGCCTATCCCTGGGCCCTGGCCCTGACCCTAAAACACCCCTAAGCCTGGGCCCTGGCCCTGACCCTAAAAGAACCCTAATGCTGGGCGCTGGCACTGACCTAAAACAACCCTGACCCTGGGCACTGGCCCTGACCCTAAAACAACCCTAACCCTGGGCCCTGGCACTAAAACAAGCCTAAATCTGGGCCCAGGTCCTGACCCTAAAACAACCGTAACCCTGGGCCCTGGCCCTGAACCTAAAACAAGCCTACCACTGGGCCCTGGCCCTGACCCTAAAACAAGCCAAACCCTGGGCCCTGGCCCTGACCCTAAAACAACCCTACCCCTGGGCCCTGGCCCTGACCCTAAAACAACCCTAACCCTGGGCCCTGGCCCTGACCTAAAACAACTCTAACCCTGGGCCCTGGCCCTGACCCTAAAACACCCCTAAACCTGGGCCCTGGCCCTGACCCTAGAACAACCCTAATGCTGGGCCCTGGCCCTGACCTAAAACAACCCTGACCCTGGGCCCTGGCATTAAAACAAGGCTAACCCTGGGCCCAGGTTCTGACCCTAAAACAACCCTTAGCCTGGGCCCTAGCCCTGACCCTAAAACAACCCTAACCCTGGGCCCTGGCCCTGACACTAAAACAACCCTAACGCTGGGCCCTGTCCCTGACCCTAAAACAAGCCTAACGCTCGGCCCTGGCCCTGACCCTAAAACAAGCTTAACCCTGGGCCCTAGACCTGACCCTACAACAAGCCTCAACCTCGGCCCTGGCCCTGACCCTAAAACAACCCTAACCCTGGGACCTGGCCCTGACCCTAAAACAACCCTAACCCTGGGACCTTGACCTGACCTAAAACAACCCTAACCCTGGGCCCTACCCTGACCTAAAACAACCCTAAACCTTGGCCCTGGCCCTGACCCTAAAACAACCCTAACCCTGGGCCCTGGCACTAAAACAAGCCTAACCCTGGGCCCAGGTCCTGACCCTAAAACAACCCTGACCCTGGGCCCTGTCCTTGACCCTAAAACAAGCCTAATCCTGGGCCCTGGCCCTGAAACTACAACAACCCTAACGCTGGGCCCTGGCCCTGACCCTAAAACAACCCTAACCCTGGGCCCTGGCCCTGACACTAAAACAACCCTAACCGTGGGCCCTGGCACTAAAACAAGCGTAACACTGGGCCCAGGTCCTGACCCTAAAACAACCCTAACCCTGGGCCCTGGCCCTGACCCTAAAACAAGCCTAACCCTGAGCCCTGTCCCTGACCCTAAAACAAGCCTAAACCTGGGCCCTGGCCCTGACCCTAAAACAACCCTAACCCTGGGCCCTGGCCCTGACCCTAAAACAACCCTAAACCTGGGACCTGGCCCTGACCTAAAACAACCCTAACCCTGGGCCCTGGCCCTGACCTAAAACAACCCTAAACCTGTGCCCTGGCCCTGACCCTAAAACAAGCCTAACCCTGGGCCCTCGCCCTAACCCTAAAACAAACCTAACCCTGGGCCCTGGCCATAACCCTGACCCTAAAACAAACCTAACCCTGGGCCCTGGCTCTGACCCTAAAACAAGCCTAACCCTGGGCCCAGGTCCTGACCGTAAAACAACCCTAACCCTGGGCCCTGGCCCTGAACCTGAAACAACCCTAACCCTGGGCCCTGGCCCTGACCCTAAAACAACCCTAACCCTGGGCCCTGGCCCTGACCCTAAAACAACCCTAACCCTGGGCCCTGGCCCTGACCCTAAAACAACCCTAAACCTGGGCCCTGGCCCTGACCCTAAAACAACCCTAACCCTGGGCCCTGGCACTAAAACAAGCCTAACCATGGGCCCAGGTCCTGACCCTAAAACAACCCTAACCCTGGGCCCTGGCCCTGACCGTAAAACAACCCTATCCCAGGGCCCTGGCCCTGACCCTAAAACAAGGCTATCCCTGGGCCCTGGCCCTGACCCTAAAACACCCCTAAGCCTGGGCCCTGGCCCTGACCCTAAAACAACCCTAATGCTGGGCGCTGGCACTGACCTAAAACAACCCTGACCCTGGGCACTGGCCCTGACCCTAAAACAACCCTAACCCTGGGCCCTGGCACTAAAACAAGCCTAAATCTGTGCCCAGGTCCTGACCCTAAAACAACTGTAACCCTGGGCCCTGGCCCTGAACCTAAAACAAGCCTACCACTGGGCCCTGGCCCTGACCCTAAAACAAGCCTAACCCTGGGCCCTGGCCCTGACCCTAAAACAACCCTACCCCTGGGCCCTGGCCCTGACCCTAAAACAACCCTAACCCTGGGCTCTGGCCCTGACCTAAAACAACTCTAACCCTGGGCCCTGGCCCTGACCCTAAAACACCCCTAAACCTGGGCCCTGGCCCTGACCCTAGAACAACCCTAATGCTGGGCCCTGGCCCTGACCTAAAACAACACTGACCCTGGGCCCTGGCATTAAAACAAGGCTAACCCTGGGCCCAGGTCCTGACCCTAAAACAACCCTTACCCTGGGCCCTAGCCCTGACCCTAAAACAACCCTAACCCTGGGCCCAGGCCCTGACACTAAAACAACCCTAACGCTGGGCCCTGTCCCTGACGCTAAAACAAGCCTAACGCTCGGCCCTGGCCCTGACCCTAAAACAAGCTTAACCCTGGGCCCTAGACCTGACCCTAAAACAAGCCTCAACCTCGGCCCTGGCCCTGACCCTAAAACAACCCTAACCCTGGGACCTGGCCCTGACCCTAAAACAACCCTAACCCTGGGACCTTGCCCGGACCTAAAACAACCCTAACCTTGGGCCCTACCCTGACCTAAAACAACCCTAAACCTTGGCCCTGGCCCTGACCCTAAAACAACCATAACCCTGGGCCCTGGCACTAAAACAAGCCTAACCCTGGGCCCAGGTCCTGACCCTAAAACAACCCTGACCCTGGGCCCTGTCCTTGACCCTAAAACAAGCCTAATCCTGGGCCCTGGCCCTGAAACTACAACAACCCTAACGCTGGGCCCTGGCCCTGACCCTAAAACAACCCTAACCCTGGGCCCTGGCCCTGACCCTAAAACAACCCTAACCCTGGGACCTGGCCCTGACCTAAAACAACCCTAACCCTGGGCCCTGGCCCTGACCTAAAACAACCCTAAACCTGTTCCCTGGCCCTGACCCTAAAAGAAGCCTAACCCTGGGCCCTCGCCCTAACCCTAAAACAAACCTAACCCTGGGCCCTGGCCGTAACCCTGACCCTAAAACAAACCTAACCCTGGGCCCTGGCTCTGACCCTAAAACAAGCCTAACCCTGGGCCCAGGTCCTGACCGTAAAACAACCCTAACCCTGGGCCCTGGCCCTGAACCTAAAACAACCCTAACCCTGGGCCCAGGTCCTGACCATAAAACTACCCTAACCCTGGGCCCTGGCCCTGACCCTAAAACAAGCCTAACTCTGGGCCCTGGCCCTGACCCTAAAACACCCCTAAACCTGAGCCCTGGCCCTGACCCTAAAACAACCCTAATGCTGGGCCCTGGCACTGACCTAAAACAACCCTGACCCTGGGCCCTGGCACTGACCCTAAAACAACCCTAACCCTGGGCCCTGGCACTAAAACAAGCCTAAACCTGGGCCCAGTTCCTGACCCTAAAACAACCGTAACCCTGGGCCCTGGCCCTCACCCTGAAACAACCCTAACCCTGGGCCCTGGCCCTGACCCTAAAACAAGCCTAACCCTGGTCCCTGGCCCTGACCCTAAAACAAGTCTAACTCTGGGCCCTGGGCCTGACCCTAAAACAACCCTAACCCTGGGCCCTGTCCTTGACCCTAAAACAAGCCTAACCCTGGGCCCTGACCCTGACCCTAAAACAACCCTAACCCTGGGCCCTGGCCCTGACCCTAAAACAACCGTATCCCTGGGCCCTGGCCATGACCTAAAACAAACCAAACCCTGGGCACTGACCGTAAAACAAACCTAACCCTGGGCACTGACCCTAAAATAACCATAACCCTGGGCCCTGGCCCTAACCCTAAAACAACCCTAACCCTGGGCCCTGGCCCTGACAATGAAACAACCCTTACCCTGGACCCTGGCCCTGACCCTAAAACAACCCTAACCCTGGGCCCTGGCCCTGACACTGAAGCAACCCTTACCCTGGGCCCTGGCCCTGACCCTAAAACACCCCTTTACCTGGGCCCTGTCCCTGACCCTAAAACAACCCTAATGCTGGGCCCTGGCCCTGACCTAAAACAACCCTGACCCTGGGCCCTGGCCCTGACCCTAAAACAACCCTAACCCTGGGCCCTGGCACTAAAACAAGCGTAACACTGGGCCCAGGTCCTGACCCTAAAACAACCCTAACCCTGGGCCCTGGCCCTGACCCTAAAACAAGCCTAAACCTGGGCCCTGGCCCTGACCCTAAAACAACCCTAACCCTGGACCCTGGCCCTGACCCTAAAACAACCCTAACCCTGGGCCCTGGCCCTGACCCGAAAACAAGCCTAACCCTGGGCCCTGGCCCTGACCCTAAAACAACCCTAACCCTGGGCCTTGGCCCTGACCCTAAAACAAACCTAACCCGGGTCCCTGGCCCTGACCCTAAAATAAAACCAACCATGGGCACTCACCCTAAAACAACCCTAACCCTGGGCCCTGACCCTAAAACAACCCTAACCCTGGGCCCTGGCCCTGACCCTAAAACAAGCCTAACCCTGGGACCTGGCCCTGACCTAAAACAAGCCTAACCCTGGGACCTGGCCCTGACCTAAAACAACCCTAACCCTGGGCCCTGGCCCTGACCCTAAAACAACCCTAACCCTGGGCCCTGGCACTAAAACAAGCCTAACCCTGGGCCCAGGTCCTGACCCTAAAACAAGAATAACCCTGGGCCCTGGCCCTGACCCTAAAACAAGCCTAAACCTGGGCCCTGGCCCTGACCCTAAAACAACCCTAACCCTGGGCCCTGGCCCTGACCCTAAAACAACCCTAAACCTGGGACCTGGCCCTGACCTAAAACAACCCTAACCCTGGGCCCTGGCCCTAACCTAAAACAACCCTAAACCTGTGCCCTGGCCCTGACCCTAAAACAAGCCTAACCCTGGGCCCTCGCCCTAACCCTAAAACAAACCTAACCCTGGGCCCTGGCCGTAACCCTGACCCTAAAACAAACCTAACCCTGGGCCCTGGCTCTGACCCTAAAACAAGCCTAACCCTGGGCCCAGGTCCTGACCCTAAAACAACCCTAACCCTGGGCCCTGGCCCTGAACCTAAAACAACCCTAACCCTGGGCCCTGGCCCTGACCCTAAAACAACCCTAACCCTGGGCCCTGGCCCTGACCCTAAAACAACCCTAACCCTGGGCCCTGGCCCTGACCCGAAAACAAGCCTAACCCTGGGCCCTGGCCCTGACCCTAAAACAACCCTAACCCTGGGCCCTGGCCCTGACCCTAAAACAAACCTAACCCGGGTCCCTGGCCCTGACCCTAAAATAAAACCAACCATGGGCACTCACCCTAAAACAACCCTAACCCTGGGCCCTGACCCTAAAACAACCCTAAACCTGGGCCCTGGCCCTGACCCTAAAACAAGCCTAACTCTGGGACATGGCCCTGACCTAAAACAACCCTAACGCTGGGACCTGGCCCTGACCTAAAACAACCCTAACCCTGGGCCCTGGCCCTGACCCTAAAACAACCCTAACCCTGGGCCCTGGCACTAAAACAAGCCTAACCCTGGGCCCAGGTCCTGACCCTAAAACAACCCTAAACCTGGGCCCTGGCCCTGACCCTAAAACAACCCTAACCCTGGGCCCTGGCACTAAAACAAGCCTAACCATGGGCCCAGGTCCTGACCCTAAAACAACCCTAACCCTGGACCCTGGCCCTGACCCTAAAACAACCCTATCCCTGGGCCCTGGCCCTGACCCTAAAACAAGCCTATCCCTGGGCCCTGGCCCTGACCCTAAAACACCCCTAAGCCTGGGTCCTGGACCTGACCCTAAAACAACCCTAATGCTGGGCCCTGGCACTGACCTAAAACAACCCTGACCCTGGGCACTGGCCCTGACCCTAAAACAACCCTAACCCTGGGCCCTGGCACTAAAACAAGCCTAAATCTGGGCCCAGGTCCTGACCCTAAAACAACCGTAACCCTGGGCCCTGGCCCTGAACCTAAAACAAGCCTACCACTGGGCCCTGGCCCTGACCCTAAAACAAGCCTAATCCTGGACCCTGGCCCTGACCCTAAAACAAGCCTAACCCTGGGCCCTGGGCCTGACCCTAAAACAACCCTAAGCCTGGGACCTGTCCTTGACCCTAAAACAAGCCTAATCCTGGGCCCTGGCCCTGACCCTAAAACAAGCCTAACCGTGGGCCCAGGACCTGACCCTAAAACAAGCCTAACCCTGGGCCCTGACCCTGACCCTAAAACAACCCTAACCCTGGGCCCTGGCCCTGACCCTAAAACAAACCTAACCCGGGTCCCTGGCCCTGACCCTAAAATAAAACCAACCATGGGCACTCACCCTAAAACAACCCTAACCCTGGGCCCTGACCCTAAAACAACCCTAACCCTGGGCCCTGGCCCTGACCCTAAAACAAGCCTAACCCTGGGACCTGGCCCTGACCTAAAACAACCCTAACCCTGGGACCTGGCCCTGACCTAAAACAACCCTAATCCTGGGCCCTGGCCCTGACCCTAAAACAACCCTAACCCTGGGCCCTGGCACTAAAACAAGCCTAACCCTGGGCCCAGGTCCTGACCCTAAAACAACCCTAACCCTGGGCCCTGGCCCTGACCCTAAAACAACCCTAACCCTGGGCCCTGGCACTAAAACAAGCCTAACCCTGGGCCCAGGTCCTGACCCTAAAACAAGCCTAACCCTGGGCCCTGGCCCTGACCCTAAAACAACCCTATCCCTGGGCCCTGGCCATGACCTAAAACAACCCTAACCCTGGGCACTGACCGTAAAACAAACCTAACCCTGGGCACTGACCCTAAAATAACCATAACCCTGGGCCATTGCCCTAACCCTAAAACAACCCTAACCCTGGGCCCTGGCCCTGACACTGAAACAACCCTTACCCTGGACCCTGGCCCTGACCCTAAAACAACCCTAACCCTGGGCCCTAGCCCTGACACTGAAACAACCCTTACCCTGGGCCCTGGCCCTGACCCTAAAACACCCCTAAACCTGGGCCCTGTCCCTGACCCTAAAACAACCCTAATGCGGGGCCCTGGCCCTGACCTAAAACAGCCCTGACCCTGGGCCCTGGCCCTGACCGAAAAACAACCCTAACCCTGGGCCCTGGCACTAAAACAAGCCTAAACTTGGGCCCTGGCCCTGACCCTAAAACAAGCCTAACCCTGGGCCCTGGCCCTGACCCTAAAACAACCCTACCCCTGGGCCCTGGCACTGACCCTAAAACAACCCTAACCCTGGGCCCTGGCCCTGACCTAAAACAACTCTAACCCTGGGCCCTGGCCCTGACCTTAAAACACCCCTAAACCTGGGCCCTGGCCCTGACCCTAGAACAACCCTAATGCTGGGCCCTGGCCCTGACCTAAAACAACCCTGACCCTGGGCCCTGGCATTAAAACAAGGCTAACCCTGGGCCCAGGTCCTGACCCTAAAACAACCCTAACCCTGGGCCCTAGCCCTGACCCTAAAACAACCGTAACCCTGGGCCCTGGCCCTGACACTAAAACAACCCTAACGCTGGGCCCTGTCCCTGACCCTAAAACAAGCCTAATGCTCGCCCCTCGCCATGACCCTAAAACAAACTTAACACTGGGCCCTAGACCTGACCCTAAAACAAGCCTCAACCTGGGCCCTGGCCCTGACCCTAAAACAACCCTAACCCTGGGACCTGGCCCTGACCCTAAAACAACCCTAACCCTGGGACCTTGCCCTGACCTAAAACAACCCTAACCCTGGGCCCTACCCTGACCTAAAACAACCCTAAACCTGGGCCCTGACACTGACCGTAAAACAACCTAACCCTGGGCCCTGGCACTAAAACAAGCCTAACCCTGGGCCCAGGTCCTGACCCTAAAACAACCCTGAACCTGGGCCCTGTCCTTGACCCTAAAACAAGCCTAATCCTGGGCCCTGGCCCTGAACCTACAACAACCCTAACGCTGGGCCCTGGCCCTGACCCTAAAACAACCCTAACCCTGGGCCCTGGCCCTGACACTAAAACAACCCTAACAGTGGGCCCTGGCCCTGATCCTAAAACAAGCCTAACCCTGGGCCCTGGCCCTGACCCTAAAACAACCCTAACCCTGGGCCCTGGCCCTGACCCTAAAACAAGCCTAACCCTCGGCCCTGGCCCTGACCCTAAAACAAGCCTAACCCTGGGCCCTGGCCCTGACCCTAAAACAACCCTATCCCTGGGCCCTGGCCCTGACCCTAAAACAAGCCTATCCCTGGGCCCTGGCCCTGACCCTCAAACACCCCTAAGCCTGGGCCCTGGCCCTGACCCTAAAACAACCCTAATGCTGGGCCCTGGCACTGACCTAAAACAACCCTGACCCTGGGCACTGGCCCTGACCCTAAAACAACCCTAACCCTGGGCCCTGGCACTAAAACAAGCCTAAATCTGGGCCCTGTCCCTGACCCTAAAACAAGCCTAACGCTCGGCCCTGGCCCTGACCCTAAAACAAGCTTAACCCTGGGCCCTAGACCTGACCCTAAAACAAGCCTCAACCTCGGCCCTGGCCCTGACCCTAAAACAACCCTAACCCTGGGACCTGGCCCTGACCCTAAAACAACCCTAACCCTGGGACCTTGCCCTGACCTAAAACAACCCTAACCCTGGGCCCTACCCTGACCTAAAACAACCCTAAACCTTGGCCCTGGCCCTGACCCTAAAACAACCCTAACCCTGGGCCCTGGCACTAAAACAAGCCTAACCCTGGGCCCAGGTCCTGACCCTAAAACAACCCTGACCCTGGGACTTGTCCTTGACCCTAAAACAAGCCTAATCCTGGGCCCTGGCCCTGAAACTACAACAACCCTAACGCTGGGCCCTGGTCCTGACCCTAAAACAACCCTAACCCTGGGCCCTGGCCCTGACACTAAAACAACCCTAACCGTGGGCCCTGGCACTAAAACAAGCGTAACACTGGGCCCAGGTCCTGACCCTAAAACAACCCTAACCCTGGGCCCTGGCCCTGACCCTAAAACAAGCCTAACCCTGGGCCCTGGCCCTGACCCTAAAACAAGCCTAAACCTGGGCCCTGGCCCTGACCCTAAAACAACCCTAACCCTGGGCCCTGGCCCTGACCCTAAAACAACCCTAAACCTGGGACCTGGCCCTGACCTAAAACAACCCTAACCCTGGGCCCTGGCCCTGACCTAAAACAACCCTAAACCTGGGCCCTGGCCCTGACCCTAAAACAAGCCTAACCCTGGGCCCTCGCCCTAACCCTAAAACAAACTTAACCCTGGGCCCTGGCCGTAACCCTGACCATAAAACAAACCTAACCCTGGGCCCTGGCTCTGACCCTAAAACAAGCCTAACCCTGGGCCCAGGTCCTGACCGTAAAACAACCCTAACCCTGGGCCCTGGCCCTGAACCTAAAACAACCCTAATCCTGGGCCCTGGCCCTGACCCTAAAACAAGCCTAACCCTGGGCCCTGGCCCTGACCATAAAAAAACCCTAACCCTGGGCCCTGGCCCTGACCCGAAAACAAGCCTAAACCTGGGCCCTGGCCCTGACCCTAAAACAACCCTAACCCTGGGCCCTGGCCCTGACCCTAAAACAAACCTAACCCGGGTCCCTGGCCCTGACCCTAAAATAAAACCAACCATGGGCACTCACCCTAAAACAACCCTAACCCTGGGCCATGACCCTAAAACAACCCTAACCCTGGGCCCTGGCCCTGACCCTAAAACAAGCCTAACCCTGGGACCTGGCCCTGACCTAAAACAACCCTAACCCTGGGACCTGGCCCTGACCTAAAACAACCCTAACCCTGGGCCCTGGCCCTGACCCTAAAACAACCCTAACCCTGGGCCCTGGCACTAAAACAAGCCTAACCCTGGGCCCAGGTCCTGACCCTAAAACAACCCTAACCCTGGGCCCTGGCCCTGACCCTAAAACAACCCTAACCCTGGGCCCTGGCACTAAAACAAGCCTAACCCTGGGCCCAGGTCCTGACCCTAAAACAACCCTAACCCTGGGCCCTGGCCCTGACCCTAAAACAACCCTATCCCTGGGCCCTGGCCCTGACCCTAAAACAAGCCTATCCCTGGGCCCTGGCCCTGACCCTAAAACACCCCTAAGCCTGGGCCCTGGCCCTGACCCTAAAAGAACCCTAATGCTGGGCGCTGGCACTGACCTAAAACAACCCTGACCCTGGGCACTGGCCCTGACCCTAAAACAACCCTAACCCTGGGCCCTGGCACTAAAACAAGCCTAAATCTGGGCCCAGGTCCTGACCCTAAAACAACCGTAACCCTGGGCCCTGGCCCTGAACCTAAAACAAGCCTACCACTGGGCCCTGGCCCTGACCCTAAAACAAGCCAAACCCTGGGCCCTGGCCCTGACCCTAAAACAACCCTACCCCTGGGCCCTGGCCCTGACCCTAAAACAACCCTAACCCTGGGCCCTGGCCCTGACCTAAAACAACTCTAACCCTGGGCCCTGGCCCTGACCCTAAAACACCCCTAAACCTGGGCCCTGGCCCTGACCCTAGAACAACCCTAATGCTGGGCCCTGGCCCTGACCTAAAACAACCCTGACCCTGGGCCCTGGCATTAAAACAAGGCTAACCCTGGGCCCAGGTTCTGACCCTAAAACAACCCTTAGCCTGGGCCCTAGCCCTGACCCTAAAACAACCCTAACCCTGGGCCCTGGCCCTGACACTAAAACAACCCTAACGCTGGGCCCTGTCCCTGACCCTAAAACAAGCCTAACGCTCGGCCCTGGCCCTGACCCTAAAACAAGCTTAACCCTGGGCCCTAGACCTGACCCTACAACAAGCCTCAACCTCGGCCCTGGCCCTGACCCTAAAACAACCCTAACCCTGGGACCTGGCCCTGACCCTAAAACAACCCTAACCCTGGGACCTTGACCTGACCTAAAACAACCCTAACCCTGGGCCCTACCCTGACCTAAAACAACCCTAAACCTTGGCCCTGGCCCTGACCCTAAAACAACCCTAACCCTGGGCCCTGGCACTAAAACAAGCCTAACCCTGGGCCCAGGTCCTGACCCTAAAACAACCCTGACCCTGGGCCCTGTCCTTGACCCTAAAACAAGCCTAATCCTGGGCCCTGGCCCTGAAACTACAACAACCCTAACGCTGGGCCCTGGCCCTGACCCTAAAACAACCCTAACCCTGGGCCCTGGCCCTGACACTAAAACAACCCTAACCGTGGGCCCTGGCACTAAAACAAGCGTAACACTGGGCCCAGGTCCTGACCCTAAAACAACCCTAACCCTGGGCCCTGGCCCTGACCCTAAAACAAGCCTAACCCTGAGCCCTGTCCCTGACCCTAAAACAAGCCTAAACCTGGGCCCTGGCCCTGACCCTAAAACAACCCTAACCCTGGGCCCTGGCCCTGACCCTAAAACAACCCTAAACCTGGGACCTGGCCCTGACCTAAAACAACCCTAACCCTGGGCCCTGGCCCTGACCTAAAACAACCCTAAACCTGTGCCCTGGCCCTGACCCTAAAACAAGCCTAACCCTGGGCCCTCGCCCTAACCCTAAAACAAACCTAACCCTGGGCCCTGGCCATAACCCTGACCCTAAAACAAACCTAACCCTGGGCCCTGGCTCTGACCCTAAAACAAGCCTAACCCTGGGCCCAGGTCCTGACCGTAAAACAACCCTAACCCTGGGCCCTGGCCCTGAACCTGAAACAACCCTAACCCTGGGCCCTGGCCCTGACCCTAAAACAACCCTAACCCTGGGCCCTGGCCCTGACCCTAAAACAACCCTAACCCTGGGCCCTGGCCCTGACCCTAAAACAACCCTAAACCTGGGCCCTGGCCCTGACCCTAAAACAACCCTAACCCTGGGCCCTGGCACTAAAACAAGCCTAACCATGGGCCCAGGTCCTGACCCTAAAACAACCCTAACCCTGGGCCCTGGCCCTGACCGTAAAACAACCCTATCCCAGGGCCCTGGCCCTGACCCTAAAACAAGGCTATCCCTGGGCCCTGGCCCTGACCCTAAAACACCCCTAAGCCTGGGCCCTGGCCCTGACCCTAAAACAACCCTAATGCTGGGCGCTGGCACTGACCTAAAACAACCCTGACCCTGGGCACTGGCCCTGACCCTAAAACAACCCTAACCCTGGGCCCTGGCACTAAAACAAGCCTAAATCTGTGCCCAGGTCCTGACCCTAAAACAACTGTAACCCTGGGCCCTGGCCCTGAACCTAAAACAAGCCTACCACTGGGCCCTGGCCCTGACCCTAAAACAAGCCTAACCCTGGGCCCTGGCCCTGACCCTAAAACAACCCTACCCCTGGGCCCTGGCCCTGACCCTAAAACAACCCTAACCCTGGGCTCTGGCCCTGACCTAAAACAACTCTAACCCTGGGCCCTGGCCCTGACCCTAAAACACCCCTAAACCTGGGCCCTGGCCCTGACCCTAGAACAACCCTAATGCTGGGCCCTGGCCCTGACCTAAAACAACACTGACCCTGGGCCCTGGCATTAAAACAAGGCTAACCCTGGGCCCAGGTCCTGACCCTAAAACAACCCTTACCCTGGGCCCTAGCCCTGACCCTAAAACAACCCTAACCCTGGGCCCAGGCCCTGACACTAAAACAACCCTAACGCTGGGCCCTGTCCCTGACGCTAAAACAAGCCTAACGCTCGGCCCTGGCCCTGACCCTAAAACAAGCTTAACCCTGGGCCCTAGACCTGACCCTAAAACAAGCCTCAACCTCGGCCCTGGCCCTGACCCTAAAACAACCCTAACCCTGGGACCTGGCCCTGACCCTAAAACAACCCTAACCCTGGGACCTTGCCCGGACCTAAAACAACCCTAACCTTGGGCCCTACCCTGACCTAAAACAACCCTAAACCTTGGCCCTGGCCCTGACCCTAAAACAACCATAACCCTGGGCCCTGGCACTAAAACAAGCCTAACCCTGGGCCCAGGTCCTGACCCTAAAACAACCCTGACCCTGGGCCCTGTCCTTGACCCTAAAACAAGCCTAATCCTGGGCCCTGGCCCTGAAACTACAACAACCCTAACGCTGGGCCCTGGCCCTGACCCTAAAACAACCCTAACCCTGGGCCCTGGCCCTGACCCTAAAACAACCCTAACCCTGGGACCTGGCCCTGACCTAAAACAACCCTAACCCTGGGCCCTGGCCCTGACCTAAAACAACCCTAAACCTGTTCCCTGGCCCTGACCCTAAAAGAAGCCTAACCCTGGGCCCTCGCCCTAACCCTAAAACAAACCTAACCCTGGGCCCTGGCCGTAACCCTGACCCTAAAACAAACCTAACCCTGGGCCCTGGCTCTGACCCTAAAACAAGCCTAACCCTGGGCCCAGGTCCTGACCGTAAAACAACCCTAACCCTGGGCCCTGGCCCTGAACCTAAAACAACCCTAACCCTGGGCCCAGGTCCTGACCATAAAACTACCCTAACCCTGGGCCCTGGCCCTGACCCTAAAACAAGCCTAACTCTGGGCCCTGGCCCTGACCCTAAAACACCCCTAAACCTGAGCCCTGGCCCTGACCCTAAAACAACCCTAATGCTGGGCCCTGGCACTGACCTAAAACAACCCTGACCCTGGGCCCTGGCACTGACCCTAAAACAACCCTAACCCTGGGCCCTGGCACTAAAACAAGCCTAAACCTGGGCCCAGTTCCTGACCCTAAAACAACCGTAACCCTGGGCCCTGGCCCTCACCCTGAAACAACCCTAACCCTGGGCCCTGGCCCTGACCCTAAAACAAGCCTAACCCTGGTCCCTGGCCCTGACCCTAAAACAAGTCTAACTCTGGGCCCTGGGCCTGACCCTAAAACAACCCTAACCCTGGGCCCTGTCCTTGACCCTAAAACAAGCCTAACCCTGGGCCCTGACCCTGACCCTAAAACAACCCTAACCCTGGGCCCTGGCCCTGACCCTAAAACAACCGTATCCCTGGGCCCTGGCCATGACCTAAAACAAACCAAACCCTGGGCACTGACCGTAAAACAAACCTAACCCTGGGCACTGACCCTAAAATAACCATAACCCTGGGCCCTGGCCCTAACCCTAAAACAACCCTAACCCTGGGCCCTGGCCCTGACAATGAAACAACCCTTACCCTGGACCCTGGCCCTGACCCTAAAACAACCCTAACCCTGGGCCCTGGCCCTGACACTGAAGCAACCCTTACCCTGGGCCCTGGCCCTGACCCTAAAACACCCCTTTACCTGGGCCCTGTCCCTGACCCTAAAACAACCCTAATGCTGGGCCCTGGCCCTGACCTAAAACAACCCTGACCCTGGGCCCTGGCCCTGACCCTAAAACAACCCTAACCCTGGGCCCTGGCACTAAAACAAGCGTAACACTGGGCCCAGGTCCTGACCCTAAAACAACCCTAACCCTGGGCCCTGGCCCTGACCCTAAAACAAGCCTAAACCTGGGCCCTGGCCCTGACCCTAAAACAACCCTAACCCTGGACCCTGGCCCTGACCCTAAAACAACCCTAACCCTGGGCCCTGGCCCTGACCCGAAAACAAGCCTAACCCTGGGCCCTGGCCCTGACCCTAAAACAACCCTAACCCTGGGCCTTGGCCCTGACCCTAAAACAAACCTAACCCGGGTCCCTGGCCCTGACCCTAAAATAAAACCAACCATGGGCACTCACCCTAAAACAACCCTAACCCTGGGCCCTGACCCTAAAACAACCCTAACCCTGGGCCCTGGCCCTGACCCTAAAACAAGCCTAACCCTGGGACCTGGCCCTGACCTAAAACAAGCCTAACCCTGGGACCTGGCCCTGACCTAAAACAACCCTAACCCTGGGCCCTGGCCCTGACCCTAAAACAACCCTAACCCTGGGCCCTGGCACTAAAACAAGCCTAACCCTGGGCCCAGGTCCTGACCCTAAAACAAGAATAACCCTGGGCCCTGGCCCTGACCCTAAAACAAGCCTAAACCTGGGCCCTGGCCCTGACCCTAAAACAACCCTAACCCTGGGCCCTGGCCCTGACCCTAAAACAACCCTAAACCTGGGACCTGGCCCTGACCTAAAACAACCCTAACCCTGGGCCCTGGCCCTAACCTAAAACAACCCTAAACCTGTGCCCTGGCCCTGACCCTAAAACAAGCCTAACCCTGGGCCCTCGCCCTAACCCTAAAACAAACCTAACCCTGGGCCCTGGCCGTAACCCTGACCCTAAAACAAACCTAACCCTGGGCCCTGGCTCTGACCCTAAAACAAGCCTAACCCTGGGCCCAGGTCCTGACCCTAAAACAACCCTAACCCTGGGCCCTGGCCCTGAACCTAAAACAACCCTAACCCTGGGCCCTGGCCCTGACCCTAAAACAACCCTAACCCTGGGCCCTGGCCCTGACCCTAAAACAACCCTAACCCTGGGCCCTGGCCCTGACCCGAAAACAAGCCTAACCCTGGGCCCTGGCCCTGACCCTAAAACAACCCTAACCCTGGGCCCTGGCCCTGACCCTAAAACAAACCTAACCCGGGTCCCTGGCCCTGACCCTAAAATAAAACCAACCATGGGCACTCACCCTAAAACAACCCTAACCCTGGGCCCTGACCCTAAAACAACCCTAAACCTGGGCCCTGGCCCTGACCCTAAAACAAGCCTAACTCTGGGACATGGCCCTGACCTAAAACAACCCTAACGCTGGGACCTGGCCCTGACCTAAAACAACCCTAACCCTGGGCCCTGGCCCTGACCCTAAAACAACCCTAACCCTGGGCCCTGGCACTAAAACAAGCCTAACCCTGGGCCCAGGTCCTGACCCTAAAACAACCCTAAACCTGGGCCCTGGCCCTGACCCTAAAACAACCCTAACCCTGGGCCCTGGCACTAAAACAAGCCTAACCATGGGCCCAGGTCCTGACCCTAAAACAACCCTAACCCTGGACCCTGGCCCTGACCCTAAAACAACCCTATCCCTGGGCCCTGGCCCTGACCCTAAAACAAGCCTATCCCTGGGCCCTGGCCCTGACCCTAAAACACCCCTAAGCCTGGGTCCTGGACCTGACCCTAAAACAACCCTAATGCTGGGCCCTGGCACTGACCTAAAACAACCCTGACCCTGGGCACTGGCCCTGACCCTAAAACAACCCTAACCCTGGGCCCTGGCACTAAAACAAGCCTAAATCTGGGCCCAGGTCCTGACCCTAAAACAACCGTAACCCTGGGCCCTGGCCCTGAACCTAAAACAAGCCTACCACTGGGCCCTGGCCCTGACCCTAAAACAAGCCTAATCCTGGACCCTGGCCCTGACCCTAAAACAAGCCTAACCCTGGGCCCTGGGCCTGACCCTAAAACAACCCTAAGCCTGGGACCTGTCCTTGACCCTAAAACAAGCCTAATCCTGGGCCCTGGCCCTGACCCTAAAACAAGCCTAACCGTGGGCCCAGGACCTGACCCTAAAACAAGCCTAACCCTGGGCCCTGACCCTGACCCTAAAACAACCCTAACCCTGGGCCCTGGCCCTGACCCTAAAACAAACCTAACCCGGGTCCCTGGCCCTGACCCTAAAATAAAACCAACCATGGGCACTCACCCTAAAACAACCCTAACCCTGGGCCCTGACCCTAAAACAACCCTAACCCTGGGCCCTGGCCCTGACCCTAAAACAAGCCTAACCCTGGGACCTGGCCCTGACCTAAAACAACCCTAACCCTGGGACCTGGCCCTGACCTAAAACAACCCTAATCCTGGGCCCTGGCCCTGACCCTAAAACAACCCTAACCCTGGGCCCTGGCACTAAAACAAGCCTAACCCTGGGCCCAGGTCCTGACCCTAAAACAACCCTAACCCTGGGCCCTGGCCCTGACCCTAAAACAACCCTAACCCTGGGCCCTGGCACTAAAACAAGCCTAACCCTGGGCCCAGGTCCTGACCCTAAAACAAGCCTAACCCTGGGCCCTGGCCCTGACCCTAAAACAACCCTATCCCTGGGCCCTGGCCATGACCTAAAACAACCCTAACCCTGGGCACTGACCGTAAAACAAACCTAACCCTGGGCACTGACCCTAAAATAACCATAACCCTGGGCCATTGCCCTAACCCTAAAACAACCCTAACCCTGGGCCCTGGCCCTGACACTGAAACAACCCTTACCCTGGACCCTGGCCCTGACCCTAAAACAACCCTAACCCTGGGCCCTAGCCCTGACACTGAAACAACCCTTACCCTGGGCCCTGGCCCTGACCCTAAAACACCCCTAAACCTGGGCCCTGTCCCTGACCCTAAAACAACCCTAATGCGGGGCCCTGGCCCTGACCTAAAACAGCCCTGACCCTGGGCCCTGGCCCTGACCGAAAAACAACCCTAACCCTGGGCCCTGGCACTAAAACAAGCCTAAACTTGGGCCCTGGCCCTGACCCTAAAACAAGCCTAACCCTGGGCCCTGGCCCTGACCCTAAAACAACCCTACCCCTGGGCCCTGGCACTGACCCTAAAACAACCCTAACCCTGGGCCCTGGCCCTGACCTAAAACAACTCTAACCCTGGGCCCTGGCCCTGACCTTAAAACACCCCTAAACCTGGGCCCTGGCCCTGACCCTAGAACAACCCTAATGCTGGGCCCTGGCCCTGACCTAAAACAACCCTGACCCTGGGCCCTGGCATTAAAACAAGGCTAACCCTGGGCCCAGGTCCTGACCCTAAAACAACCCTAACCCTGGGCCCTAGCCCTGACCCTAAAACAACCGTAACCCTGGGCCCTGGCCCTGACACTAAAACAACCCTAACGCTGGGCCCTGTCCCTGACCCTAAAACAAGCCTAATGCTCGCCCCTCGCCATGACCCTAAAACAAACTTAACACTGGGCCCTAGACCTGACCCTAAAACAAGCCTCAACCTGGGCCCTGGCCCTGACCCTAAAACAACCCTAACCCTGGGACCTGGCCCTGACCCTAAAACAACCCTAACCCTGGGACCTTGCCCTGACCTAAAACAACCCTAACCCTGGGCCCTACCCTGACCTAAAACAACCCTAAACCTGGGCCCTGACACTGACCGTAAAACAACCTAACCCTGGGCCCTGGCACTAAAACAAGCCTAACCCTGGGCCCAGGTCCTGACCCTAAAACAACCCTGAACCTGGGCCCTGTCCTTGACCCTAAAACAAGCCTAATCCTGGGCCCTGGCCCTGAACCTACAACAACCCTAACGCTGGGCCCTGGCCCTGACCCTAAAACAACCCTAACCCTGGGCCCTGGCCCTGACACTAAAACAACCCTAACAGTGGGCCCTGGCCCTGATCCTAAAACAAGCCTAACCCTGGGCCCTGGCCCTGACCCTAAAACAACCCTAACCCTGGGCCCTGGCCCTGACCCTAAAACAAGCCTAACCCTCGGCCCTGGCCCTGACCCTAAAACAAGCCTAACCCTGGGCCCTGGCCCTGACCCTAAAACAACCCTATCCCTGGGCCCTGGCCCTGACCCTAAAACAAGCCTATCCCTGGGCCCTGGCCCTGACCCTCAAACACCCCTAAGCCTGGGCCCTGGCCCTGACCCTAAAACAACCCTAATGCTGGGCCCTGGCACTGACCTAAAACAACCCTGACCCTGGGCACTGGCCCTGACCCTAAAACAACCCTAACCCTGGGCCCTGGCACTAAAACAAGCCTAAATCTGGGCCCAGGTCCTGACCCTAAAACAACCGTAACCCTGGGCCCTGGCCCTGAATCTAAAACAAGCCTACCCCTGGGCCCTGGCCCTGACCCTAAAACAAGCCTAACCATGGACCCTGGCCCTGACCCTAAAACAAGCCTAACCCTGGGCCCTGGGCCTGACCCTAAAACAACCCTAACCCTGGGACCTGTCCTTGACCCTAAAACAAGCCTAATCCTGGGCCCTGGCCCTGACCCTAAAACAAGGCTAACCGTGGGCCCAGGACCTGACCCTAAAACAAGCCTAACCCTGGGCCCTGACCCTGACCCTAAAACAACCCTAACCCAGGGCCCTGGCCCTGACCCTAAAACAACCCTAAACCTGGGCCCTGGCCATGACCTAAAACAAAGCTAACCCTGGGCACTGACCGAAAAACAAACCTAACCCTGGGGACTGACCCTAAAATAACCAAAACCCTGGGCCCTGGCCCTAACCCTAAAACAATCCTAACCCTGTGCCCTGGCCCTGACACTGAAACAACCCTTACCCTGGACCCTGGCCCTGACCCTAAAACAACCCTAACCGTGGGCCCTGGCCCTGACACTGAAACAACCCTTACCCTGGGCGCTGGCCCTGACCCTAAAACACCCCTAAACCTGGACCCTGGCCCTGACCCTAAAACAAGCCTAACCCTGGGCCCTGGGCCTGACCCTAAAACAACCCTAACCCTGGGACCTGTCCTTGACCCTAAAACAAGCCTAATCCTGGGCCCTGGCCCTGACCCTAAAACAAGCCTAACCGTGGGCCCAGGACCTGACCCTAAAACAAGCCTAACCCTGGGCCCTGACCCTGACCCTAAAACAACCCTAACCCTGGGCCCTGGCCCTGACCCTAAAACAAACCTAACCCGGGTCCCTGGCCCTGACCCTAAAATAAAACCAACCATGGGCACTCACCCTAAAACAACCCTAACCCTGGGCCCTGACCCTAAAACAACCCTAACCCGGGGCCCTGGCCCTGACCCTAAAACAAGCCTAACCCTGGGACCTGGCCCTGACCTAAAACAACCCTAACCCTGGGACCTGGCCCTGACCTAAAACAACCCTAATCCTGGGCCCTGGCCCTGACCCTAAAACAACCCTAACCCTGGGCCCTGGCACTAAAACAAGCCTAACCCTGGGCCCAGGTCCTGACCCTAAAACAACCCTAACCCTGGGCCCTGGCCCTGACCCTAAAACAACCCTATCCCTGGGCCCTGGCCATGACCTAAAACAACCCTAACCCTGGGCACTGACCGTAAAACAAACCTAACCCTGGGCACTGACCCTAAAATAACCATAACCCTGGGCCATTGCCCTAACCCTAAAACAACCCTAACCCTGGGCCCTGGCCCTGACACTGAAACAACCCTTACCCTGGACCCTGGCCCTGACCCTAAAACAACCCTAACCCTGGGCCCTAGCCCTGACACTGAAACAACCCTTACCCTGGGCCCTGGCCCTGACCCTAAAACACCCCTAAACCTGGGCCCTGTCCCTGACCCTAAAACAACCCTAATGCGGGGCCCTGGCCCTGACCTAAAACAGCCCTGACCCTGGGCCCTGGCCCTGACCGAAAAACAACCCTAACCCTGGGCCCTGGCACTAAAACAAGCCTAAACTTGGGCCCTGGCCCTGACCCTAAAACAAGCCTAACCCTGGGCCCTGGCCCTGACCCTAAAACAACCCTACCCCTGGGCCCTGGCACTGACCCTAAAACAACCCTAACCCTGGGCCCTGGCCCTGACCTAAAACAACTCTAACCCTGGGCCCTGGCCCTGACCTTAAAACACCCCTAAACCTGGGCCCTGGCCCTGACCCTAGAACAACCCTAATGCTGGGCCCTGGCCCTGACCTAAAACAACCCTGACCCTGGGCCCTGGCATTAAAACAAGGCTAACCCTGGGCCCAGGTCCTGACCCTAAAACAACCCTAACCCTGGGCCCTAGCCCTGACCCTAAAACAACCGTAACCCTGGGCCCTGGCCCTGACACTAAAACAACCCTAACGCTGGGCCCTGTCCCTGACCCTAAAACAAGCCTAATGCTCGCCCCTCGCCATGACCCTAAAACAAACTTAACACTGGGCCCTAGACCTGACCCTAAAACAAGCCTCAACCTGGGCCCTGGCCCTGACCCTAAAACAACCCTAACCCTGGGACCTGGCCCTGACCCTAAAACAACCCTAACCCTGGGACCTTGCCCTGACCTAAAACAACCCTAACCCTGGGCCCTACCCTGACCTAAAACAACCCTAAACCTGGGCCCTGACACTGACCGTAAAACAACCTAACCCTGGGCCCTGGCACTAAAACAAGCCTAACCCTGGGCCCAGGTCCTGACCCTAAAACAACCCTGAACCTGGGCCCTGTCCTTGACCCTAAAACAAGCCTAATCCTGGGCCCTGGCCCTGAACCTACAACAACCCTAACGCTGGGCCCTGGCCCTGACCCTAAAACAACCCTAACCCTGGGCCCTGGCCCTGACACTAAAACAACCCTAACAGTGGGCCCTGGCCCTGATCCTAAAACAAGCCTAACCCTGGGCCCTGGCCCTGACCCTAAAACAACCCTAACCCTGGGCCCTGGCCCTGACCCTAAAACAAGCCTAACCCTCGGCCCTGGCCCTGACCCTAAAACAAGCCTAACCCTGGGCCCTGGCCCTGACCCTAAAACAACCCTATCCCTGGGCCCTGGCCCTGACCCTAAAACAAGCCTATCCCTGGGCCCTGGCCCTGACCCTCAAACACCCCTAAGCCTGGGCCCTGGCCCTGACCCTAAAACAACCCTAATGCTGGGCCCTGGCACTGACCTAAAACAACCCTGACCCTGGGCACTGGCCCTGACCCTAAAACAACCCTAACCCTGGGCCCTGGCACTAAAACAAGCCTAAATCTGGGCCCAGGTCCTGACCCTAAAACAACCGTAACCCTGGGCCCTGGCCCTGAATCTAAAACAAGCCTACCCCTGGGCCCTGGCCCTGACCCTAAAACAAGCCTAACCATGGACCCTGGCCCTGACCCTAAAACAAGCCTAACCCTGGGCCCTGGGCCTGACCCTAAAACAACCCTAACCCTGGGACCTGTCCTTGACCCTAAAACAAGCCTAATCCTGGGCCCTGGCCCTGACCCTAAAACAAGGCTAACCGTGGGCCCAGGACCTGACCCTAAAACAAGCCTAACCCTGGGCCCTGACCCTGACCCTAAAACAACCCTAACCCAGGGCCCTGGCCCTGACCCTAAAACAACCCTAAACCTGGGCCCTGGCCATGACCTAAAACAAAGCTAACCCTGGGCACTGACCGAAAAACAAACCTAACCCTGGGGACTGACCCTAAAATAACCAAAACCCTGGGCCCTGGCCCTAACCCTAAAACAATCCTAACCCTGTGCCCTGGCCCTGACACTGAAACAACCCTTACCCTGGACCCTGGCCCTGACCCTAAAACAACCCTAACCGTGGGCCCTGGCCCTGACACTGAAACAACCCTTACCCTGGGCGCTGGCCCTGACCCTAAAACACCCCTAAACCTGGACCCTGGCCCTGACCCTAAAACAAGCCTAACCCTGGGCCCTGGGCCTGACCCTAAAACAACCCTAACCCTGGGACCTGTCCTTGACCCTAAAACAAGCCTAATCCTGGGCCCTGGCCCTGACCCTAAAACAAGCCTAACCGTGGGCCCAGGACCTGACCCTAAAACAAGCCTAACCCTGGGCCCTGACCCTGACCCTAAAACAACCCTAACCCTGGGCCCTGGCCCTGACCCTAAAACAAACCTAACCCGGGTCCCTGGCCCTGACCCTAAAATAAAACCAACCATGGGCACTCACCCTAAAACAACCCTAACCCTGGGCCCTGACCCTAAAACAACCCTAACCCGGGGCCCTGGCCCTGACCCTAAAACAAGCCTAACCCTGGGACCTGGCCCTGACCTAAAACAACCCTAACCCTGGGACCTGGCCCTGACCTAAAACAACCCTAATCCTGGGCCCTGGCCCTGACCCTAAAACAACCCTAACCCTGGGCCCTGGCACTAAAACAAGCCTAACCCTGGGCCCAGGTCCTGACCCTAAAACAACCCTAAACCTGGGCCCTGGCCCTGACCCTAAAACAACCCTAACCCTGGGCCCTGGCACTAAAACAAGCCTAACCCTGGGCCCAGGTCCTGACCCTAAAACAAGCCTAACCCTGGGCCCTGGCCCTGACCCTAAAACAACCCTATCCCTGGGCCCTGGCCATGACCTAAAACAACCCTAACCCTGGGCACTGACCGTAAAACAAACCTAACCCTGGGCACTGACCCTAAAATAACCATAACCCTGGGCCATGGCCCTAACCCTAAAACAACCCTAACCCTGGGCCCTGGCCCTGACACTGAAACAACCCTTACCCTGGACCCTGGCCCTGACCCTAAAACAACCCTAACCCTGGGCCCTAGCCCTGACACTGAAACAACCCTTACCCTGGGCCCTGGCCCTGACCCTAAAACACCCCTAAACCTGGTCCCTGTCCCTGACCCTAAAACAACCCTAATGCGGGGCCCTGGCCCTGACCTAAAACAGCCCTGACCCTGGGCCCTGGCCCTGACCCAAAAACAACCCTAACCCTGGGCCCTGGCACTAAAACAAGCCTAAACTTGGGCCCTGGCCCTGACCCTAAAACAAGCCTAACCCTGGGCCCTGGCCCTGACCCTAAAACAACCCTACCCCTGGGCCCTGGCCCTGACCCTAAAACAACCCTAACCCTGGGCCCTGGCCCTGACCTAAAACAACTCTAACCCTGGGCCCTGGCCCTGACCTTAAAACACCCCTAAACCTGGGCCCTGGCCCTGAACCTAGAACAACCCTAATGCTGGGCCCTGGCCCTGACCTAAAACAACCCTGACCCTGGGCCCTGGCATTAAAACAAGGCTAACCCTGGGTCCAGGTCCTGACCCTAAAACAACCCTAACCCTGGGCCCTAGCCCTGACCCTAAAACAACCGTAACCCTGGGCCCTGGCCCTGACACTAAAACAACCCTAACGCTGGGCCCTGTCCCTGACCCTAAAACAAGCCTAACGCTCGCCCCTCGCCCTGACCCTAAAACAAGCTTAACACTGGGCCCTAGACCTGACCCTAAAACAAGCCTCAACCTGGGCCCTGGCCCTGACCCTAAAACAACCCTAACCCTGGGACCTGGCCCTGACCCTAAAACAACCCTAACCCTGGGACCTTGCCCTGACCTAAAACAACCCTAACCCTGGGCCCTACCCTGACCTAAAACAACCCTAAACCTGGGCCCTGACCCTGACCGTAAAACAACCTAACCCTGGGCCCTGGCACTAAAACAAGCCTAACCCTGGGCCCAGGTCCTGACCCTAAAACAACCCTGACCCTGGGCCCTGTCCTTGACCCTAAAACAAGCCTAATCCTGGGCCCTGGCCCTGAACCTACAACAACCCTAACGCTGGGCCCTGGCCCTGACCCTAAAACAACCCTAACCCTGGGCCCTGGCCCTGACACTAAAACAACCCTAACAGTGGGCCCTGGCCCTGATCCTAAAACAAGCCTAACCCTGGGCCCTGGCCCTGACCCTAAAACAACCCTAACCCTGGGCCCTGGCCCTGACCCTAAAACAAGCCTAACCCTCGGCCCTGGCCCTGACCCTAAAACAAGCCTAACCCTGGGCCCTGGCCCTGACCCTAAAACAACCCTATCCCTGGGCCCTGGCCCTGACCCTAAAACAAGCCTATCCCTGGGCCCTGGCCCTGACCCTAAAACACCCCTAAGCCTGGGCCCTGGCCCTGACCCTAAAACAACCCTAATGCTGGGCCCTGGCACTGACCTAAAACAACCCTGACCCTGGGCACTGGCCCTGACCCTAAAACAACCCTAACCCTGGGCCCTGGCACTAAAACAATCCTAAATCTGGGCCCAGGTCCTGACCCTAAAACAACCGTAACCCTGGGCCCTGGCCCTGAACCTAAAACAAGCCTACCCCTGGGCCCTGGCCCTGACCCTAAAACAAGCCTAACCCTGGACCCTGGCCCTGACCCTAAAACAAGCCTAACCCTGGGCCCTGGGCCTGACCCTAAAACAACCCTAACCCTGGGACCTGTCCTTGACCCTAAAACAAGCCTAATCCTGGGCCCTGGCCCTGACCCTAAAACAAGGCTAACCGTGGGCCCAGGACCTGACCCTAAAACAAGCCTAACCCTGGGCCCTGACCCTGACCCTAAAACAACCCTAACCCAGGGCCCTGGCCCTGACCCTAAAACAACCCTAAACCTGGGCCCTGGCCATGACCTAAAACAAACCTAACCCTGGGCACTGACCGAAAAACAAACCTAACCCTGGGGACTGACCCTAAAATAACCAAAACCCTGGGCCCTGGCCCTGACCCTAAAACAATCCTAACCGTGGGCCCTGGCCCTGACACTGAAACAACCCTTACCCTGGACCCTGGCCCTGACCCTAAAACAACCCTAACCGTGGGCCCTGGCCCTGACACTGAAACAACCTTTACCCTGGGCGCTGGCCCTGACCCTAAAACACCCCTAAACCAGGGCCCTGTCCCTGACCCTAAAACAACCCTAATGCTGGGCCCTGGCCCTTACCTAAAACAACCCTGACCGTGGGCCCTGGCCCTGACCCTAAAACAAGCCGAACCCTGGGCCCGGGCACTAAAACAAGCCTAAAACTGGGCCCAGGTCCTGACCCTAAAACAACCCTAACACTGGGACCTGGCCCTGACCCTAAAACAAGCCGAACCCTGGGCCCTAGCACTAAAACAAGCCTAAACCTTGGCCCAAGTCCTGACCCTAAAACCACCCTAACCCGGGGCCCTGGCCCGGACCCTAAAACAACCCTAAACCCGGGCCCTGGCCTTGACCCTAAAACAACCCTAACCCTGGGCCCTGGCCCTGAACCTAAAACACGCCTAACCCTGGGCCCTGGCCCTGATCCTAAAACAACCCTATCCCTGGGCCCTAGCCCTGACCCTAAAACAAGCCTAACCCTTGGACCTGGCCGTGACCCTAAAACAACCCTAACCCTGGGCCCTGGCCCTGACCCTAAAACAAGCCAAACCCTGGGCCCTCGCCCTGAAACTAAAACATCCCCAACCATGGGCCCTGGCCCTAACCCTGACCCTAAAACAACCCTAACCATGGTCCCTGGCTCTGACCCTAAAACAAGCCTAACCCTGGGCCCCGGCCCTGACCCTAAGACAACCCTAACCCTGGGCCCCGACCCTGACCCTAAGACAACCCTAACCCTGGACCCCGGCCCTGACCCTAAAACAACCCTAACCCTGAGCCCCAGCCCTGACCCTAAAACAACCCTAAACCTGGGCCCCGGCCCTGACCCTAAAACAACCCTAACCCTGCGCCCTGGCCCTGACCTAAAACCACCCTAAACCTGTGCCCTGGCCCTGACCCTAAAACAAGCCTTACCCTGGGCCCTGGCCCTGACGCTAAAACAAACCCAACCCTGGGCCCTCACCCTAAAACAACCCTAACCCTGGGCCCTGACCCTAAAACAACTCTGACCCTGGGCCCTGACACTAAAACAACCCTAACCCTGGGCCCTGACCCTAAAACAACCCTAACCCTGGGCCCTGATCCTAAAACAAGCCTAACCCTGGGCCCCGACCCTAAAAAAATCCTAACCCTGGGCCCTGGCAATAAAACAACCCTAACCCTGGGCCCGGGCCCTGGCCCTGACCTAAAACAACCCTAAACCTGTACCCTGGCCCTGACCCTAAAACAAGCCTTACCCTGGGCCCTGGCCCTGACGCTAAAACAAACCCAACCTTGGGCCCTAACCCTAAAACAACCCTAACCCTGGGCCCTGACCCTAAAACAACCCTGACCCTAGGCACTGACCCTAAAACAACCCTAACCCTGGGCCCTGACCCTAAAACAACCCTAACCCTGGGCCCTGACCCTAAAACAAGCCTAACTCTGGGCCCTGGCCCTGACCCTAAAACAAGCCTAACCGTGGGCCCTGGCCCTGACCCTAAAACAACCCTAACCCTGGGACCTGGCACTACAACAAGCCTAAACCTCGGCCCAGGTCCTCACACTAAAACAACCCTAACCCTGGGCCCTGGCCCTGACCCTAAAACAACCCTAACCCTGCGCCCTGGCCCTGAGCCTAAAATAACCCTAACCCTGGGCCGTGGCCCTTACCCTAAAACAAGCCTAACTTTGGGCCCTGGCCTTGACCCTAAAACAAGCCTAACCCTGGGCCCTGGCCCTGACCCTAAAACAAGCCTAACCCTGGGCCCTGGCCTTGACCCTAAAACAACCCTAACCCTGGGCCCTGTCCCTGTCACTAAAACAAGCCTAAACTTGGGCCCTGGCCCTGACCCTAAAACAAGCCTAACCCTGGGCCCTGGCCCTGACCCTAAAAGAAGCCTAACACTGGGCCCTGGCCCTGACCCTAAAACAACCCTAACCCTGGGCCCTGGCCCTGACCCTAAAACAACCCTAAACTTGGGACCTGGCCCTAACCTAAAACAACCCTAACCCTGGGCCCTGGCCCTGACCTAAAGCAACCCTAACCCTGGGCCCTGGCCCTGACCCTAAAACAACCCTAACCCTGGGCCCTGGCCCTCACCCTAAAACAACCCTAACCCTGGGCCCTGACCCTAAAACAACCCTGACCCTGGGCGCTAACCCTAAAACAACCCTAACCCTGGGCCCTGATACTAAAACAAGCCTAACCCTGGGCCCTGACCTTAAAAAAACCCTAACCCTGGGCCCTGGCACTAAAACAAACCTAACCCTGGGCGAAGGTCCTCACCCTAAAACAACCCTAACCCTGGGCCCTGGCCCTGACCCTAAAACAAGCCTATCCCTGGGCCCTGGCCCTGACCCTAAAACAAGCCTAACCGTGGGCTCTGGCCCTGACCCTAAAACAACCCTAACCCTGGGTCCTGGCACTACAACAAGCCTAAACCTCGGCCCAGGTCCTCACCCTAAAAAAACCCTAACCCTGGGCCCTGGCCCTGAACCTGAAACAACCCTAACACTGTGCCCTGGCCCTGAGCCTAAAACAACCCTAACCCTGGGCTGTGGCCCTTACCCTAAAACAAGCCTAACCTTGGGCCCTGGCCCTGACCCTAAAACAAGCCTAACCCTGGGTCCTGGCCCTGACCCTAAAACAACCCTAACCCTGGGCCCTGTCCCTGACCCTAAAACAAGCCTAAATTTGGGCCCTGGCCCTGACCCTAAAACAAGCCTAACACTGGGCCCTGGCCCTGACCCTAAAACAACCCTAATCCTGGGCCCTGTCCCTGACCCTAAAACAAGCCTAACCCTGGGCCCTGGCCCTGACCCTAAAACAACCCTAACCCTGGGCCCTGGCCCTGACCCTAAAACAAGCCTAACCCTCGGCCCTGGCCCTGACCCTAAAACAAGCCTAACCCTGGGCCCTGGCCCTGACCCTAAAACAACCCTATCCCTGGGCCCTGGCCCTGACCCTAAAACAAGCCTATCCCTGGGCCCTGGCCCTGACCCTCAAACACCCCTAAGCCTGGGCCCTGGCCCTGACCCTAAAACAACCCTAATGCTGGGCCCTGGCACTGACCTAAAACAACCCTGACCCTGGGCACTGGCCCTGACCCTAAAACAACCCTAACCCTGGGCCCTGGCACTAAAACAAGCCTAAATCTGGGCCCAGGTCCTGACCCTAAAACAACCGTAACCCTGGGCCCTGGCCCTGAACCTAAAACAAGCCTACCCCTGGGCCCTGGCCCTGACCCTAAAACAAGCCTAACCCTGGACCCTGGCCCTGACCCTAAAACAAGCCTAACCCTGGGCCCTGGGCCTGACCCTAAAACAACCCTAACCCTGGGACCTGTCCTTGACCCTAAAACAAGCCTAATCCTGGGCCCTGGCCCTGACCCTAAAACAAGGCTAACCGTGGGCCCAGGACCTGACCCTAAAACAAGCCTAACCCTGGGCCCTGACCCTGACCCTAAAACAACCCTAACCCAGGGCCCTGGCCCTGACCCTAAAACAACCCTAAACCTGGGCCCTGGCCATGACCTAAAACAAACCTAACCCTGGGCACTGACCGAAAAACAAACCTAACCCTGGGGACTGACCCTAAAATAACCAAAACCCTGGGCCCTGGCCCTGACCCTAAAACAATCCTAACCGTGGGCCCTGGCCCTGACACTGAAACAACCCTTACCCTGGACCCTGGCCCTGACCCTAAAACAACCCTAACCGTGGGCCCTGGCCCTGACACTGAAACAACCTTTACCCTGGGCGCTGGCCCTGACCCTAAAACACCCCTAAACCAGGGCCCTGTCCCTGACCCTAAAACAACCCTAATGCTGGGCCCTGGCCCTTACCTAAAACAACCCTGACCGTGGGCCCTGGCCCTGACCCTAAAACAAGCCGAACCCTGGGCCCGGGCACTAAAACAAGCCTAAAACTGGGCCCAGGTCCTGACCCTAAAACAACCCTAACACTGGGACCTGGCCCTGACCCTAAAACAAGCCGAACCCTGGGCCCTAGCACTAAAACAAGCCTAAACCTTGGCCCAAGTCCTGACCCTAAAACCACCCTAACCCGGGGCCCTGGCCCGGACCCTAAAACAACCCTAAACCCGGGCCCTGGCCTTGACCCTAAAACAACCCTAACCCTGGGCCCTGGCCCTGAACCTAAAACACGCCTAACCCTGGGCCCTGGCCCTGATCCTAAAACAACCCTATCCCTGGGCCCTAGCCCTGACCCTAAAACAAGCCTAACCCTTGGACCTGGCCGTGACCCTAAAACAACCCTAACCCTGGGCCCTGGCCCTGACCCTAAAACAAGCCAAACCCTGGGCCCTCGCCCTGAAACTAAAACATCCCCAACCATGGGCCCTGGCCCTAACCCTGACCCTAAAACAACCCTAACCATGGTCCCTGGCTCTGACCCTAAAACAAGCCTAACCCTGGGCCCCGGCCCTGACCCTAAGACAACCCTAACCCTGGGCCCCGACCCTGACCCTAAGACAACCCTAACCCTGGACCCCGGCCCTGACCCTAAAACAACCCTAACCCTGAGCCCCAGCCCTGACCCTAAAACAACCCTAAACCTGGGCCCCGGCCCTGACCCTAAAACAACCCTAACCCTGCGCCCTGGCCCTGACCTAAAACCACCCTAAACCTGTGCCCTGGCCCTGACCCTAAAACAAGCCTTACCCTGGGCCCTGGCCCTGACGCTAAAACAAACCCAACCCTGGGCCCTCACCCTAAAACAACCCTAACCCTGGGCCCTGACCCTAAAACAACTCTGACCCTGGGCCCTGACACTAAAACAACCCTAACCCTGGGCCCTGACCCTAAAACAACCCTAACCCTGGGCCCTGATCCTAAAACAAGCCTAACCCTGGGCCCCGACCCTAAAAAAATCCTAACCCTGGGCCCTGGCAATAAAACAACCCTAACCCTGGGCCCGGGCCCTGGCCCTGACCTAAAACAACCCTAAACCTGTGCCCTGGCCCTGACCCTAAAACAAGCCTTACCCTGGGCCCTGGCCCTGACGCTAAAACAAACCCAACCTTGGGCCCTAACCCTAAAACAACCCTAACCCTGGGCCCTGACCCTAAAACAACCCTGACCCTAGGCACTGACCCTAAAACAACCCTAACCCTGGGCCCTGACCCTAAAACAACCCTAACCCTGGGCCCTGACCCTAAAACAAGCCTAACTCTGGGCCCTGGCCCTGACCCTAAAACAAGCCTAACCGTGGGCCCTGGCCCTGACCCTAAAACAACCCTAACCCTGGGACCTGGCACTACAACAAGCCTAAACCTCGGCCCAGGTCCTCACACTAAAACAACCCTAACCCTGGGCCCTGGCCCTGACCCTAAAACAACCCTAACCCTGCGCCCTGGCCCTGAGCCTAAAATAACCCTAACCCTGGGCCGTGGCCCTTACCCTAAAACAAGCCTAACTTTGGGCCCTGGCCTTGACCCTAAAACAAGCCTAACCCTGGGCCCTGGCCCTGACCCTAAAACAAGCCTAACCCTGGGCCCTGGCCTTGACCCTAAAACAACCCTAACCCTGGGCCCTGTCCCTGTCACTAAAACAAGCCTAAACTTGGGCCCTGGCCCTGACCCTAAAACAAGCCTAACCCTGGGCCCTGGCCCTGACCCTAAAAGAAGCCTAACACTGGGCCCTGGCCCTGACCCTAAAACAACCCTAACCCTGGGCCCTGGCCCTGACCCTAAAACAACCCTAAACTTGGGACCTGGCCCTAACCTAAAACAACCCTAACCCTGGGCCCTGGCCCTGACCTAAAGCAACCCTAACCCTGGGCCCTGGCCCTGACCCTAAAACAACCCTAAACCTGGGCCCTGGCCCTCACCCTAAAACAACCCTAACCCTGGGCCCTGACCCTAAAACAACCCTGACCCTGGGCGCTAACCCTAAAACAACCCTAACCCTGGGCCCTGATACTAAAACAAGCCTAACCCTGGGCCCTGACCTTAAAAAAACCCTAACCCTGGGCCCTGGCACTAAAACAAACCTAACCCTGGGCGAAGGTCCTCACCCTAAAACAACCCTAACCCTGGGCCCTGGCCCTGACCCTAAAACAAGCCTAACCCTGGGCCCTGGCCCTGACCCTAAAACAAGCCTAACCGTGGGCTCTGGCCCTGACCCTAAAACAACCCTAACCCTGGGTCCTGGCACTACAACAAGCCTAAACCTCGGCCCAGGTCCTCACCCTAAAAAAACCCTAACCCTGGGCCCTGGCCCTGAACCTGAAACAACCCTAACACTGTGCCCTGGCCCTGAGCCTAAAACAACCCTAACCCTGGGCTGTGGCCCTTACCCTAAAACAAGCCTAACCTTGGGCCCTGGCCCTGACCCTAAAACAAGCCTAACCCTGGGCCCTGGCCCTGACCCTAAAACAACCCTAACCCTGGGCCCTGTCCCTGACCCTAAAACAAGCCTAAATTTGGGCCCTGGCCCTGACCCTAAAACAAGCCTAACACTGGGCCCTGGCCCTGACCCTAAAACAACCCTAATCCTGGGCCCTGTCCCTGACCCTAAAACAAGCCTAAACCTGGGCCCCGGTTCTGACCCTAAAACAAGCCTAAACCTGGGCCCTGGCCCTGACCCTAAAACAAGCCTAACCCTGGGCCCTGGTCCTGACCCTAAAACAAACCCAACCCTGTACCCTCACCCTAAAACAACCCTAACCTTGGTCCCTGACCCTAAAACAACCCTAACCCTGGGCCCTGATCCTAAAAGAAGCAGAACCCTGGGCCCCGACCCGAAAAAAACCCTAACCCTGGGCCTCGACCCTAAAACAAACGTAACCCTGGGCCCCGACCCTAAAACAACCCTAACCCTGGACCCTGGCCCAGACCCCAAAACAACCCTAACACTGGCCCCTGGCCCTGACCCTAAAACAACCCTAACCCTGGGCCCTGGCCCTGAACCGAAAACAACCCTAACCCTGTGCCCGGGCCCTGACCCGAAAACAACCCTAACCCTGGGCCCCAGCCCTGACCCTAAAGCAACCCTAACCCTGGGCCCTGGCACTGACCCTAAAACAACCCTAACCCTGGGCCCTGATCCTAAAACAAGCCTTACCCTGGGCCCCGAACCTAAAAAAAACCCTAAACCTGGGCCCTGGCACTAAAACAAGCCTAACCCTGGGCCCTGGCCCTGACCTTAAAACAACCCTAACCCTGGGCCCTGGCCCTGACCCTAAAACAAACCAAACCCTGGGCCCTGGCCCTGACCCTAAAATAAACCCAACCATGGGCACTCACCCTAAAACAACCCTAACCCTGGGCCCTGACCCTAAAACAACCCTAAGCCTGGGACCTGGCCGTGACCCTAAAACAAGCCTAACCCTGGGCCCCAGACCTGACCCTAAAGCAACCCTAACCCTGGGCCCCGGCCCTGACCCTAAAACAACCCTAACCCTGGGCCCCGGCCCTGACCCTAAAACAACCCTAACCCTGGGCCCCGGCCCTGACCCTAAAACAACGCTAACCCTGAGCCCCGGCGCTGACCCTAAAACAACCCTAAACCTGGGCCCCGGCCCTGACCCTAAAACATGCCTAACCCTGGGCCCTGGCCCTGACCCTGAAACAAACCTAACCCTGGGCCCTGGCCCAAATTGTAATGAGGTCTGTTGGGCAAAATTCCATATAAGCATAGTATAAATTAATAAAGCAAATCGTGATAAATTAGTACAATTGACTTTCTGGAGTTTCTGACAATAAAAGTAAGGAAAGTGCAGAACACAAAGACAGAGAGTAAAAAGAGAAATTAGGAAAGCATTCTACATGTTTAATAGGAAGACACTGGCCGTGTTCGTGCAGCGGCAGTATGTCGTGACATGACATACTTTGGAGAGAAGTTAACAGATGAGGAAGTTGATAAAAATCGTCAGAGGACCAAAATACTGGTAGCGACACTCAAGGAAACCACGAAATTTCCATAACTTATGTCAGGAAAGTGGGAATATTGTACAGTGTGTGTTGAAGTTCCTATACAACATTGTTTATCTGCCGTTTGTTTGTTTGTAAGCAATGTATATACTAACAGTTCTTCTTGCTGTCAAAAGAATATGTGTGAATAAGTCATTTTAACTTATTCTTCTGTTTTTCTTTTATCTTCCTGCCATCATCCCACAGCCTTACTTTAGAAATTTTTTCTTTAGAAAATTGAACAAGTGCTCCTTGTGGTGGCACATACCTCGAGGATGGGAGGCAGGGGTGGAAGGGTCACTTGAGGCCATTAGTTTGACAGCAGCCTGGCCAACAAAGTGAGACCCCATGTCTGCAAAACAATTTAAAAATTAGCCAAGTATCGTCATGTATACCTACAGTCCCAGCTACCTCAACTTACGGAGAAAGTTCAGGGCCTGGAGAGAAGGCTGGGCGGCAGGAGCTGGGTCTAAAGAGGCCATTGTAATGATGGAGCTGTGCCTGTGGAGGCTGTTGTGAGGCAGTAGGCTCATCTGCGGAGACTGCCGTGAGGTAGGGTATGGGCCTAAATAGGCCATTGTGAGTCATGAGCTTGGTCTGTAGAGGCTGACTGGAGAGAGTTCTGGGCCTGGCGAGGCTGCCGGGAGGTAGGAGCTGGGCCAAAAGATTTAAGCACATTTACATTTATTAGGCACTTCATTTCCATTATTACACTGGAATATATAATAAAATAATTATAGAACTCACCATAATGTAGAATCAGTGGGCGTGTTAAGCTTGTTTTCCTGAAACTGGATGGTCCCACCTGAGCGTGATGGGAGAAAGTGACAGATCAATAGGTATTAGATTCTCATAAGCACAGCGCAACCTAGATCCCTCACATGCACGGTTCACAACAGGGTGCGTTCTCCTATGAGAATCTAATGCTGCTGCTCATCTGAGAAGGTGGAGCTCAGGCGGGAATGTGAGCAAAGGGGAGTGGCTGTAAATACAGACGAAGCTTCCCTCACTCCCTCACTCGACACCACTCACCTGCTGTGTGGCTCCTTACGGCTCCATGGCTCAGGGGTTGGGGACCCCTGCTCAAGTGCATCCAAAGCGACCCTTCCCACACCAGTCTTCATAGTAGTCAAGTGCAGCAACCACTTAGCTCCCAAGGTGTGTGCCTCAGCTGGCATTTCATCACAATCAACAATAAGTGGTAGCTTGAGTCGTTGTGAGGTCACTTCCTGGAAATCACCCTAACCCTGGGCCCCGGGCCCTGACCCTAAAACCCTAACCCTGGGCCCCGGTCCCTGACCCTGAAGCCCTAACCCTGGGCCCCGGGCCCGGACCCTGAAGCCCTAACCCTGGGCCCTGGGCCCTGACCCTGAAGCCCTAACCCTGGGCCCCGGTCCCTGACCCTGAAGCCCTAACCCTGCGCCCCGGGCCCGGACCCTGAAGCCCTAACCCTGGGCCCCGGGCCCTGACCCTGAAGCCCTAACCCTGGGCCCCGGGCCCTGACCCTGAAGCCCTAACCCTGGGCCCCGGGCCCTGACCCTGAAGCCCAAACCCTGGGCCCCGGGCCCTGACCCTGAAGCCCAAACCCTGGGCCCCGGGCCCTGACCCTGAAGCCCAAACCCTGGGCCCCGGCCCTGACCCTGAAGCCCTAACCCTGGGCCCCGGGCCCTGACCCTGAAGCCCTAACACTGGGCCCCGGGCCCTGACCCTGAAGCCCTAACCCTGGGCCCCGGGCCCTGTCCCTGAAGCCCTAACCCTGGGCCCCGGGCCCTGTCCCTGAAGCCCTAACCCTGGGCCCCGGGCCCTGACCCTAAAGCCCTAACCCTGGGCCCCGGGCCCTGACCCTAAAGCCCTAACCCTGGGCCCCGGGCCCCGGGCCCTGGCCCTAAAGCCCTAACCGTGGGCCCCGGGCCCTGGCCATAAATCCCTAACCCTGGCCCCGGGCCCTGGCCCTAAAGCCCTAACCCTGGGCCCCAGGCACTGACCCTAAAACCCTAACCCTGGGCCCCGGGCCCTGACCCTAAAACCCTAATGCTGGGCCCTGTCCCTAAAACCCTAACCCTGGGCCCTGACCCTAAAACCCTAACCCTGGGCCCTGACCCTAAAACCCTAACCCTGGGCCCTGACCCTAAAACCCTAACCCTTCGCCCTTACCCTAAAACCCTAACCCTTCGCCCTTACCCTAAAACCCTAACCCTAACCCTAGTGAGCCTAGACCACACATTGCACTCCAGCCTGGGTGACAGAGCATGACTCTGTCTCAAAAAAAAAAAAAAGAAAAAAAGACAGAGAAAAGAAAGCCAACAAGACACCATTAGGCAACCCATTGTCAGGTTATGGGAGTTTGAAAAGGAAAGTAGAGAAAGGAGAAGAAAGCTTATTTAAAGAATGGCTGAAGACTGCCTAAATCGTGGGAAAGATTTAGACATCTAAATCCATGAAGCTTAAAGATTCCTGAAGAGGTTCAAACCAAATAGATACTCACCAAGTCACAATATAATCAAATAGTCAAAAGTTAAAGAAACTTTGCAGGTCAGGACAGAATCGAATAATACATTCAAAGTGCTGAAAGAAAAAAAGTGCCAGCAACTAATACTATGTCTGACAAAGCTGTCCTTCAGAAAGAAAAAAGAAATAACGTGCTTCCTCGACAAACAAAGCTGAGGGCATTCAGGACCACTAGGTCTACCTTAAAAAAATGCTTAACGGAGTTTTTCAAGTAAAAATGAATGAAGTTGGGAGCAGTGGCTCATGCCCGTAATCCCATTTTGGGAGGCTGAGGTGGGTGGATCACCTGAGGTCGGGAGGTCAAGACCAGCCTGGCCAACATGGCAAAACCCCACCCCCAGTAAAAATACAAAAAATTAGCCAGGTATGAAGGCCACTGAGATCGTGCCACTGCACTCCAGCCTGGGTGACAAGAGTCAAACTACATTTCAAAAACAAAAAAACAAACAAAAAAAAACAAAACTTGAGGCCTGGTCTTCTGCTCCTCTCCAACCCCCACTTCTCTGGGCCCAAGCCACCTGGGCTGAGGAGGGGGTGAGGTGTGAGCTCCTGCCAGGAACTCCCTGCCCGGACCAAGTACTCGGCCCCCAGGCCTGCATTCAGTGAGGCCTCCCGTGGCGTCAGCATGTTCGTGTGGAGGAATGTGGAAGGTCACTCTGTGGCCGTGTTCCCCTGGTACTCCATCCCCTTCCTGACCCCTCCCTGCAGCCACACGAGGCCCAGCAACCTGCCAGTTACTCAGTGGCCTCCAACCAGAGAAAACAACCTGCCAAGTTGGCAGCTGTTGCTCATGAGCATCCACCAGGTGGCACAGGGAGTGTTGACCCTGGGCGGCCCCCTGGAGCCACCTGCCCTGAAAGCCCAGGGCCCGCAACCCCACACACTTTGGGGGTGGTGGAACCTGTTAAAAGCTCACCTCCCACCATGGAGGAGGAGCCCTGGGCCCCTCAGGGGAGTCCCTGCTGGACAGTGAGACAGAGAATGACCATGATGATGCTTTCCTCTCCATCATGTCTCCTGACACCCAGTTGCCTCTACCACTCAGATGATGTCAGGCCCAGTCCCTCAGTGCCCTGCGCAAGGAACAGGACTCATCTTCTGAGAAGGATGGACGCAGCCCCAACAAATGGGACAAGGACCACATCGGTGGCCCATGAGTGGCGGTCATGATCTTCAGCAAGCGGCACCAGGCCCTGGCAGGGCGCACCAGGGTCACTCCAACCAGGATATCCGGACCGTCAGCCAGATGCTGACTCTGGCCCAAAGACTTCTACTCAGTATGGAGCTCCAGGCCACTTTGCAGCCCCTGGTGAGGGAGGTGTACATACCATGAATTGTGGGACCTTCAGAGCTTTTCACTTTTCGGAAAATAGCTCCTGTTGGGGCTACAAGATGGAGTGTGAAGAGGGCCTTGGGCCACAGGGAGGTGCCTGTGGACTAGGGGGAGTTCATGCACCCCTTCTTTCCCCAGAGGGGCTGGACTCAGGTGAGTATGGGGGTGGGGGCTCCTGCACTTCGACACAGGCAGCGGGAGGGTTTTCTCCCCATTCCCTCTGCACTCCCAACTTGAGCTATACTTTTTAAGAAAGTGATTCACCCTGCCTTTGCCCCCTTCCCCAGAACAGAACACGTTGATCATGGGCGATATTTTTCATTGTGCCAAACAGTTGCCATGACCGTCATTAAACCTGTTTAACACCAAATAATAAGGAAAATAAAATAAAAAATTCGGGCTTGGTGCAGAAACTCACCCCAAATAAATCACCTACCAAAATATTTACATAATGGTGGAAATATTCCAAAATTCAATATTTTGGGATTTATACACAAAAGATAAACAAATTAGAGGCCAAGAGGCTGCCAGAAGGGAAAAACGGGGCCTGGGAAGGCCGTTGTGAGGAACGAGCTGGGCCTAAAGAGGCCACTGGCAGGCGGGAGCTGGGCCTGCCGAAGCGGCCGAGAGGCAGGAGCTTTGGACTCGGGAGGCCGCAATGAGGCGAGAGCTAGCTGGGCATGGAGAGTCCGCTGTGAGTCCGCTGTGAGTCCGGGCCCGTGCAGGCCTTCGAGAGGCAGGAGGCCGGGCCTGCAAAGGCCCACTGGAGGTCAAGTTCTGGGCCTGAAGAGGCCACCAAAAGTCAAAAGCGGGGCCTGGGAAGGCCGCCAAGAGCCATGAGCTGGTCTGGGCTGAAAGAGGCCACTGGGAGGCAGGAGGAGCTGGGCCTGGAGAGGCTGACTCGAGGAAGTTTTGCACCTGGAGAGGCCGCCTAGAGGACGGAGCTGGGCCCGGGGAGGCCGACTTGCTGCTCTTCCGGGCCCAATTCCAGGCCGACTTGACGACAACTTGGGCCTGCTGGGAGCTGGGCAGGAGCTGAGTCCAAAGACGTTGTTGGGAGGCCAGAGTCAGGCCTGGAGACGCAGCCAGGAGGAAGAGCTGGGCCCGGAGAGGATGCCGGGAGGCTGCAAGTGGGTCTGGAGAGGCCGATTTGAGGAGGCCCGGCCTCCGCCTCCCGCATGGCGGCCTCTGCAGGCACAGCTGTTTCTCCTGGCTGCATCTCCCGCCTCCCAGCAAACAAGCTTTTTTGGCTCAGCTCCCACCTGCGTTTGTAGACCCCGAAGTTTCTGCAACCAAGCTCTTCAGACCCACATCCCACCTCCCAGTACCTGAACAGTCCCAGCTCCGGCTGGAGAACAGAGTCTGTAGGCCCCGCGGTTGCCTCCCAGGGGAGTCTCCAAGCCCAGCTCTCACCCCACCACGACCTCCCAGGCCCAAGTCGCTGCCTGCCTCACAGCAGCCCGCTTGCGACCCTGCTCCTCCCTCACGGTGGCCTGTTGAGGCAGGGGCTCACGCTGACCTCTCTCAGCGTGGGAGGGGCCGGTGTGAGGCAAGGGCTCACGCTGACCTCTCTCAGCGTGGGAGGGGCCGCTGTGAGGCAAGGGGCTGACGCTGACCTCTCTCAGCGTGGGAGGGGCCGGTGTGAGGCAAGGGCTCACGCCGACCTCTCTCAGCGTGGGAGGGGCCGCTGTGAGGCAAGGGGCTGATGCTGACCTCTCTCACCGTGGGAGGGGCCGGGGTGAGGCAAGGGGCTCACGCTGACCTCTCTCAGCGTGGGAGGGGCCGGTGTGAGGCAAGGGCTCACGCTGACCTCTCTCAGCGTGGGAGGGGCCGGTGTGAGGCAAGGGCTCACGCTGACCTCTCTCAGCGTGGGAGGGGCCGGTGTGAGTCAAGGGATCACGCTGACCTCTCTCAGCGTGGGAGGGGCCGGTGTGAGGCAAGGGGCTGACGCTGACCTCTCTCACCGTGGGAGGGGCCGGTGTGAGGCAAGGGCTCACGCCGACCTCTCTCAGCGTGGGAGGGGCCGGGGTGAGGCAAGGGGCTCACGCTGACCTCTCTCAGCGTGGGAGGGGCCGGTGTGAGGCAAGGGCTCAGGCTGACCTCTCTCAGCGTGGGAGGGGCCGGTGTGAGGCAAGGGCTCACGCTGACCTCTCTCAGCATGGGAGGGGCCCGTGTGAGGCAAGGGGCTCATGTTGACCTCTCTCAGCGTGGGAGGGGCCGGTGTGAGGCAAGGGGCTGACGCTGACCTCTCTCAGCGTGGGAGGGGCCGGTGTGAGGCAAGGGCTCAGGCTGACCTCTCTCAGCGTGGGAGGGGCCGGTGTGAGGCAAGGGGCTGACGCTGACCTCTCTCAGCGTGGGAGGGGCCGGTGTGAGGCAAGGGCTCACGCTGACCTCTCTCAGCGTGGGAGGGGCCGGTGTGAGGCAAGGGCTCATGCCGACCTCTCTCAGTGTGGGAGGGGCCGGGGTGAGGCAAGGGGCTCACGCTGACCTCTCTCAGCGTGGGAGGGGCTGGTGTGAGGCAAGGGCTCACGCCGACCTCTCTCAGCGTGGGAGGGGCCGGGGTGAGGCAAGGGGCTGACGCTGACCTCTCTCACCGTGGGAGGGGCCGGTGTGAGTCAAGGGCTCACGCCGACCTCTCTCAGCATGGGAGGGGCCGGTGTGAGGCAAGGGCTCACGCTGACCTCTCTCAGCGTGGGAGGAGCCAGTGTGAGGCAAGGGGCTCACGCTGACCTCTCTCAGCATGGGAGGGGCCGGTGTGAGGCAAGGGCTCACGCTGACCTCTCTCAGCGTGGGAGGAGCCAGTGTGTGGCAGGGGCTCATGCCTCTGGGCAGGGTACCAGAGGCATGGGCATCAACAGGCCACCGTGAGGGAGGAGCTGGGCCGCATGCGGGCTGCTGGGAGGCAGGCAGGGACTTGGCCCCAGATGGCCGCCGTGGGGGCAAGAGCTGGGCCTGGAGAGGCCCCTGGGAGGCAAGAGCGGGACCTGCAGAGGCCGTTCTCCAACCATTGCTGGGCCCGTACAGGCCACCGGGCGGCAGGAATGAGGCCCAAAGAACTTGGCTGGAGAAAGTTCGGGACCTACAAAGGCGGTTGGGAGCTGGGCAGGAGTTGAGCCAAAAGAGCTTGCTTACTTGCTGGGAGGCATGGCTGGGAGATGCCGACTTCAGGACAACTTGGGCCTGCAGAGGTCACCGGGAGGCCCAAGCTTGGCGTGGAGGAGTCCACCGACCGGAGACCATTTGGGTCCTGCAGGTGCCATTGGAGGGCAGGAGCTCATCGTGGAGGGGGCACCGTGAGGCCTGACCTGGGCCTGGGGAGCTTGGCTTGAGGAAGCTGTGGGCCGACCAAGGACGCCAGGAGATGGGTAGGCACTGAGTCCAAAGAGGTTGTTGAGAGGCAGGAGTCGGGCCTGGAGATGCAGCCAGGAAGAGGAGCTTGGCCCGGAGAGGACGCCTGGAGGGTGCAAGTGAGTCTGGAGAGGCCGACTTGAGGAGGTTCTCAGCCCGGAGAGGCCGCCGGAAGGGAAAAACTGGGACTGGAAAGGCTGTTGTGAGGAATGAGCCCCATGGGCCTGAAGAGGCCACTGGCAGGCGGGAGCTGGGTGTGTAGAAGCTGCTGAAAGGTTGGGAGCTTGGCTTGGGGGGTCCACAGTGAGGCAGATGCTGGGCCTGAAGAATCTGCTTAAAAAGATTTAAGCACATTTACATTTATTAGGCACTTTATTTCCATTATTACATATATATAAATATATATACGTATTATATATCCAATATATAATAAAATGATTATACAACTCACCATAATGTAGAATCAGTGGGCGTGTTAAGCTTGTTTTCCTGAAACTGGATGGTCCCACCTGAGCGTGATGGGAGAAAGTGACAGATCAATAGGTATTAGATACTCATAAGCACAGCGCAACCTAGATCCCTCACATGCACGGTTCACAACAGGGTGCGTTCTCCTATGAGAATCTAATGCTGCTGCTCATCTGAGAAGGTGGAGCTCAAGCGGGAATGTGAGCAAAGGGGAGTGGCTGTAAATACAGACGAAGCTTCCCTCACTCCCTCACTCGACACCACTCACCTCCTGCTGTGTGGCTCCCTACGGCTCCATGGCTCAGGGGTTGGGGACCCCTGCTCAAGTGCATCCAAAGCGACCCTTCCCACACCAGTCTTCATAGTGGTCAAGGGCAGCAACCACTTAGCTCCCAAGGCATGTGCCTCAGCTGGCATTTCGTCACAATCAACAGTAAGTGGTAGCTTGAGTCACTGTGAGGTCACTTCCTGGAAATCACCAGCATCCCATTTCCCACTGGCAAAGAGCTCAGCACTGCCCCCTGGGAAACCAAACCTATGCCCAAATCCCATCTGTGTGGGTTTATCTCCTGGGACCCTTCCTAACATATTAGTCAGAGTCCAATCAGGAAGCATAAACCACTCAAAAGTTTAAAGTGGTAAAATTTAATACGGAGAATTATTCATTATAACAGGTGAACAGCATAATGAGAGATTGGCTAGCACAAAGTAAAGAGAACTCTAGAGAATACAGGACTAGCCCAGGCCAGGCATGATGGCTCATGCCTGAAATTCCAGCAATTTGAGAAGCTAATGCAGGAGGATTGCTTAAGGCCAGGAGCTAGAGACCGGTCTGGACAACACAGTGAGAACCTGTCTCTATCCAAAAGAAGAAAAAAGTTAGCTGGGAGTGGTGGTGCACACTTGTAGTCCCAGCTACTCGGAATGCTGAAGTTTGAGCCTGGGAGGTCAAGGCTGCAGTGAGGCATGATTATGCCACTACAGTCTAGCCTGGTGACAGAGCAAGACCCTGTCTCAAAGAACAAAACAACAACAACCATTTACAGACAGAAAAGAGGTAGAGCTAATAAGCTAAGGAAAGATGTTGAAATGTGACAAGTAAAGTAATATGAGGTCTTTTATCTATTTAAAATAATCAAACAAAAAATGACTTACTAAATTATAATACCCTGTGCTGGCAAAGGTGCAGTGAAATGGGCACTTTCTTATACTATGAGGGGTGTTTACATTGTGTATAAGCCTTCCCGGGTAAAGCTTGTCAATTTTTTAAAATAATGGAGACAGGGTCTCACCATACTGCCATACTGCCTCCTCCAACTCTTGGCCTCAAGCAATCCTCCTCTCTTAGCCTCCCAAAGTGCTAAGATTATAGCTGGGAGGCACCCAAAACCCTGTCAATTTACATCAAGGGTAATGAGAATGTCCATTCACCATGACTCACAGTAATCTTACTTCTGGGGAGACAATTCAATCTAAACAAAAGGTCATCTGTACACACACAGTAAAAATCTGGGAGTAACTGAAGACAGAGTTGGTAAGTGAAATAAGAAACAGTTCTAAGAAATTAAACTATGGTATCAATAGGCACCTGATATAAAAGGTCAGTTGATGTTAGCTGCTACTTTTTTGTTGTTTTGAGACAGGGTCTCACTCTGTCACCCAGGCTGGAGTGCAGAGGCCTGATCATGACTCACTGCAGTCTCAGCCTCCCTGGGCTTGAGTGATCCTCCCACCTCAGCCTCCCAAGTAGCTGGGACTACAGGAACGTGCCACCACACTAGGCTAATTCATGTATTTTTCTGTAGGGATGGTGACTCCCCCTTTGTTTCCAAGGCCTATCGCAAACTCTTGGCCTCAAGCCATCCTCCTGCCTCAGCCTCCCAAAGTGTTGCGATTACCAGTGTGAGCCACCACACCTGGCCAGCTGCTACTTTTAGCAATATTATTATTATTCTTCCACTCCATTAAAAATTATTATTTTCAAGGCTATGCAACAGTATGTATCCTACAGCATAATTGTAAAAACATATACAGTTGCCGTCCCTCAGTATACAGAATTAGTTACAGCCCCCCATCTCTGCATATACCAAAATCCATGCTTACTCACGTTTCGCTGTCACCCCTCTGGAATCCACGTATATGAAAAAACCAAATATTAGTTGGGCGTAGTGGCAAGCACCTGTAGTCTCAGCCACGTGGGAGGTTGAGATGGGAGGATCGCTTCAGCCTGGAAGGTTGAGGCTGCAGTCAGCTGCGATAGCACTACTACCCTCCAGCCTTGGACAACAGAGGGAGACCCTGTCTCAGAAAAAAATAAATAAATAAAACACGTAAGAAATTGTAATGAGGTCTGTTGGGCAAAATTCCATATAAGCAAAGTATAAATTAATAAAGCAAATCGTGATAAATTAGTACGATTGACTTTCTGGAGTTTCTGACAATAAAAGTAAGGAAAATGCAGAACACAAAGACAGAGAGTAAAAAGAGAAATTAGGAAAGCATTCTACATGTTTAATAGGAAGACACTGGCTGTGTTCGTGCAGCGGCAGTATGTCGTGACATGACATACTTTGGAGAGAAGTTAACAGATGAGGAAGTTGATAAAAATCATCAGAGTAGCAAAATACTGGTAGCGACACTCAAGTAAACCACGAAATTTCCATAACTTATGTCAGCAAAGTGGGAATATTGTACAGTGTGTGTTGAAGTTCCTATACAACATTGTTTATCTGCCGTTTGTTTGTTTGTAAGCAATGTATATACTAACAGTTCTTCTTGCTGTCAAAAGAATATGTGTGAATAAGTCATTTTAACTTATTCTTCTGTTTTTCTTTTATCTTCCTGCCATCATCCCACAGCCTTACTTTAGAAATTTTTTCTTTAGAAAATTGAACAAGTGCCCCTTGTGGTGGCACATACCTCGAGGATGGGAGGCAGGGGTGGAAGGGTCACTTGAGGCCATTAGTTTGACAGCAGCCTGGCCAACAAAGTGAGACCCCATGTCTGCAAAACAATTTAAAAATTAGCCAAGTATCGTCATGTATACCTACAGTCCCAGCTACCTCAACTTACGGAGAAAGTTCAGGGCCTGGAGACAAGGCTGGGAGGCAGGAGCTGGGTCTAAAGAGGCCATTGTAACGATGGAGCTGTGCCTGTGGAGGCTGTTGTGAGGCAGTAGGCTCATCTGCGGAGACTGCCGTGAGGTAGGCTATGGGCCTAAATAGGCCATTGTGAGTCATGAGCTTGGTCTGTAGAGGCTGACTGGAGAGAGTTCTGGGCCTGGCAAGGCTGCCGGGAGGTAGGAGCTGGGCCAAAAGATTTAAGCACATTTACGTTTATTAGGCACTTCATTTCCATTATTACACTGGAATATATAATAAAATAATTATAGAACTCACCATAATGTAGAATCAGTGGGCGTGTTAAGCTTGTTTTCCTGAAACTGGATGGTCCCACCTGAGCGTGATGGGAGAAAGTGACAGATCAATAGGTATTAGATTCTCATAAGAACAGCGCAACCTAGATCCCTCACATGCACGGTTCACAACAGGGTGCGTTCTCCTATGAGAATCTAATGCTGCTGCTCATCTGAGAAGGTGGAGCTCAAGCGGGAATGTGAGCAAAGGGGAGTGGCTGTAAATACAGACGAAGCTTCCCTCACTCCCTCACTCGACACCACTCACCTGCTGTGTGGCTCCTTACGGCTCCAAGGCTCAGGGGTTGGGGACCCCAACTCAACTGCATCCAAAGCGACCCTTCCCACACCAGTCTTCATAGTAGTCAAGGGCAGCAACCACTTAGCTCCCAAGGCATGTGCCTCAGCTAGCATTTCGTCACAATCAACAGTAAGTGGTAGCTTGAGTCATTGTGAGGTCACTTCCTGGAAATCACCCTAAACATGGGCCCTGACACTAAAACCCTAACCCTGGGCCCTGACCCTAAAACCCTAACCCTGGGCCCTGACAATAAAACCCTAACACTGGGCCCTGGCCCTGAGCCTAAAACCCCAAACCGGGGTCCCGGCCCTGACCTTAAACAACCCTAACCCTGGGCCCTGTCCCTGACCCTAAAGCAAGCCTAACCCTGGGCCCTGGCCCTGAACCCAAAACAACCCTAACTCTGGGCCCTGGCCCTGACCCTAAAACAACCCAATCCCTTGGCGCTGGCCCTGACCCTAAAACAAGCCTAACACTGGGCCCTGGCCCTGACCCTAAAACAAGGCTAACCCTGGGCCCTGGCACTAAAACAAGCCTAACCCTGGGCCCAGGTCCTGACCCTAAAACAACCCTAACCCTGGGCCCTAGCCCTGAACCTAAAACAAGCCTAACCCTGGGCCCCGGTCCTGACCCTAAAACAAGCCTAACCGTGGGCCCTGGCCCTGACCCTACAACAACCCTAAACCTGGGCCCTGGCCCTGACCCTAAAACAACCCTAACCCTAGGCCCTGGCCCTGACCCTAAAACAACCCTAAACCTGGGACCTGGTCCTGACCTAAAACAACCCTAAACCTAGGCCCTGGCCCTGACCTAAAACAACCCTAAACCTGGGCCCTGGCCCTGACCCTAAAACAACCCTAACCCTGGGCCCTCGCACTAAAACAAGCCTAAGCCTGGGCCCAGGTCCTGACCCTAAAACAACCCTAACCCTGGGACCTGGCCCTGAACCTAAAACAACCCTAAACCTGGGCCCTGGCCCTGACCCTAAAACAAGCCTAACCCTGGGCCCTGGACCGGAACCTAAAACAACCCTAACCCTGGGCCCTGGCCCTGACCCTAAAACAAGCCTAACCCTGGGCCCTGGCCGTGACCCTAAAACAACCCTAAACTTGGGACCTGGCCCTAAGATAAAACAAGCCTAACCCTGGGCCCTGGCCCTGACATAAAGCAACCCTAACCCTGGGCCCTGGCCCTGACCTAAAGCAACCCTAACCCTGGGCCCTGGCCCTGACTCTAAAACAACCCTAACCCTGGGCCCTAGCACTAAAACAAGCCTAAACCTGGGCCCAAGTCCTGACCCTAAAACCACCCTAAACCTGGGCCCTGGCCCTGACCCTAAAACAACCCTAACCCTGGGATCTGGCCCTGACCCTAAAACAACCCTAAACCAGGGCCCTGGCCTTGACCCTAAAACAAGCCTAACCCTGGGCCCTGGCCCTGAACCTAAAACAAGCCTAACCATGGGCCCTGGCCCTGACCCTAAAACAACCCTAACCCTGGGCCCTGGCCCTGACCCTAAAACAAGCCTAACCCTGGGCCCTGGCCGTGACCCTAAAACAACCCTAACCCTGGGCCCTGGCCCTGACCCTAAAACCACCCTAACCCTGGGCCCTGGCCCTGACCCTAAAACAACCCTAACCCTGGGATCTGGCCCTGACCCTAAAACAACCCTAAACCAGGGCCCTGGCCTTGACCCTAAAACAAGCCTAACCCTGGGCCCTGGCCCTGACCCTAAAACAACCCTAACGCTGGGCCCTGGCCCTGACCCTAAAACACCCCTAAACCTGGGCCCTGGCCCTGACCCTAAAACAATCCTAATGCTGGGCCCTGGCACTGACCTAAAACAACCCTGAACCTGGGCCCTGGCCCTGACCTAAAACAACCCTAACCCTGGGCCCTGGCACTAAAACAAGCCTAACTCTGGGCCCTGGCCCTGACGCTAAAACAACCCTAACCGTGGGCCCTGGCCCTGACCCTAAAACAAGCCTAACCCTAGGCCCTGGCCCTCACCCTAAAACAACCCTAAACCTGGGCCCTGGCCCTGACCCTAAAGCAACCCTAAACCTGGGCCCTGGCCCTGACCCTAAAACAAGCCTAACCCTGGGCCCTGGCCCTGACACTAAAACACCCCTAAACCTGGGCCCTGGCCCTGACCCTAAAACAACCCTAATGCTGGGCCCTGGCCCTGACCTAAAACAACCCTGACCCTGGGCCCTGGCCCTGACCCTAAAACAACCCTAACTCTGGGTCCTGGCACTAAAACAAGCCTAAACCTGGGCCCAGGTCCTGACCCTAAAACAAGCCTAACCCTGGGCCCTGGCCCTGACCCTAAAACAACCGTAACCCTTGGCCCTGACCCTGACTCTAAAACAACCCTATCCCTGGGCCCTGGCCATGACCTAAAACAACCGTAACCCTGGGCCCTGGCCCTGACCCTAAAACAACCCTAATCCTGGGCCCTGGCACAAAAACAACCCTAACCCTGGGCCCAGGACCTGACCCTAAAACAACCCTAACCCTGGGCCCTGGCCCTGACCCTAAAACAACCCTAACGCTGGGCCCTGTCCCTGACCCGAAAACAAGCCTAACCCTCGGCCCTGTCCCTGACCTAAAACAACCCTGACCCTGGGCCCTGTCCCTGACCCTAAAACAGCCCTCACCGTGGTTCCTGGCCCTGACCCTAAAACAACCCTAACCCTGGGCCCTGGCCATGACCCAAAAACAACGCTAACCCTGGGCCCTGGCCCTGACCCTAAAACAAACCAAACCCTGGGCCCCGAACCTAAAAAAACCCTAATCCTGGGCCCTGTCACTGAAACAAGCCTAACCCTGGGCCCTGGCCCTGACCCTAAAACAACCCTAACCCTGTGCCCTGACCCTGACCCTAAAACAAACAAAACCCTGGGCCCTGGCCCTGACCCTAAAATAAACCCAACCATGGGCACTCACCCTAAAACAACCCTAACCCTGGGCCCTGACCCTAAAACATCCCTAAGCCTGGGACCTGGCCGTGACCCTAAAACAAGCCTAAACCTGGGCCTTGGCCCTGACCTTAAAACAACCCTAACCCTGGGCCCTGGCCCTGACCCAAAAACAACCCTAACCCTGGGCCCTGGCCCTCACCCTAAAACAACCCTAACCCTGGGCCCTGACCCTAAAACAACCCTGACCCTGGGCCCTGACCCTAAAACAACCCTAACCCTGGGCCCTGATCCTAAAACAAGCCTAACCCTGGGCCCCGACCTTAAAAAAACCCTAACCCTGGGCCCTGGCACTAAAACAAACCTAACCCTGGGCGAAGGTCCTCACCCTAAAACAACCCTAACCCTGGGCCCTGGCCCTGACCCTAAATCAAGCCTAACCCTGGGCCCTGGCCCTGACCCTAAAACAAGCCTAACCGTGGGCCCTGGCCCTGACCCTAAAACAACCCTAACCCTGGGTCCTGGCACTACAACAAGCCTAAACCTCGGCCCAGGTCCTCACCCTAAAAAAACCCTAACCCTGGGCCCTGGCCCTGAACCTGAAACAACCCTAACTCTGTGCCCTGGCCCTGAGCCTAAAACAACCCTAACCCTGGGCCGTGGCCCTTACCCTAAAACAAGCCTAACCTTGGGCCCTGGCCCTGACCCTAAAACAAGCCTAACCCTGGGCCCTGGCCCTGACCCTAAAACAACCCTAACCCTGGGCCCTGTCCCTGACCCTAAAACAAGCCTAAACCTGGGCCCCGGTTCTGACCCTAAAACAAGCCTAAACCTGGGCCCTGGTCCTGACCCTAAAACAAACCCAACCCTGTACCCTCACCCTAAAACAACCCTAACCTTGGTCCCTGACCCTAAAACAACCCTAACCCTGGGCCCTGATCCTAAAACAAGCAGAACCCTGGGCCCCGATCCGAAAAAAACCCTAACCCTGGGCCTCGACCCTAAAACAAACCTAACCCTGGGCCCCGACCCTAAAACAACCCTAACCCTGGACCCTGGCCCAGACCCCAAAACAACCCTAACACTGGCCCCTGGCCCTGACCCTAAAACAACCCTAACCCTGGGCCCTGGCCCTGAACCGAAAACAACCCTAACCCTGTGCCCGGGCCCTGACCCGAAAACAACCCTAACCCTGGGCCCCAGCCCTGACCCTAAAGCAACCCTAACCCTGGGCCCTGGCACTGACCCTAAAACAACCCTAACCCTGGGCCCTGATCCTAAAACAAGCCTAACCCTGGGCCCCGAACCTAAAAAAAACCCTAATCCTGGGCCCTGGCACTAAAACAAGCCTAACCCTGGGCCCTGGCCCTGACCCTAAAACAACCCTAACCCTGGGCCCTGGCCCTGACCCTAAAACAAACCAAACCCTGGGCCCTGGCCCTGACCCTAAAATAAACCCAACCATGGGCACTCACCCTAAAACAACCCTAACCCTGGGCCCTGACCCTAAAACAACCCTAAGCCTGGGACTTGGCCGTGACCCTAAAACAAGCCTAACCCTGGGCCCCAGCCCTGACCCTAAAGCAACCCTAACCCTGGGCCCTGGCACTGGCCCTAAAACAACCCTAACCCTGGGCCCCGGCCCTGACCCTAAAACAAACCTAACCCTGGGCCCCGGCCCTGACCCTAAAACAACCCTAACCCTGGGCCCCGGCCCTGACCCTAAAACAACCCTAACCCTGGGCCCCGGCCCTGACCCTAAAACAACCCTAACCCTGGGCCCCGGCCCTTACCCTAAAACAACGCTAACCCTGAGCCCCGGCCCTGACCCTAAAACAACCCTAAACCTGGGCCCCGGCCCTGACCCTAAAACATGCCTAACCCTGGGCCCTGGCCCTGACCCTGAAACAAACCTAACCCTGGGCCGTGGCCCAAATTGTAATGAGGTCTGTTGGGCAAAATTCCATATAAGCATAGTATCAATTAATAAAGCAAATCGTGATAAATTAGTACGATTGACTTTCTGGAGTTTCTGACAATAAAAGTAAGGAAAGTGCAGAACACAAAGACAGAGAGTAAAAAGAGAAATTAGGAAGGCATTCTACATGTTTAATAGGAAGACACTGGCCGTGTTCGTGCAGCGGCAGTATGTCGTGACATGACATACTTTGGAGAGAAGTTAACAGATGAGGAAGTTGATAAAAATCGTCAGAGGACCAAAATACTGGTAGCGACACTCAAGGAAACCACGAAATTTCCATAACTTATGTCAGCAAAGTGGGAATATTGTACAGTGTGTGTTGAAGTTCCTATACAACATTGTTTATCTGCCGTTTGTTTGTTTGTAAGCAATGTATATACTAACAGTTCTTCTTGCTGTCAAAAGAATATGTGTGAATAAGTCATTTTAACTTATTCTTCTGTTTTTCTTTTATCTTCCTGCCATCATCCCACAGCCTTACTTTAGAAATTTTTTCTTTAGAAAATTGAACAAGTGCCCCTTGTGGTGGCACATACCTCGAGGATGGGAGGCAGGGGTGGAAGGGTCACTTGAGGCCATTAGTTTGACAGCAGCCTGGCCAACAAAGTGAGACCCCATGTCTGCAAAACAATTTAAAAATTAGCCAAGTATCGTCATGTATACCTACAGTCCCAGCTACCTCAACTTACGGAGAAACTTCAGGGCCTAGAGAGAAGGCTGGGCGGCAGGAGCTGGGTCTAAAGAGGCCATTGGAACGATGGAGCTGTGCCTGTGGAGGCTGTTGTGAGGCAGTAGGCTCATCTGCGGAGACTGCCGTGAGGTAGGGTATGGGCCTAAATAGGCCATTGTGAGTCATGAGCTTGGTCTGTAGAGGCTGACTGGAGAGAGTTCTGGGCCTGGCGAGGCTGCCGGGAGGTAGGAGCTGGGCCAAAAGATTTAAGCACATTTACGTTTATTAGGCACTTCATTTCCATTATTACACTGGAATATATAATAAAATAATTATAGAACTCACCATAATGTAGAATCAGTGGGCGTGTTAAGCTTGTTTTCCTGAAACTGGATGGTCCCACCTGAGCGTGATGGGAGAAAGTGACAGATCAATAGGTATTAGATTCTCATAAGAACAGCGCAACCTAGATCCCTCACATGCACGGTTCACAACAGGGTGCGTTCTCCTATGAGAATCTAATGCTGCTGCTCATCTGAGAAGGTGGAGCTCAAGCGGGAATGTGAGCAAAGGGGAGTGGCTGTAAATACAGACGAAGCTTCCCTCACTCCCTCACTCGACACCACTCACCTGCTGTGTGGCTCCTTACGGCTCCAAGGCTCAGGGGTTGGGGACCCCAACTCAACTGCATCCAAAGCGACCCTTCCCACACCAGTCTTCATAGTAGTCAAGGGCAGCAACCACTTAGCTCCCAAGGCATGTGCCTCAGCTAGCATTTCGTCACAATCAACAGTAAGTGGTAGCTTGAGTCATTGTGAGGTCACTTCCTGGAAATCACCCTAAACATGGGCCCTGACACTAAAACCCTAACCCTGGGCCCTGACCCTAAAACCCTAACCCTGGGCCCTGACAATAAAACCCTAACACTGGGCCCTGGCCCTGAGCCTAAAACCCCAAACCGGGGTCCCGGCCCTGACCTTAAACAACCCTAACCCTGGGCCCTGTCCCTGACCCTAAAGCAAGCCTAACCCTGGGCCCTGGCCCTGAACCCAAAACAACCCTAACTCTGGGCCCTGGCCCTGACCCTAAAACAACCCAATCCCTTGGCGCTGGCCCTGACCCTAAAACAAGCCTAACACTGGGCCCTGGCCCTGACCCTAAAACAAGCCTAACCCTGGGCCCTGGCACTAAAACAAGCCTAACCCTGGGCCCAGGTCCTGACCCTAAAACAACCCTAACCCTGGGCCCTAGCCCTGAACCTAAAACAAGCCTAACCCTGGGCCACGGTCCTGACCCTAAAACAAGCCTAACCGTGGGCCCTGGCCCTGACCCTACAACAACCCTAAACCTGGGCCCTGGCCCTGACCCTAAAACAACCCTAACCCTAGGCCCTGGCCCTGACCCTAAAACAACCCTAAACCTGGGACCTGGTCCTGACCTAAAACAACCCTAAACCTAGGCCCTGGCCCTGACCTAAAACAACCCTAAACCTGGGCCCTGGCCCTGACCCTAAAACAACCCTAACCCTGGGCCCTCGCACTAAAACAAGCCTAAGCCTGGGCCCAGGTCCTGACCCTAAAACAACCCTAACCCTGGAACCCGGCCCTGACCCTAAAACAACCCTAACCCTGAGTCCCAGCCCTGACCCTAAAACAACCCTAAACCTGGGCCCCGGCCCTGACCCTAAAACAACCCTAACCCTGGGCCCTGGCCCTGACCCTAAAACAACCCTAACCCTGGGCCCTGGCCAAGACCCTAAAGCAACCCTAAACCCGGGCCCTGGCCCTGACCCTAAAACAAGCCTAACCCTGGGCCCTGGCCCTGACCCTAAAACAAGCCTAACCCTGGGCCCTGACCCTGACCCTAAAACAACACTAACACTGGGACCTGGCCCTGACCTAAAACAACCCTAACCCTGCGCCCTGGCCCTGACCTAAAACAAACCTATACCTGTGCCCTGGCCCTGACCCTAAAACAAGCCTTACCCTGGGCCCTGGCCCTGACGCTAAAACAAACCCAACCCTGGGCCCTCACCCTAAAACAACCCTAACCCTGGGCCCTGACCCTAAAACAACTCTGACCCTGGGCCCTGACACTAAAACAACCCTAACCCTGGGCCCTGACCCTAAAACAACCCTAACCCTGGGCCCTGATCCTAAAACAAGCCTAACCCTGGACCCCGACCCTAAAAAAACCGTAACCCTGGGCCCTGGCACTAAAACAACCCTAACCCTGGGCCCTGGCCCTGACCTAAAACAACCCTAAACCTGTGCCCTGGCCCTGACCCTAAAACAAGCCTTACCCTGGGCCCTGGCCCTGACGCTAAAACAAACCCAACCTTTGGCCCTCACCTTAAAACAACCCTAACCCTGGGCCCTGACCCTAAAACAACCCTGACACTGGGCCCTGACCCTAAAACAACCCTAACCCTCGGCCCTGACCCTAAAACAACCCTAACCCTGGGCCCTGACCCTAAAACAAGCCTAACCCTGGGCCCTGGCCCTGACCCTAAAACAAGCCTAACCGTGGGCCCTGGCCCTGACCCTAAAACAACCCTAACCCTGGGACCTGGCACTACAACAAGCCTAAACCTCGGCCCAGGTCCTCACCCTAAAACAACCCTAACCCTGGGCCCTGGCCCTGACCCTAAAACAACCCTAACCCTGCGCACTGACCCTGAGCCTAAAATAACCCTAACCCTGGGCCGTGGCCAATACCCTAAAACAAGCCTAACCTTGGGCCCTGGCCTTGACCCTAAAACAAGCCTAACCCTGGGCCCTGGCCCTGACCCTAAAACAAGCCTAACCCTGGGCCCTGGCCCTGAACCTAAAACAACCCTAACCCTGGGCCCTGTCCCTGTCACTAAAACAAGCCTAAACTTGGGCCCTGGCCCTGACCCTAAAACAAGCCTAACCCTGGGCCCTGGCCCTGACCCTAAAACAAGCCTAACACTGGGCCCTGGTCCTGACCCTAAAACAACCCTAACCCTGGGCCCTGGCCCTGACCCTAAAACAACCCTAAACTAGGGACCTGGCCCTAACCTAAAACAACCCTAACCCTGGGCCCTGGCCCTGACCTAAAGTAACCCTAACCCTGGGCCCTGGCCCTGACTCTAAAACAACCCTAACCCTGGGCCCTAGCACTAAAACAAGCCTAAACCTGGGCCCAAGTCCTGACCCTAAAACCACCCTAACCCGGGGCCCTGGCCCTGACCCTAAAACAACCCTAAACCAGGGCCCTGGCCTTGACCCTAAAACAACCCTAACCCTGGGCCCTGGCCCTGAACCTAAAACAAGCCTAACCCTGGGCCCTGGCCCTGACCCTAAAACAACCCTAACCCTGGGCCCTGGCCCTGACCCTAAAACAAGCCTAACCCTGGGACCTGGCCGTGACCCTAAAACAAGCCTAACCCTGGGACCTGGCCGTGACCCTAAAACAACCCTAACCCTGGGACCTGGCCCTGACCCTAAAACAAGACAAACCCTGGGCCCTCGCCCTGACCCTAAAACATCCCCAACCCTGGGCCCTGGCCCTAACCCTGACCCTAAAACAACCCTAACCATGGTCCCTGGCTCTGACCCTAAAACAAGCCTAACCCTGGGCCCCGGCCCTGACCCTAAGACAACCCTAACCCTGGGCCCCGGCCCTGACCCTGAAACAACCCTAACCCTGGACCCCGGCCCTGACCATAAAACAACCCTAACCCTGAGCCCCGGCCCTGACCCTAAAACAACCCTAAACCTGGGCCCCGGCCCTGACCCTAAAACAACCCAAACCCTGGGCCCTGGCCCTGACCCTAAAACAACCCTAAACCTGGGCCCTGGCCCTCACCCTAAAACAACCCTAACCCTGGGCCCTGGCCCTGACCCTAAAACAGCCCTAACCCTGGGCCCTGGCCGTGACCCTAAAACAAACTTAACCCTGGGCCCTGGCCCGACCCTTAAAGAAGCCTAACCCTGGGCCCTGGCCCTGACCCTAAAACAGCCATAACCCTGGGCCCTGGCCCTGACCCTAAAGCAACCCTAACCCTGGGCCCTGGCACTGGCCCTAAAACAACCCTAACCCTGGGCCCCGGCCCTGACCCTAAAACAAACCTAACCCTGGGCCCCGGCCCTGACCCTAAAACAACCCTAACCCTGGGCCCCGGCCCTGACCCTAAAACAACCCTAACCCTGGGCCCCGGCCCTGACCCTAAAACAACCCTAACCCTGGGCCCCGGCCCTGACCCTAAAACAACGCTAACCCTGAGCCCCGGCCCTGACCCTAAAACAACCCTAAACCTGGGCCCCGGCCCTGACCCTAAAACATGCCTAACCCTGGGCCCTGGCCCTGACCCTGAAACAAACCTAACCCTGGGCCGTGGCCCAAATTGTAATGAGGTCTGTTGGGCAAAATTCCATATAAGCATAGTATCAATTAATAAAGCAAATCGTGATAAATTAGTACGATTGACTTTCTGGAGTTTCTGACAATAAAAGTAAGGAAAGTGCAGAACACAAAGACAGAGAGTAAAAAGAGAAATTAGGAAAGCATTCTACATGTTTAATAGGAAGACACTGGCCGTGTTCGTGCAGCGGCAGTATGTCGTGACATGACATACTTTGGAGAGAAGTTAACAGATGAGGAAGTTGATAAAAATCGTCAGAGGACCAAAATACTGGTAGCGACACTCAAGGAAACCACGAAATTTCCATAACTTATGTCAGCAAAGTGGGAATATTGTACAGTGTGTGTTGAAGTTCCTATACAACATTGTTTATCTGCCGTTTGTTTGTTTGTAAGCAATGTATATACTAACAGTTCTTCTTGCTGTCAAAAGAATATGTGTGAATAAGTCATTTTAACTTATTCTTCTGTTTTTCTTTTATCTTCCTGCCATCATCCCACAGCCTTACTTTAGAAATTTTTTCTTTAGAAAATTGAACAAGTGCCCCTTGTGGTGGCACATACCTCGAGGATGGGAGGCAGGGGTGGAAGGGTCACTTGAGGCCATTAGTTTGACAGCAGCCTGGCCAACAAAGTGAGACCCCATGTCTGCAAAACAATTTAAAAATTAGCCAAGTATCGTCATGTATACCTACAGTCCCAGCTACCTCAACTTACGGAGAAACTTCAGGGCCTAGAGAGAAGGCTGGGCGGCAGGAGCTGGGTCTAAAGAGGCCATTGGAACGATGGAGCTGTGCCTGTGGAGGCTGTTGTGAGGCAGTAGGCTCATCTGCGGAGACTGCCGTGAGGTAGGGTATGGGCCTAAATAGGCCATTGTGAGTCATGAGCTTGGTCTGTAGAGGCTGACTGGAGAGAGTTCTGGGCCTGGCGAGGCTGCCGGGAGGTAGGAGCTGGGCCAAAAGATTTAAGCACATTTACGTTTATTAGGCACTTCATTTCCATTATTACACTGGAATATATAATAAAATAATTATAGAACTCACCATAATGTAGAATCAGTGGGCGTGTTAAGCTTGTTTTCCTGAAACTGGATGGTCCCACCTGAGCGTGATGGGAGAAAGTGACAGATCAATAGGTATTAGATTCTCATAAGAACAGCGCAACCTAGATCCCTCACATGCACGGTTCACAACAGGGTGCGTTCTCCTATGAGAATCTAATGCTGCTGCTCATCTGAGAAGGTGGAGCTCAAGCGGGAATGTGAGCAAAGGGGAGTGGCTGTAAATACAGACGAAGCTTCCCTCACTCCCTCACTCGACACCACTCACCTGCTGTGTGGCTCCTTACGGCTCCAAGGCTCAGGGGTTGGGGACCCCAACTCAACTGCATCCAAAGCGACCCTTCCCACACCAGTCTTCATAGTAGTCAAGGGCAGCAACCACTTAGCTCCCAAGGCATGTGCCTCAGCTAGCATTTCGTCACAATCAACAGTAAGTGGTAGCTTGAGTCATTGTGAGGTCACTTCCTGGAAATCACCCTAAACATGGGCCCTGACACTAAAACCCTAACCCTGGGCCCTGACCCTAAAACCCTAACCCTGGGCCCTGACAATAAAACCCTAACACTGGGCCCTGGCCCTGAGCCTAAAACCCCAAACCGGGGTCCCGGCCCTGACCTTAAACAACCCTAACCCTGGGCCCTGTACCTGACCCTAAAGCAAGCCTAACCCTGGGCCCTGGCCCTGAACCCAAAACAACCCTAACTCTGGGCCCTGGCCCTGACCCTAAAACAACCCAATCCCTTGGCGCTGGCCCTGACCCTAAAACAAGCCTAACACTGGGCCCTGGCCCTGACCCTAAAACAAGCCTAACCCTGGGCCCTGGCACTAAAACAAGCCTAACCCTGGGCCCAGGTCCTGACCCTAAAACAACCCTAACCCTGGGCCCTAGCCCTGAACCTAAAACAAGCCTAACCCTGGGCCACGGTCCTGACCCTAAAACAAGCCTAACCGTGGGCCCTGGCCCTGACCCTACAACAACCCTAAACCTGGGCCCTGGCCCTGACCCTAAAACAACCCTAACCCTAGGCCCTGGCCCTGACCTTAAAACAACCCTAAACCTGGGACCTGGTCCTGACCTAAAACAACCCTAAACCTAGGCCCTGGCCCTGACCTAAAACAACCCTAAACCTGGGCCCTGGCCCTGACCCTAAAACAACCCTAACCCTGGGCCCTCGCACTAAAACAAGCCTAAGCCTGGGCCCAGGTCCTGACCCTAAAACAACCCTAACCCTGGAACCCGGCCCTGACCCTAAAACAACCCTAACCCTGAGTCCCAGCCCTGACCCTAAAACAACCCTAAACCTGGGCCCCGGCCCTGACCCTAAAACAACCCTAACCCTGGGCCCTGGCCCTGACCCTAAAACAACCCGAACCCTGGGCCCTGGCCAAGACCCTAAAGCAACCCTAAACCCGGGCCCTGGCCCTGACCCTAAAACAAGCCTAACCCTGGGCCCTGGCCCTGACCCTAAAACAAGCCTAACCCTGGGCCCTGACCCTGACCCTAAAACAACACTAACACTGGGACCTGGCCCTGACCTAAAACAACCCTAACCCTGCGCCCTGGCCCTGACCTAAAACAAACCTATACCTGTGCCCTGGCCCTGACCCTAAAACAAGCCTTACCCTGGGCCCTGGCCCTGACGCTAAAACAAACCCAACCCTGGGCCCTCACCCTAAAACAACCCTAACCCTGGGCCCTGACCCTAAAACAACTCTGACCCTGGGCCCTGACACTAAAACAACCCTAACCCTGGGCCCTGACCCTAAAACAACCCTAACCCTGGGCCCTGATCCTAAAACAAGCCTAACCCTGGGCCCCGACCCTAAAAAAACCCTAACCCTGGGCCCTGGCACTAAAACAACCCTAACCCTGGGCCCTGGCCCTGACCTAAAACAACCCTAAACCTGTGCCCTGGCCCTGACCCTAAAACAAGCCTTACCCTGGGCCCTGGCCCTGACGCTAAAACAAACCCAACCTTTGGACCTCACCTTAAAACAACCCTAACCCTGGGCCCTGACCATAAAACAACCCTGACCCTGGGCCCTGACCCTAAAACAACCCTAACCCTCGGCCCTGACCCTAAAACAACCCTAACCCTGGGCCCTGACCCTAAAACAAGCCTAACCCTGGGCCCTGGCCCTGAGCCTAAAACAAGCCTAACCGTGGGCCCTGGCCCTAAAACAACCCTAACCCTGCGCCCTGGCCCTGAGCCTAAAATAAACCTAACCCTGGGCCGTGGCCCTTACCCTAAAACAAGCCTAACCTTGGGCCCTGGCCTTGACCCTAAAACAAGCCTAACCCTGGGCCCTGGCCCTGACCCTAAAACAAGCCTAACCCTGGGCCCTGGCCCTGACCCTAAAACAACCCTAACCCTGGGCCCTGTCCCTGTCACTAAAACAAGCCTAAACTTGGGCCCTGGCCCTGACCCTAAAACAAGCCTAACCCTGGGCCCTGGCCCTGACCCTAAAACAAGCCTAACACTGGGCCCTGGTCCTGACCCTAAAACAACCCTAACCCTGGGCCCTGGCCCTGACCCTAAAACAACCCTAAACTAGGGACCTGGCCCTAACCTAAAACAACCCTAACCCTGGGCCCTGGCCATGACCTAAAGTAACCCTAACCCTGGGCCCTGGCCCTGACTCTAAAACAACCCTAACCCTGGGCCCTAGCACTAAAACAAGCCTAAACCTGGGCCCAAGTCCTGACCCTAAAACCACCCTAACCCGGGGCCCTGGCCCTGACCCTAAAACAACCCTAAACCAGGGCCCTGGCCTAGACCCTAAAACAACCCTAACCCTGGGCCCTGGCCCTGAACCTAAAACAAGCCTAACCCTGGGCCCTGGCCCTGACCCTAAAACAACCCTAACCCTGGGCCCTGGCCCTGACCCTAAAACAAGCCTAACCCTGGGACCTGGCCGTGACCCTAAAACAAGCCTAACCCTGGGACCTGGCCGTGACCCTAAAACAACCCTAACCCTGGGACCTGGCCCTGACCCTAAAACAAGACAAACCCTGGGCCCTCGCCCTGACCCTAAAACATCCCCAACCCTGGGCCCTGGCCCTAACCCTGACCCTAAAACAACCCTAACCATGGTCCCTGGCTCTGACCCTAAAACAAGCCTAACCCTGGGCCCCGGCCCTGACCCTAAGACAACCCTAACCCTGGGCCCCGGCCCTGACCCTGAAACAACCCTAACCCTGGACCCCGGCCCTGACCCTAAAACAACCCTAAACCTGGGCCCCGGCCCTGACCCTAAAACAACCCTAACCCTGGGCCCTGGCCCTGACCCTAAAACAACCCTAACCCTGGGCCCTGGCCCTCACCCTAAAACAACCCTAACCCTGGGCCCTGGCCCTGACCCTAAAACAGCCCTAACCCTGGGCCCTGGCCGTGACCCTAAAACAAACTTAACCCTGGGCCCTGGCCCGAACCTTAAAGAAGCCTAACCCTGGGCCCTGGCCCTGACCCTAAAACAGCCATAACCCTGGGCCCTGGCCCTGACCCTAAAACAAGCCTAACCCTGGGCCCTGGCCCTGACCCTAAAACAACCCTAACCCTGGGACCTGGCCCTGACCTAAAACAACCCTAACCCTGGGCCCTGGCCCTGACCTAAAACAACCCTAAACCTGTGCCCTGGCCCTGACCCTAAAACAAGCCTAACGCTGGGCCCTCGCCCTAACCCTAAAACAAACCTAACCCCGGGCCCTGGCCGTAACCCTGACCCTAAAACAACCCTAAACCTGGGCCCTGGCTCTGACCCTAAAACAAGCCTAACCCTTGGCCCTGGCCCTGACACTAAAACAACCCTAACCATGGGCCCTGTCCCTGACCCTAAAACAAGCCTAACGCTCGGCCCTGGTCCTGACCCTAAAACAAGCCTAACCCTGGGCCCTGGCCCTGACCCTAAAACAAGCCTAAACCTGGGCCCTGGCCGTGACCCTAAAACAACCTTAACCCTGGGCCCTGGCCCGACCCTTAAAGAAGCCTAACCCTGGGCCCTGGCCCTGACCCTAAAACAACCCTAACCCTGGTCCCTGGCCCTGACCCTAAAACAACCCTAACCCTGGGCCCTGGCCCTGACCCTAAAACATCCCTAACCCTGGGACCTGGCCCTGACCTAAAACAACCCTAACCCTGGGCCCTGGCCCTGACCTAAAACAACCCTAAACCTGTGCCCTGGCCCTGACCCTAAAACAAGCCTAACCCTGGGCCCTCGCCCTAACCCTAAAACAAACCTAAACCTGGGCCCTGGCCGTAACCCTGACCCTAAAACAACCCTAACCCTGGGCCCAGGCTCTGACACTAAAACAAGCCTAACCCTGGCCCCAGGTCCTGACCCTAAAACAATCCTAACCCTGGGCCCTGGCCGTGACCCTAAAGCAACCCTAAACCTGGGCCCTGACCCTGAACCTAAAACAACCCTGACGCTGGGCCCTGGCCCTTACCCTAAAACAAGCCTAACCCTGGGCCCTGGCCCTGACCCTAAAACAAGCCTAACCCTGGGCCCTGGCCCTGACCCTAAAACAAGCCTAACCCTGGGCCTTGGCCCTGACCCTAAAACAACCCTAACCGTGGGCCCTGGCCCTGACCCTAAAACAAGCCTAACCCTGGGCCCTGGCCCTGACCCTAAAACAACCCTAACCCTGGGTCCTGGCCCTGACCCTAAAACAACCCTATCCCTGGGCCCTCGCCCTGACCCTATAACAAGCCTAACCCTGGGCCCTGGCCCTGACCCTAAAACAACCCTAACCCTGGGCCCTCGCCCTGACCGTAAAACAAGCCTAACCCTGGGCCCTGGCCCTGACCCTAGAATAACCCTAACGCTGGGACCTGTCCCTGACCCTAAAACAAGCCTAACCCTGGGCCCTGGCCCTGAACCTAAAACAAGCCTAACCCTGGGACCTGTCCCTGACCCTAAAAGAAGCCTAACCCGGGGCCCTGGCACTGACCCTAAAACAACCCTAACGCTGGGCCCTGGCCCTGACCCTAAAACACCCCTAAACCTGGGCCCTGGCCCTGACCCTAAAACAATCCTAATGCTGGGCCCTGGCACTGACCTAAAACAACCCTGAACCTGGGCCCTGGCCCTGACCCTAAAACAACCCTAACCCTGGGCCCTGGCACTAAAACAAGCCTAACTCTGGGCCCTGGCCCTGACGCTAAAACAACCCTAACCGTGGGCCCTGGCCCTGACCCTAAAACAAGCCTAACCCTAGGCCCTGGCCCTCACCCTAAAACAACCCTAAACCTGGGCCCTGGCCCTGACCCTAAAGCAACCCTAAACCTGGGCCCTGGCCCTGACCCTAAAACAAGCCTAACCCTGGGCCCTGGCCCTGACACTAAAACACCCCTAAACCTGGGCCCTGGCCCTGACCCTAAAACAACCCTAATGCTGGGCCCTGGCCCTGACCTAAAACAACCCTGACCCTGGGCCCTGGCCCTGACCCTAAAACAACCCTAACTCTGGGTCCTGGCACTAAAACAAGCCTAAACCTGGGCCCAGGTCCTGACCCTAAAACAAGCCTAACCCTGGGCCCTGGCCCTGACCCTAAAACAACCGTAACCCTTGGCCCTGACCCTGACCCTAAAACAACCCTATCCCTGGGCCCTGGCCATGACCTAAAACAACCGTAACCCTGGGCCCTGGCCCTGACCCTAAAACAACCCTAATCCTGGGCCCTGGCACAAAAACAACCCTAACCCTGGGCCCAGGACCTGACCCTAAAACAACCCTAACCCTGGGCCCTGGCCCTGACCCTAAAACAACCCTAACGCTGGGCCCTGTCCCTGACCCGAAAACAAGCCTAACCCTCGGCCCTGTCCCTGACCTAAAACAACCCTGACCCTGGGCCCTGTCCCTGACCCTAAAACAGCCCTCACCGTGGTTCCTGGCCCTGACCCTAAAACAACCCTAACCCTGGGCCCTGGCCATGACCCAAAAACAACGCTAACCCTGGGCCCTGGCCCTGACCCTAAAACAAACCAAACCCTGGGCCCCGAACCTAAAAAAACCCTAATCCTGGGCCCTGTCACTGAAACAAGCCTAACCCTGGGCCCTGGCCCTGACCCTAAAACAACCCTAACCCTGTGCCCTGGCCCTGACCCTAAAACAAACAAAACCCTGGGCCCTGGCCCTGACCCTAAAATAAACCCAACCATGGGCACTCACCCTAAAACAACCCTAACCCTGGGCCCTGACCCTAAAACATCCCTAAGCCTGGGACCTGGCCGTGACCCTAAAACAAGCCTAAACCTGGGCCTTGGCCCTGACCTTAAAACAACCCTAACCCTGGGCCCTGGCCCTGACCCTAAAACAACCCTAACCCTGGGCCCTGGCCCTCACCCTAAAACAACCCTAACCCTGGGCCCTGACCCTAAAACAACCCTGACCCTGGGCCCTGACCCTAAAACAACCCTAACCCTGGGCCCTGATCCTAAAACAAGCCTAACCCTGGGCCCCGACCTTAAAAAAACCCTAACCCTGGGCCCTGGCACTAAAACAAACCTAACCCTGGGCGAAGGTCCTCACCCTAAAACAACCCTAACCCTGGGCCCTGGCCCTGACCCTAAATCAAGCCTAACCCTGGGCCCTGGCCCTGACCCTAAAACAAGCCTAACCGTGGGCCCTGGCCCTGACCCTAAAACAACCCTAACCCTGGGTCCTGGCACTACAACAAGCCTAAACCTCGGCCCAGGTCCTCACCCTAAAAAAACCCTAACCCTGGGCCCTGGCCCTGAACCTGAAACAACCCTAACTCTGTGCCCTGGCCCTGAGCCTAAAACAACCCTAACCCTGGGCCGTGGCCCTTACCCTAAAACAAGCCTAACCTTGGGCCCTGGCCCTGACCCTAAAACAAGCCTAACCCTGGGCCCTGGCCCTGACCCTAAAACAACCCTAACCCTGGGCCCTGTCCCTGACCCTAAAACAAGCCTAAATTTGGGCCCTGGCCCTGACCCTAAAACAAGCCTAACACTGGGCCCTGGCCCTGACCCTAAAACAACCCTAACCCTGGGCCCTGTCCCTGACCCTAAAACAAGCCTAAACCTGGGCCCCGGTTCTGACCCTAAAACAAGCCTAAACCTGGGCCCTGGTCCTGACCCTAAAACAAACCCAACCCTGTACCCTCACCCTAAAACAACCCTAACCTTGGTCCCTGACCCTAAAACAACCCTAACCCTGGGCCCTGATCCTAAAACAAGCAGAACCCTGGGCCCCGATCCGAAAAAAACCCTAACCCTGGGCCTCGACCCTAAAACAAACCTAACCCTGGGCCCCGACCCTAAAACAACCCTAACCCTGGACCCTGGCCCAGACCCCAAAACAACCCTAACACTGGCCCCTGGCCCTGACCCTAAAACAACCCTAACCCTGGGCCCTGGCCCTGAACCGAAAACAACCCTAACCCTGTGCCCGGGCCCTGACCCGAAAACAACCCTAACCCTGGGCCCCAGCCCTGACCCTAAAGCAACCCTAACCCTGGGCCCTGGCACTGACCCTAAAACAACCCTAACCCTGGGCCCTGATCCTAAAACAAGCCTAACCCTGGGCCCCGAACCTAAAAAAAACCCTAATCCTGGGCCCTGGCACTAAAACAAGCCTAACCCTGGGCCCTGGCCCTGACCTTAAAACAACCCTAACCCTGGGCCCTGGCCCTGACCCTAAAACAAACCAAACCCTGGGCCCTGGCCCTGACCCTAAAATAAACCCAACCATGGGCACTCACCCTAAAACAACCCTAACCCTGGGCCCTGACCCTAAAACAACCCTAAGCCTGGGACTTGGCTGTGACCCTAAAACAAGCCTAACCCTGGGCCCCAGCCCTGACCCTAAAGCAACCCTAACCCTGGGCCCTGGCACTGGCCCTAAAACAACCCTAACCCTGGGCCCCGGCCCTGACCCTAAAACAAACCTAACCCTGGGCCCCGGCCCTGACCCTAAAACAACCCTAACCCTGGGCCCCGGCCCTGACCCTAAAACAACCCTAACCCTGGGCCCCGGCCCTGACCCTAAAACAACCCTAACCCTGGGCCCCGGCCCTGACCCTAAAACAACGCTAACCCTGAGCCCCGGCCCTGACCCTAAAACAACCCTAAACCTGGGCCCCGGCCCTGACCCTAAAACATGCCTAACCCTGGGCCCTGGCCCTGACCCTGAAACAAACCTAACCCTGGGCCGTGGCCCAAATTGTAATGAGGTCTGTTGGGCAAAATTCCATATAAGCATAGTATCAATTAATAAAGCAAATCGTGATAAATTAGTACGATTGACTTTCTGGAGTTTCTGACAATAAAAGTAAGGAAAGTGCAGAACACAAAGACAGAGAGTAAAAAGAGAAATTAGGAAAGCATTCTACATGTTTAATAGGAAGACACTGGCCGTGTTCGTGCAGCGGCAGTATGTCGTGACATGACATACTTTGGAGAGAAGTTAACAGATGAGGAAGTTGATAAAAATCGTCAGAGGACCAAAATACTGGTAGCGACACTCAAGGAAACCACGAAATTTCCATAACTTATGTCAGCAAAGTGGGAATATTGTACAGTGTGTGTTGAAGTTCCTATACAACATTGTTTATCTGCCGTTTGTTTGTTTGTAAGCAATGTATATACTAACAGTTCTTCTTGCTGTCAAAAGAATATGTGTGAATAAGTCATTTTAACTTATTCTTCTGTTTTTCTTTTATCTTCCTGCCATCATCCCACAGCCTTACTTTAGAAATTTTTTCTTTAGAAAATTGAACAAGTGCCCCTTGTGGTGGCACATACCTCGAGGATGGGAGGCAGGGGTGGAAGGGTCACTTGAGGCCATTAGTTTGACAGCAGCCTGGCCAACAAAGTGAGACCCCATGTCTGCAAAACAATTTAAAAATTAGCCAAGTATCGTCATGTATACCTACAGTCCCAGCTACCTCAACTTACGGAGAAACTTCAGGGCCTAGAGAGAAGGCTGGGCGGCAGGAGCTGGGTCTAAAGAGGCCATTGGAACGATGGAGCTGTGCCTGTGGAGGCTGTTGTGAGGCAATAGGCTCATCTGCGGAGACTGCCGTGAGGTAGGCTATGGGCCTAAATAGGCCATTGTGAGTCATGAGCTTGGTCTGTAGAGGCTGACTGGAGAGAGTTCTGGGCCTGGCGAGGCTGCCGGGAGGTAGGAGCTGGGCCAAAAGATTTAAGCACATTTACGTTTATTAGGCACTTCATTTCCATTATTACACTGGAATATATAATAAAATAATTATAGAACTCACCATAATGTAGAATCAGTGGGCGTGTTAAGCTTGTTTTCCTGAAACTGGATGGTCCCACCTGAGCGTGATGGGAGAAAGTGACAGATCAATAGGTATTAGATTCTCATAAGCACAGCGCAACCTAGATCCCTCACATGCACGGTTCACAACAGGGTGCGTTCTCCTATGAGAATCTAATGCTGCTGCTCATCTGAGAAGGTGGAGCTCAGGCGGGAATGTGAGCAAAGGGGAGTGGCTGTAAATACAGACGAAGCTTCCCTCACTCCCTCACTCGACACCACTCACCTGCTGTGTGGCTCCTTACGGCTCCATGGCTCAGGGGTTGGGGACCCCTGCTCAAGTGCATCCAAAGCGACCCTTCCCACACCAGTCTTCATAGTAGTCAAGTGCAGCAACCACTTAGCTCCCAAGGCGTGTGCCTCAGCTGGCATTTCATCACAATCAACAATAAGTGGTAGCTTGAGTCGTTGTGAGGTCTCTTCCTGGAAATCACCCTAACCCTGGGCCCCGGGCCCTGACCCTAAAACCCTAACCCTGGGCCCCGGTCCCTGACCCTGAAGCCCTAACCCTGGGCCCCGGGCCCGGACCCTGAAGCCCTCACCCTGGGCCCCGGGCCCTGACCCTGAAGCCCTAACCCTGGGCCCCGGTCCCTGACCCTGAAGCCCTAACCCTGGGCCCCGGGCCCTGACCCTGAAGCCCTAACCCTGGGCCCCGGGCCCTGACCCTGAAGCCCTAACCCTGGGCCCCGGGCCCTGACCCTGAAGCCCTAACCCTGGGCCCCGGGCCCTGACCGTGAAGCCCAAACCCTGGGCCCCGGGCCCTGACCCTGAAGCCCAAACCCTGGGCCCCGGGCCCTGACCCTGAAGCCCAAACCCTGGGCCCCGGCCCTGACCCTGAAGCCCTAACCCTGGGCCCCGGGCCCTGACCCTGAAGCCCTAACACTGGGCCCCGGGCCCTGACCCTGAAGCCCTAACCCTGGGCCCCGGGCCCTGTCCCTGAAGCCCTAACCCTGGGCCCCGGGCCCTGTCCCTGAAGCCCTAACCCTGGGCCCCAGGCCCTGACCCTAAAGCCCTAACCCTGGGCCCCGGGCCCTGACCCTAAAGCCCTAACCCTGGGCCCCGGGCCCTGGCCCTAAAGCCCTAACCGTGGGCCCCGGGCCCTGGCCATAAATCCCTAACCCTGGCCCCGGGCCCTGGCCCTAAAGCCCTAACCCTGGGCCCCAGGCACTGACCCTAAAACCCTAACCCTGGGCCCCGGGCCCTGACCCTAAAACCCTAACCCTGGGCCCTGTCCCTAAAACCCTAACCCTGGGCCCTGACCCTAAAACCCTAACCCTGGGCCCTGACCCTAAAACCCTAACCCTGGGCCCTGACCCTAAAACCCTAACCCTTCGCCCTTACCCTAAAACCCTAACCCTTCGCCCTTACCCTAAAACCCTAACCCTAACCCTAGTGAGCCTAGACCACACATTGCACTCCAGCCTGGGTGACAGAGCATGACTCTGTCTCAAAAAAAAAAAAAAGAAAAAAAGACAGAGAAAAGAAAGCCAACAAGACACCATTAGGCAACCCATTGTCAGGTTATGGGAGTTTGAAAAGGAAAGTAGAGAAAGGAGAAGAAAGCTTATTTAAAGAATGGCTGAAGACTGCCTAAATCGTGGGAAAGATTTAGACATCTAAATCCATGAAGCTTAAAGATTCCTGAAGAGGTTCAAACCAAATAGATACTCACCAAGTCACAATATAATCAAATAGTCAAAAGTTAAAGAAACTTTGCAGGTCAGGACAGAATCGAATAATACATTCAAAGTGCTGAAAGAAAAAAAGTGCCAGCAACTAATACTATGTCTGACAAAGCTGTCCTTCAGAAAGAAAAAAGAAATAACGTGCTTCCTCGACAAACAAAGCTGAGGGCATTCAGGACCACTAGGTCTACCTTAAAAAAATGCTTAACGGAGTTTTTCAAGTAAAAATGAATGAAGTTGGGAGCAGTGGCTCATGCCCGTAATCCCATTTTGGGAGGCTGAGGTGGGTGGATCACCTGAGGTCGGGAGGTCAAGACCAGCCTGGCCAACATGGCAAAACCCCACCCCCAGTAAAAATACAAAAAATTAGCCAGGTATGAAGGCCACTGAGATCGTGCCACTGCACTCCAGCCTGGGTGACAAGAGTCAAACTACATTTCAAAAACAAAAAAACAAACAAAAAAAAACAAAACTTGAGGCCTGGTCTTCTGCTCCTCTCCAACCCCCACTTCTCTGGGCCCAAGCCACCTGGGCTGAGGAGGGGGTGAGGTGTGAGCTCCTGCCAGGAACTCCCTGCCCGGACCAAGTACTCGGCCCCCAGGCCTGCATTCAGTGAGGCCTCCCGTGGCGTCAGCATGTTCGTGTGGAGGAATGTGGAAGGTCACTCTGTGGCCGTGTTCCCCTGGTACTCCATCCCCTTCCTGACCCCTCCCTGCAGCCACACGAGGCCCAGCAACCTGCCAGTTACTCAGTGGCCTCCAACCAGAGAAAACAACCTGCCAAGTTGGCAGCTGTTGCTCATGAGCATCCACCAGGTGGCACAGGGAGTGTTGACCCTGGGCGGCCCCCTGGAGCCACCTGCCCTGAAAGCCCAGGGCCCGCAACCCCACACACTTTGGGGGTGGTGGAACCTGTTAAAAGCTCACCTCCCACCATGGAGGAGGAGCCCTGGGCCCCTCAGGGGAGTCCCTGCTGGACAGTGAGACAGAGAATGACCATGATGATGCTTTCCTCTCCATCATGTCTCCTGACACCCAGTTGCCTCTACCACTCAGATGATGTCAGGCCCAGTCCCTCAGTGCCCTGCGCAAGGAACAGGACTCATCTTCTGAGAAGGATGGACGCAGCCCCAACAAATGGGACAAGGACCACATCGGTGGCCCATGAGTGGCGGTCATGATCTTCAGCAAGCGGCACCAGGCCCTGGCAGGGCGCACCAGGGTCACTCCAACCAGGATATCCGGACCGTCAGCCAGATGCTGACTCTGGCCCAAAGACTTCTACTCAGTATGGAGCTCCAGGCCACTTTGCAGCCCCTGGTGAGGGAGGTGTACATACCATGAATTGTGGGACCTTCAGAGCTTTTCACTTTTCGGAAAATAGCTCCTGTTGGGGCTACAAGATGGAGTGTGAAGAGGGCCTTGGGCCACAGGGAGGTGCCTGTGGACTAGGGGGAGTTCATGCACCCCTTCTTTCCCCAGAGGGGCTGGACTCAGGTGAGTATGGGGGTGGGGGCTCCTGCACTTCGACACAGGCAGCGGGAGGGTTTTCTCCCCATTCCCTCTGCACTCCCAACTTGAGCTATACTTTTTAAGAAAGTGATTCACCCTGCCTTTGCCCCCTTCCCCAGAACAGAACACGTTGATCATGGGCGATATTTTTCATTGTGCCAAACAGTTGCCATGACCGTCATTAAACCTGTTTAACACCAAATAATAAGGAAAATAAAATAAAAAATTCGGGCTTGGTGCAGAAACTCACCCCAAATAAATCACCTACCAAAATATTTACATAATGGTGGAAATATTCCAAAATTCAATATTTTGGGATTTATACACAAAAGATAAACAAATTAGAGGCCAAGAGGCTGCCAGAAGGGAAAAACGGGGCCTGGGAAGGCCGTTGTGAGGAACGAGCTGGGCCTAAAGAGGCCACTGGCAGGCGGGAGCTGGGCCTGCCGAAGCGGCCGAGAGGCAGGAGCTTTGGACTCGGGAGGCCGCAATGAGGCGAGAGCTAGCTGGGCATGGAGAGTCCGCTGTGAGTCCGCTGTGAGTCCGGGCCCGTGCAGGCCTTCGAGAGGCAGGAGGCCGGGCCTGCAAAGGCCCACTGGAGGTCAAGTTCTGGGCCTGAAGAGGCCACCAAAAGTCAAAAGCGGGGCCTGGGAAGGCCGCCAAGAGCCATGAGCTGGTCTGGGCTGAAAGAGGCCACTGGGAGGCAGGAGGAGCTGGGCCTGGAGAGGCTGACTCGAGGAAGTTTTGCACCTGGAGAGGCCGCCTAGAGGACGGAGCTGGGCCCGGGGAGGCCGACTTGCTGCTCTTCCGGGCCCAATTCCAGGCCGACTTGACGACAACTTGGGCCTGCTGGGAGCTGGGCAGGAGCTGAGTCCAAAGACGTTGTTGGGAGGCCAGAGTCAGGCCTGGAGACGCAGCCAGGAGGAAGAGCTGGGCCCGGAGAGGATGCCGGGAGGCTGCAAGTGGGTCTGGAGAGGCCGATTTGAGGAGGCCCGGCCTCCGCCTCCCGCATGGCGGCCTCTGCAGGCACAGCTGTTTCTCCTGGCTGCATCTCCCACCTCCCAGCAAACAAGCTTTTTTGGCTCAGCTCCCACCTGCGTTTGTAGACCCCGAAGTTTCTGCAACCAAGCTCTTCAGACCCACATCCCACCTCCCAGTACCTGAACAGTCCCAGCTCCGGCTGGAGAACAGAGTCTGTAGGCCCCGCGGTTGCCTCCCAGGGGAGTCTCCAAGCCCAGCTCTCACCCCACCACGACCTCCCAGGCCCAAGTCGCTGCCTGCCTCACAGCAGCCCGCTTGCGACCCTGCTCCTCCCTCACGGTGGCCTGTTGAGGCAGGGGCTCACGCTGACCTCTCTCAGCGTGGGAGGGGCCGGTGTGAGGCAAGGGCTCACGCCGACCTCTCTCAGCGTGGGAGGGGCCGGTGTGAGGCAAGGGGCTGACGCTGACCTCTCTCAGCGTGGGAGGGGCCGGTGTGAGGCAAGGGCTCACGCCGACCTCTCTCAGCGTGGGAGGGGCCGCTGTGAGGCAAGGGGCTGATGCTGACCTCTCTCACCGTGGGAGGGGCCGGTGTGAGGCAAGGGCTCACGCCGACCTCTCTCAGCGTGGGAGGGGCCGGTGTGAGGCAAGGGGCTCACGCCGACCTCTCTCAGCGTGGGAGGGGCCGGTGTGAGGCAAGGGCTCACGCCGACCTCTCTCAGCGTGGGAGGGGCCGGGGTGAGGCAAGGGGCTCACGCCGACCTCTCTCAGCGTGGGAGGGGCCGGTGTGAGGCAAGGGCTCAGGCTGACCTCTCTCAGCGTGGGAGGGGCCGGTGTGAGGCAAGGGCTCACGCTGACCTCTCTCAGCATGGGAGGGGCCCGTGTGAGGCAAGGGGCTCATGTTGACCTCTCTCAGCGTGGGAGGGGCCGGTGTGAGGCAAGGGGCTGACGCTGACCTCTCTCAGCGTGGGAGGGGCCGGTGTGAGGCAAGGGCTCAGGCTGACCTCTCTCAGCGTGGGAGGGGCCGGTGTGAGGCAAGGGGCTGACGCTGACCTCTCTCAGCGTGGGAGGGGCCGGTGTGAGGCAAGGGCTCACGCTGACCTCTCTCAGCGTGGGAGGGGCCGGTGTGAGGCAAGGGCTCATGCCGACCTCTCTCAGTGTGGGAGGGGCCGGGGTGAGGCAAGGGGCTCACGCTGACCTCTCTCAGCGTGGGAGGGGCTGGTGTGAGGCAAGGGCTCACGCCGACCTCTCTCAGCGTGGGAGGGGCCGGGGTGAGGCAAGGGGCTGACGCTGACCTCTCTCACCGTGGGAGGGGCCGGTGTGAGTCAAGGGCTCACGCCGACCTCTCTCAGCATGGGAGGGGCCGGTGTGAGGCAAGGGCTCACGCTGACCTCTCTCAGCGTGGGAGGAGCCAGTGTGAGGCAAGGGGCTCACGCTGACCTCTCTCAGCATGGGAGGGGCCGGTGTGAGGCAAGGGCTCACGCTGACCTCTCTCAGCGTGGGAGGAGCCAGTGTGTGGCAGGGGCTCATGCCTCTGGGCAGGGTACCAGAGGCATGGGCATCAACAGGCCACCGTGAGGGAGGAGCTGGGCCGCATGCGGGCTGCTGGGAGGCAGGCAGGGACTTGGCTCCAGATGGCCGCCGTGGGGGCAAGAGCTGGGCCTGGAGAGGCCCCTGGGAGGCAAGAGCGGGACCTGCAGAGGCCGTTCTCCAACCATTGCTGGGCCCGTACAGGCCCCGGGCGGCAGGAATGAGGCCCAAAGAACTTGGCTGGAGAAAGTTCGGGACCTACAAAGGCGGTTGGGAGCTGGGCAGGAGTTGAGCCAAAAGAGCTTGCTTACTTGCTGGGAGGCATGGCTGGGAGATGCCGACTTCAGGACAACTTGGGCCTGCAGAGGTCACCGGGAGGCCCAAGCTTGGCGTGGAGGAGTCCACCGACCGGAGACCATTTGGGTCCTGCAGGTGCCATTGGAGGGCAGGAGCTCATCGTGGAGGGGGCACCGTGAGGCCTGACCTGGGCCTGGGGAGCTTGGCTTGAGGAAGCTGTGGGCCGACCAAGGACGCCAGGAGATGGGTAGGCACTGAGTCCAAAGAGGTTGTTGAGAGGCAGGAGTCGGGCCTGGAGACGCAGCCAGGAAGAGGAGCTTGGCCCGGAGAGGACGCCTGGAGGGTGCAAGTGAGTCTGGAGAGGCCGACTTGAGGAGGTTCTCAGCCCGGAGAGGCCGCCGGAAGGGAAAAACTGGGACTGGAAAGGCTGTTGTGAGGAATGAGCCCCATGGGCCTGAAGAGGCCACTGGCAGGCGGGAGCTGGGTGTGTAGAAGCTGCTGAAAGGTTGGGAGCTTGGCTTGGGGGGTCCACAGTGAGGCAGATGCTGGGCCTGAAGAATCTGCTTAAAAAGATTTAAGCACATTTACATTTATTAGGCACTTTATTTCCATTATTACATATATATAAATATATATACGTATTATATATCCAATATATAATAAAATGATTATACAACTCACCATAATGTAGAATCAGTGGGCGTGTTAAGCTTGTTTTCCTGAAACTGGATGGTCCCACCTGAGCGTGATGGGAGAAAGTGACAGATCAATAGGTATTAGATACTCATAAGCACAGCGCAACCTAGATCCCTCACATGCACGGTTCACAACAGGGTGCGTTCTCCTATGAGAATCTAATGCTGCTGCTCATCTGAGAAGGTGGAGCTCAAGCGGGAATGTGAGCAAAGGGGAGTGGCTGTAAATACAGACGAAGCTTCCCTCACTCCCTCACTCGACACCACTCACCTCCTGCTGTGTGGCTCCCTACGGCTCCATGGCTCAGGGGTTGGGGACCCCTGCTCAAGTGCATCCAAAGCGACCCTTCCCACACCAGTCTTCATAGTGGTCAAGGGCAGCAACCACTTAGCTCCCAAGGCATGTGCCTCAGCTGGCATTTCGTCACAATCAACAGTAAGTGGTAGCTTGAGTCACTGTGAGGTCACTTCCTGGAAATCACCAGCATCCCATTTCCCACTGGCAAAGAGCTCAGCACTGCCCCCTGGGAAACCAAACCTATGCCCAAATCCCATCTGTGTGGGTTTATCTCCTGGGACCCTTCCTAACATATTAGTCAGAGTCCAATCAGGAAGCATAAACCACTCAAAAGTTTAAAGTGGTAAAATTTAATACGGAGAATTATTCATTATAACAGGTGAACAGCATAATGAGAGATTGGCTAGCACAAAGTAAAGAGAACTCTAGAGAATACAGGACTAGCCCAGGCCAGGCATGATGGCTCATGCCTGAAATTCCAGCAATTTGAGAAGCTAATGCAGGAGGATTGCTTAAGGCCAGGAGCTAGAGACCGGTCTGGACAACACAGTGAGAACCTGTCTCTATCCAAAAGAAGAAAAAAGTTAGCTGGGAGTGGTGGTGCACACTTGTAGTCCCAGCTACTCGGAATGCTGAAGTTTGAGCCTGGGAGGTCAAGGCTGCAGTGAGGCATGATTATGCCACTACAGTCTAGCCTGGTGACAGAGCAAGACCCTGTCTCAAAGAACAAAACAACAACAACCATTTACAGACAGAAAAGAGGTAGAGCTAATAAGCTAAGGAAAGATGTTGAAATGTGACAAGTAAAGTAATATGAGGTCTTTTATCTATTTAAAATAATCAAACAAAAAATGACTTACTAAATTATAATACCCTGTGCTGGCAAAGGTGCAGTGAAATGGGCACTTTCTTATACTATGAGGGGTGTTTACATTGTGTATAAGCCTTCCCGGGTAAAGCTTGTCAATTTTTTAAAATAATGGAGACAGGGTCTCACCATACTGCCATACTGCCTCCTCCAACTCTTGGCCTCAAGCAATCCTCCTCTCTTAGCCTCCCAAAGTGCTAAGATTATAGCTGGGAGGCACCCAAAACCCTGTCAATTTACATCAAGGGTAATGAGAATGTCCATTCACCATGACTCACAGTAATCTTACTTCTGGGGAGACAATTCAATCTAAACAAAAGGTCATCTGTACACACACAGTAAAAATCTGGGAGTAACTGAAGACAGAGTTGGTAAGTGAAATAAGAAACAGTTCTAAGAAATTAAACTATGGTATCAATAGGCACCTGATATAAAAGGTCAGTTGATGTTAGCTGCTACTTTTTTGTTGTTTTGAGACAGGGTCTCACTCTGTCACCCAGGCTGGAGTGCAGAGGCCTGATCATGACTCACTGCAGTCTCAGCCTCCCTGGGCTTGAGTGATCCTCCCACCTCAGCCTCCCAAGTAGCTGGGACTACAGGAACGTGCCACCACACTAGGCTAATTCATGTATTTTTCTGTAGGGATGGTGACTCCCCCTTTGTTTCCAAGGCCTATCGCAAACTCTTGGCCTCAAGCCATCCTCCTGCCTCAGCCTCCCAAAGTGTTGCGATTACCAGTGTGAGCCACCACACCTGGCCAGCTGCTACTTTTAGCAATATTATTATTATTCTTCCACTCCATTAAAAATTATTATTTTCAAGGCTATGCAACAGTATGTATCCTACAGCATAATTGTAAAAACATATACAGTTGCCGTCCCTCAGTATACAGAATTAGTTACAGCCCCCCATCTCTGCATATACCAAAATCCATGCTTACTCACGTTTCGCTGTCACCCCTCTGGAATCCACGTATATGAAAAAACCAAATATTAGTTGGGCGTAGTGGCAAGCACCTGTAGTCTCAGCCACGTGGGAGGTTGAGATGGGAGGATCGCTTCAGCCTGGAAGGTTGAGGCTGCAGTCAGCTGCGATAGCACTACTACCCTCCAGCCTTGGACAACAGAGGGAGACCCTGTCTCAGAAAAAAATAAATAAATAAAACACGTAAGAAATTGTAATGAGGTCTGTTGGGCAAAATTCCATATAAGCAAAGTATAAATTAATAAAGCAAATCGTGATAAATTAGTACGATTGACTTTCTGGAGTTTCTGACAATAAAAGTAAGGAAAATGCAGAACACAAAGACAGAGAGTAAAAAGAGAAATTAGGAAAGCATTCTACATGTTTAATAGGAAGACACTGGCTGTGTTCGTGCAGCGGCAGTATGTCGTGACATGACATACTTTGGAGAGAAGTTAACAGATGAGGAAGTTGATAAAAATCATCAGAGTAGCAAAATACTGGTAGCGACACTCAAGTAAACCACGAAATTTCCATAACTTATGTCAGCAAAGTGGGAATATTGTACAGTGTGTGTTGAAGTTCCTATACAACATTGTTTATCTGCCGTTTGTTTGTTTGTAAGCAATGTATATACTAACAGTTCTTCTTGCTGTCAAAAGAATATGTGTGAATAAGTCATTTTAACTTATTCTTCTGTTTTTCTTTTATCTTCCTGCCATCATCCCACAGCCTTACTTTAGAAATTTTTTCTTTAGAAAATTGAACAAGTGCCCCTTGTGGTGGCACATACCTCGAGGATGGGAGGCAGGGGTGGAAGGGTCACTTGAGGCCATTAGTTTGACAGCAGCCTGGCCAACAAAGTGAGACCCCATGTCTGCAAAACAATTTAAAAATTAGCCAAGTATCGTCATGTATACCTACAGTCCCAGCTACCTCAACTTACGGAGAAAGTTCAGGGCCTGGAGACAAGGCTGGGAGGCAGGAGCTGGGTCTAAAGAGGCCATTGTAACGATGGAGCTGTGCCTGTGGAGGCTGTTGTGAGGCAGTAGGCTCATCTGCGGAGACTGCCGTGAGGTAGGCTATGGGCCTAAATAGGCCATTGTGAGTCATGAGCTTGGTCTGTAGAGGCTGACTGGAGAGAGTTCTGGGCCTGGCAAGGCTGCCGGGAGGTAGGAGCTGGGCCAAAAGATTTAAGCACATTTACGTTTATTAGGCACTTCATTTCCATTATTACACTGGAATATATAATAAAATAATTATAGAACTCACCATAATGTAGAATCAGTGGGCGTGTTAAGCTTGTTTTCCTGAAACTGGATGGTCCCACCTGAGCGTGATGGGAGAAAGTGACAGATCAATAGGTATTAGATTCTCATAAGAACAGCGCAACCTAGATCCCTCACATGCACGGTTCACAACAGGGTGCGTTCTCCTATGAGAATCTAATGCTGCTGCTCATCTGAGAAGGTGGAGCTCAAGCGGGAATGTGAGCAAAGGGGAGTGGCTGTAAATACAGACGAAGCTTCCCTCACTCCCTCACTCGACACCACTCACCTGCTGTGTGGCTCCTTACGGCTCCAAGGCTCAGGGGTTGGGGACCCCAACTCAACTGCATCCAAAGCGACCCTTCCCACACCAGTCTTCATAGTAGTCAAGGGCAGCAACCACTTAGCTCCCAAGGCATGTGCCTCAGCTAGCATTTCGTCACAATCAACAGTAAGTGGTAGCTTGAGTCATTGTGAGGTCACTTCCTGGAAATCACCCTAAACATGGGCCCTGACACTAAAACCCTAACCCTGGGCCCTGACCCTAAAACCCTAACCCTGGGCCCTGACAATAAAACCCTAACACTGGGCCCTGGCCCTGAGCCCTAAAACCCCAAACCGGGGTCCCGGCCCTGACCTTAAACAACCCTAACCCTGGGCCCTGTCCCTGACCCTAGAGCAAGCCTAACAATGGGCCCTGGCCCTGAACCCAAAACAACCCTAACTCTGGGCCCTGGCCCTGACCCTAAAACAACCCAATCCCTTGGCGCTGGCCCTGACCCTAAAACAAGCCTAACACTGGGCCCTGGCCCTGACCCTAAAACAAGCCTAACCCTGGGCCCTGGCACTAAAACAAGCCTAACCCTGGGCCCAGGTCCTGACCCTAAAACAACCCTAACCCTGGGCCCTAGCCTGAACCTAAAACAAGCCTAACCCTGGGCCCCGGTCCTGACCCTAAAACAAGCCTAACCGTGGGCCCTGGCCCTGACCCTACAACAACCCTAAACCTGGGCCCTGGCCCTGACCCTAAAACAACCCTAACCCTAGGCCCTGGCCCTGACCCTAAAACAACCCTAAACCTGGGACCTGGTCCTGACCTAAAACAACCCTAAACCTAGGCCCTGGCCCTGACCTAAAACAACCCTAAACCTGGGCCCTGGCCCTGACCCTAAAACAACCCTAACCCTGGGCCCTCGCACTAAAACAAGCCTAAGCCTGGGCCCAGGTCCTGACCCTAAAACAACCCTAACCCTGGAACCCGGCCCTGACCCTAAAACAACCCTAACCCTGAGTCCCAGCCCTGACCCTAAAACAACCCTAAACCTGGGCCCCGGCCCTGACCCTAAAACAACCCTAACCCTGGGCCCTGGCCCTGACCCTAAAACAACCCTAACCCTGGGCCCTGGCCAAGACCCTAAAGCAACCCTAAACCTGGGCCCTGGCCCTGACCCTAAAACAAGCCTAACCCTGGGCCCTGGCCCTGACCCTAAAACAAGCCTAACCCTGGGCCCTGACCCTGACCCTAAAACAACACTAACACTGGGACCTGGCCCTGACCTAAAACAACCCTAACCCTGCGCCCTGGCCCTGACCTAAAACAAACCTATACCTGTGCCCTGGCCCTGACCCTAAAACAAGCCTTACCCTGGGCCCTGGCCCTGACGCTAAAACAAACCCAACCATGGGCCCTCACCCTAAAACAACCCTAACCCTGGGCCCTGACCCTAAAACAACTCTGACCCTGGGCCCTGACACTAAAACAACCCTAACCCTGGGCCCTGACCCTAAAACAACCCTAACCCTGGGCCCTGATCCTAAAACAAGCCTAACCCTGGGCCCCGACCCTAAAAAAACCCTAACCCTGGGCCCTGGCACTAAAACAACCCTAACCCTGGGCCCTGGCCCTGACCTAAAACAACCCTAAACCTGTGCCGTGGCCCTGACCCTAAAACAAGCCTTACCCTGGGCCCTGGCCCTGACGCTAAAACAAACCCAACCTTTGGCCCTCACCTTAAAACAACCCTAACCCTGGGCCCCGACCCTAAAACAACCCTGACCCTGGGCCCTGACCCTAAAACAACCCTAACCCTCGGCCCTGACCCTAAAACAACCCTAACCCTGGGCCCTGACCCTAAAACAAGCCTAACCCTGGGCCCTGGCCCTGACCCTAAAACAAGCCTAACCGTGGGCCCTGGCCCTGACCCTAAAACAACCCTAACCCTGGGACCTGGCACTACAACAAGCCTAAACCTCGACCCAGGTCCTCACCCTAAAACAACCCTAACCCTGGGCCCTGGCCCTGACCCTAAAACAACCCTAACCCTGCGCACTGGCCCTGAGCCTAAAATAACCCTAACCCTGGGCCGTGGCCAATACCCTAAAACAAGCCTAACCTTGGGCCCTGGCCTTGACCCTAAAACAAGCCTAACCCTGGGCCCTGGCCCTGACCCTAAAACAAGCCTAACCCTGGGCCAAGGCCTTGACCCTAAAACAACCCTAACGCTGGGCCCTGTCCCCGTCACTAAAACAAGCCTAAACTTGGGCCCTGGCCCTGACCCTAAAACAACCCTAACCCTGCGCCCTGGCCCTGAGCCTAAAATAAACCTAACCCTGGGCCGTGGCCCTTACCCTAAAACAAGCCTAACCTTGGGCCCTGGCCTTGACCCTAAAACAAGCCTAACCCTGGGCCCTGGCCCTGACCCTAAAACAAGCCTAACCCTGGGCCCTGGCCCTGACCCTAAAACAACCCTAACCCTGGGCCCTGTCCCTGTCACTAAAACAAGCCTAAACTTGGGCCCTGGCCCTGACCCTAAAACAAGCCTAACCCTGGGCCCTGGCCCTGACCCTAAAACAAGCCTAACACTGGGCCCTGGTCCTGACCCTAAAACAACCCTAACCCTGGGCCCTGGCCCTGACCCTAAAACAACCCTAAACTAGGGACCTGGCCCTAACCTAAAACAACCCTAACCCTGGGCCCTGGCCCTGACCTAAAGTAACCCTAACCCTGGGCCCTGGCCCTGACTCTAAAACAACCCTAACCCTGGGCCCTAGCACTAAAACAAGCCTAAACCTGGGCCCAAGTCCTGACCCTAAAACCACCCTAACCCGGGGCCCTGGCCCTGACCCTAAAACAACCCTAAACCAGGGCCCTGGCCTTGACCCTAAAACAACCCTAACCCTGGGCCCTGGCCCTGAACCTAAAACAAGCCTAACCCTGGGCCCTGGCCCTGACCCTAAAACAACCCTAACCCTGGGCCCTGGCCCTGACCCTAAAACAAGCCTAACCCTGGGACCTGGCCATGACCCTAAAACAAGCCTAACCCTGGGACCTGGCCGTGACCCTAAAACAACCCTAACCCTGGGACCTGGCCCTGACCCTAAAACAAGACAAACCCTGGGCCCTCGCCCTGACCCTAAAACATCCCCAACCCTGGGCCCTGGCCCTAACCCTGATCCTAAAACAACCCTAACCATGGTCCCTGGCTCTGACCCTAAAACAAGCCTAACCCTGGGCCCCGGCCCTGACCCTAAGCCAACCCTAACCCTGGGCCCCGGCCCTGACCCTGAAACAACCCTAACCCTGGACCCCGGCCCTGACCATAAAACAACCCTAACCCTGACCCCCGGCCCTGACCCTAAAACAACCCTAAACCTGGGCCCCGGCCCTGACCCTAAAACAACCCTAACCCTGGGCCCTGGCCCTGACCCTAAAACAACCCTAACCCTGGGCCCTGGCCCTCACCCTAAAACAACCCTAACCCTGGGCCCTGGCCCTGACCCTAAAACAGCCCTAACCCTGGGCCCTGGCCGTGACCCTAAAACAAACTTAACCCTGGGCCCTGGCCCGACCCTTAAAGAAGCCTAACCCTGGGCCCTGGCCCTGACCCTAAAACAGCCATAACCCTGGGCCCTGGCCCTGACCCTAAAACAAGCCTAACCCTGGGCCCTGGCCCTGACCCTAAAACAACCCTAACCCTGGGACCTGGCCCTGACCTAAAACAACCCTAACCCTGGGCCCTGGCCCTGACCTAAAACAACCCTAAACCTGTGCCCTGGCCCTGACCCTAAAACAAGCCTAACGCTGGGCCCTCGCCCTAACCCTAAAACAAACCTAACCCCGGGCCCTGGCCGTAACCCTGACCCTAAAACAACCCTAAACCTGGGCCCTGGCTCTGACCCTAAAACAAGCCTAACCCTTGGCCCTGGCCCTGACACTAAAACAACCCTAACCATGGGCCCTGTCCCTGACCCTAAAACAAGCCTAACGCTCGGCCCTGGTCCTGACCCTAAAACAAGCCTAACCCTGGGCCCTGGCCCTGACCCTAAAACAAGCCTAAACCTGGGCCCTGGCCGTGACCCTAAAACAACCTTAACCCTGGGCCCTGGCCCGACCCTTAAAGAAGCCTAACCCTGGGCCCTGGCCCTGACCCTAAAACAACCCTAACCCTGGTCCCTGGCCCTGACCCTAAAACAACCCTAACCCTGGGCCCTGGCCCTGACCCTAAAACATCCCTAACCCTGGGACCTGGCCCTGACCTAAAACAACCCTAAGCCTGGGCCCTGGCCCTGACCTAAAACAACCCTAAACCTGTGCCCTGGCCCTGACCCTAAAACAAGCCTAACCCTGGGCCCTCGCCCTAACCCTAAAACAAACCTAAACCTGGGCCCTGGCCGTAACCCTGACCCTAAAACAACCCTAACCCTGGGCCCAGGCTCTGACACTAAAACAAGCCTAACCCTGGCCCCAGGTCCTGACCCTAAAACAATCCTAACCCTGGGCCCTGGCCCTGACCCTAAAGCAACCCTAAACCTGGGCCCTGACCCTGAACCTAAAACAACCCTGACGCTGGGCCCTGGCCCTTACCCTAAAACAAGCCTAACCCTGGGCCCTGGCCCTGACCCTAAAACAAGCCTAACCCTGGGCCCTGGCCCTGACCCTAAAACAAGCCTAACCCTGGGCCTTGGCCCTGACCCTAAAACAACCCTAACCGTGGGCCCTGGCCCTGACCCTAAAACAAGCCTAACCCTGGGCCCTGGCCCTGACCCTAAAACAACCCTAACCCTGGGTCCTGGCCCTGACCCTAAAACAACCCTATCCCTGGGCCCTCGCCCTGACCCTATAACAAGCCTAACCCTGGGCCCTGGCCCTGACCCTAAAACAACCCTAACCCTGGGCCCTCGCCCTGACCCTAAAACAAGCCTAACCCTGGGCCCTGGCCCTGACCCTAGAATAACCCTAACGCTGGGACCTGTCCCTGACCCTAAAACAAGCCTAACCCTGGGCCCTGGCCCTGAACCTAAAACAAGCCTAACCCTGGGACCTGTCCCTGACCCTAAAAGAAGCCTAACCCGGGGCCCTGGCACTGACCCTAAAACAACCCTAACGCTGGGCCCTGGCCCTGACCCTAAAACACCCCTAAACCTGGGCCCTGGCCCTGACCCTAAAACAATCCTAATGCTGGGCCCTGGCACTGACCTAAAACAACCCTGAACCTGGGCCCTGGCCCTGACCCTAAAACAACCCTAACCCTGGGCCCTGGCACTAAAACAAGCCTAACTCTGGGCCCTGGCCCTGACGCTAAAACAACCCTAACCGTGGGCCCTGGCCCTGACCCTAAAACAAGCCTAACCCTAGGCCCTGGCCCTCACCCTAAAACAACCCTAAACCTGGGCCCTGGCCCTGATCCTAAAGCAACCCTAAACCTGGGCCCTGGCCCTGACCCTAAAACAAGCCTAACCCTGGGCCCTGGCCCTGACACTAAAACACCCCTAAACCTGGGCCCTGGCCCTGACCCTAAAACAACCCTAATGCTGGGCCCTTTCCCTGACCTAAAACAACCCTGACCCTGGGCCCTGGCCCTGACCCTAAAACAACCCTAACTCTGGGTCCTGGCACTAAAACAAGCCTAAACCTGGGCCCAGGTCCTGACCCTAAAACAAGCCTAACCCTGGGCCCTGGCCCTGACCCTAAAACAACCGTAACCCTTGGCCCTGACCCTGACCCTAAAACAACCCTATCCCTGGGCCCTGGCCATGACCTAAAACAACCGTAACCCTGGGCCCTGGCCCTGACCCTAAAACAACCCTAATCCTGGGCCCTGGCACAAAAACAACCCTAACCCTGGGCCCAGGACCTGACCCTAAAACAACCCTAACCCTGGGCCCTGGCCCTGACCCTAAAACAACCCTAACGCTGGGCCCTGTCCCTGACCCGAAAACAAGCCTAACCCTCGGCCCTGTCCCTGACCTAAAACAACCCTGACCCTGGGCCCTGTCCCTGACCCTAAAACAGCCCTCACCGTGGTTCCTGGCCCTGACCCTAAAACAACCCTAACCCTGGGCCCTGGCCTTGACCCAAAAACAACGCTAACCCTGGGCCCTGGCCCTGACCCTAAAACAAACCAAACCCTGGGCCCCGAACCTAAAAAAACCCTAATCCTGGGCCCTGTCACTGAAACAAGCCTAACCCTGGGCCCTGGCCCTGACCCTAAAACAACCCTAACCCTGTGCCCTGGCCCTGACCCTAAAACAAACAAAACCCTGGGCCCTGGCCCTGACCCTAAAATAAACCCAACCATGGGCACTCACCCTAAAACAACCCTAACCCTGGGCCCTGACCCTAAAACATCCCTAAGCCTGGGACCTGGCCGTGACCCTAAAACAAGCCTAAACCTGGGCCTTGGCCCTGACCTTAAAACAACCCTAACCCTGGGCCCTGGCCCTGACCCTAAAACAACCCTAACCCTGGGCCCTGGCCCTCACCCTAAAACAACCCTAACCCTGGGCCCTGACCCTAAAACAACCCTGACCCTGGGCCCTGACCCTAAAACAACCCTAACCCTGGGCCCTGATCCTAAAACAAGCCTAACCCTGGGCCCCGACCTTAAAAAAACCCTAACCCTGGGCCCTGGCACTAAAACAAACCTAACCCTGGGCGAAGGTCCTCACCCTAAAACAACCCTAACCCTGGGCCCTGGCCCTGACCCTAAATCAAGCCTAACCCTGGGCCCTGGCCCTGACCCTAAAACAAGCCTAACCGTGGGCCCTGGCCCTGACCCTAAAACAACCCTAACCCTGGGTCCTGGCACTACAACAAGCCTAAACCTCGGCCCAGGTCCTCACCCTAAAAAAACCCTAACCCTGGGCCCTGGCCCTGAACCTGAAACAACCCTAACTCTGTGCCCTGGCCCTGAGCCTAAAACAACCCTAACCCTGGGCCGTGGCCCTTACCCTAAAACAAGCCTAACCTTGGGCCCTGGCCCTGACCCTAAAACAAGCCTAACCCTGGGCCCTGGCCCTGACCCTAAAACAACCCTAACCCTGGGCCCTGTCCCTGACCCTAAAACAAGCCTAAATTTGGGCCCTGGCCCTGACCCTAAAACAAGCCAAACACTGGGCCCTGGCCCTGACCCTAAAACAACCCTAACCCTGGGCCCTGTCCCTGACCCTAAAACAAGCCTAAACCTGGGCCCCGGTTCTGACCCTAAAACAAGCCTAAACCTGGGCCCTGGTCCTGACCCTAAAACAAACCCAACCCTGTACCCTCACCCTAAAACAACCCTAACCTTGGTCCCTGACCCTAAAACAACCCTAACCCTGGGCCCTGATCCTAAAACAAGCAGAACCCTGGGCCCCGATCCGAAAAAAACCCTAACCCTGGGCCTCGACCCTAAAACAAACCTAACCCTGGGCCCCGACCCTAAAACAACCCTAACCCTGGACCCTGGCCCAGACCCCAAAACAACCCTAACACTGGCCCCTGGCCCTGACCCTAAAACAACCCTAACCCTGGGCCCTGGCCCTGAACCGAAAACAACCCTAACCCTGTGCCCGGGCCCTGACCCGAAAACAACCCTAACCCTGGGCCCCAGCCCTGACCCTAAAGCAACCCTAACGCTGGGCCCTGGCACTGACCCTAAAACAACCCTAACCCTGGGCCCTGATCCTAAAACAAGCCTAACCCTGGGCCCCGAACCTAAAAAAAACCCTAATCCTGGGCCCTGGCACTAAAACAAGCCTAACCCTGGGCCCTGGCCCTGACCTTAAAACAACCCTAACCCTGGGCCCTGGCCCTGACCCTAAAACAAACCAAACCCTGGGCCCTGGCCCTGACCCTAAAATAAACCCAACCATGGGCACTCACCCTAAAACAACCCTAACCCTGGGCCCTGACCCTAAAACAACCCTAAGCCTGGGACTTGGCCGTGACCCTAAAACAAGCCTAACCCTGGGCCCCAGCCCTGACCCTAAAGCAACCCTAACCCTGGGCCCCGGCACTGGCCCTAAAACAACCCTAACCCTGGGCCCCGGCCCTGACCCTAAAACAAACCTAACCCTGGGCCCCGGCCCTGACCCTAAAACAACCCTAACCCTGGGCCCCGGCCCTGACCCTAAAACAACCCTAACCCTGGGCCCCGGCCCTGACCCTAAAACAACCCTAACCCTGGGCCCCGGCCCTGACCCTAAAACAACGCTAACCCTGAGCCCCGGCCCTGACCCTAAAACAACCCTAAACCTGGGCCCCGGCCCTGACCCTAAAACATGCCTAACCCTGGGCCCTGGCCCTGACCCTGAAACAAACCTAACCCTGGGCCGTGGCCCAAATTGTAATGAGGTCTGTTGGGCAAAATTCCATATAAGCATAGTATCAATTAATAAAGCAAATCGTGATAAATTAGTACGATTGACTTTCTGGAGTTTCTGACAATAAAAGTAAGGAAAGTGCAGAACACAAAGACAGAGAGTAAAAAGAGAAATTAGGAAAGCATTCTACATGTTTAATAGGAAGACACTGGCCGTGTTCGTGCAGCGGCAGTATGTCGTGACATGACATACTTTGGAGAGAAGTTAACAGATGAGGAAGTTGATAAAAATCGTCAGAGGACCAAAATACTGGTAGCGACACTCAAGGAAACCACGAAATTTCCATAACTTATGTCAGCAAAGTGGGAATATTGTACAGTGTGTGTTGAAGTTCCTATACAACATTGTTTATCTGCCGTTTGTTTGTTTGTAAGCAATGTATATACTAACAGTTCTTCTTGCTGTCAAAAGAATATGTGTGAATAAGTCATTTTAACTTATTCTTCTGTTTTTCTTTTATCTTCCTGCCATCATCCCACAGCCTTACTTTAGAAATTTTTTCTTTAGAAAATTGAACAAGTGCCCCTTGTGGTGGCACATACCTCGAGGATGGGAGGCAGGGGTGGAAGGGTCACTTGAGGCCATTAGTTTGACAGCAGCCTGGCCAACAAAGTGAGACCCCATGTCTGCAAAACAATTTAAAAATTAGCCAAGTATCGTCATGTATACCTACAGTCCCAGCTACCTCAACTTACGGAGAAACTTCAGGGCCTAGAGAGAAGGCTGGGCGGCAGGAGCTGGGTCTAAAGAGGCCATTGGAACGATGGAGCTGTGCCTGTGGAGGCTGTTGTGAGGCAGTAGGCTCATCTGCGGAGACTGCCGTGAGGTAGGGTATGGGCCTAAATAGGCCATTGTGAGTCATGAGCTTGGTCTGTAGAGGCTGACTGGAGAGAGTTCTGGGCCTGGCGAGGCTGCCGGGAGGTAGGAGCTGGGCCAAAAGATTTAAGCACATTTACGTTTATTAGGCACTTCATTTCCATTATTACACTGGAATATATAATAAAATAATTATAGAACTCACCATAATGTAGAATCAGTGGGCGTGTTAAGCTTGTTTTCCTGAAACTGGATGGTCCCACCTGAGCGTGATGGGAGAAAGTGACAGATCAATAGGTATTAGATTCTCATAAGAACAGCGCAACCTAGATCCCTCACATGCACGGTTCACAACAGGGTGCGTTCTCCTATGAGAATCTAATGCTGCTGCTCATCTGAGAAGGTGGAGCTCAAGCGGGAATGTGAGCAAAGGGGAGTGGCTGTAAATACAGACGAAGCTTCCCTCACTCCCTCACTCGACACCACTCACCTGCTGTGTGGCTCCTTACGGCTCCAAGGCTCAGGGGTTGGGGACCCCAACTCAACTGCATCCAAAGCGACCCTTCCCACACCAGTCTTCATAGTAGTCAAGGGCAGCAACCACTTAGCTCCCAAGGCATGTGCCTCAGCTAGCATTTCGTCACAATCAACAGTAAGTGGTAGCTTGAGTCATTGTGAGGTCACTTCCTGGAAATCACCCTAAACATGGGCCCTGACACTAAAACCCTAACCCTGGGCCCTGACCCTAAAACCCTAACCCTGGGCCCTGACAATAAAACCCTAACACTGGGCCCTGGCCCTGAGCCTAAAACCCCAAACCGGGGTCCCGGCCCTGACCTTAAACAACCCTAACCCTGGGCCCTGTCCCTGACCCTAAAGCAAGCCTAACCCTGGGCCCTGGCCCTGAACCCAAAACAACCCTAACTCTGGGCCCTGGCCCTGACCCTAAAACAACCCAATCCCTTGGCGCTGGGCCTGACCCTAAAACAAGCCTAACACTGGGCCCTGGCCCTGACCCTAAAACAAGCCTAACCCTGGGCCCTGGCACTAAAACAAGCCTAACCCTGGGCCCAGGTCCTGACCCTAAAACAACCCTAACCCTGGGCCCTAGCCCTGAACCTAAAACAAGCCTAACCCTGGGCCCCGGTCCTGACCCTAAAACAAGCCTAACCATGGGCCCTGGCCCTGACCCTACAACAACCCTAAACCTGGGCCCTGGCCCTGACCCTAAAACAACCCTAACCCTAGGCCCTGGCCCTGACCTTAAAACAACCCTAAACCTGGGACCTGGTCCTGACCTAAAACAACCCTAAACCTAGGCCCTGGCCCTGACCTAAAACAACCCTAAACCTGGGCCCTGGCCCTGACCCTAAAACAACCCTAACCCTGGGCCCTCGCACTAAAACAAGCCTAAGCCTGGGCCCAGGTCCTGACCCTAAAACAACCCTAACCCTGGAACCCGGCCCTGACCCTAAAACAACCCTAACCCTGAGTCCCAGCCCTGACCCTAAAACAACCCTAAACCTGGGCCCCGGCCCTGACCCTAAAACAACCCTAACCCTGGGCCCTGGCCCTGACCCTAAAACAACCCTAACCCTGGGCCCTGGCCAAGACCCTAAAGCAACCCTAAACCCGGGCCCTGGCCCTGACCCTAAAACAAGCCTAACCCTGGGCCCTGGCCCTGACCCTAAAACAAGCCTAACCCTGGGCCCTGACCCTGACCCTAAAACAACACTAACACTGGGACCTGGCCCTGACCTAAAACAACCCTAACCCTGCGCCCTGGCCCTGACCTAAAACAAACCTATACCTGTGCCCTGGCCCTGACCCTAAAACAAGCCTTACCCTGGGCCCTGGCCCTGACGCTAAAACAAACCCAACCCTGGGCCCTCACCCTAAAACAACCCTAACCCTGGGCCCTGACCCTAAAACAACTCTGACCCTGGGCCCTGACACTAAAACAACCCTAACCCTGGGCCCTGACCCTAAAACAACCCTAACCCTGGGCCCTGATCCTAAAACAAGCCTAACCCTGGGCCCCGACCCTAAAAAAACCCTAACCCTGGGCCCTGGCACTAAAACAACCCTAACCCTGGGCCCTGGCCCTGACCTAAAACAACCCTAAACCTGTGCCCTGGCCCTGACCCTAAAACAAGCCTTACCCTGGGCCCTGGCCCTGACGCTAAAACAAACCCAACCTTTGGCCCTCACCTTAAAACAACCCTAACCCTGGGCCCTGACCCTAAAACAACCCTGACCCTGGGCCCTGACCCTAAAACAACCCTAACCCTCGGCCCTGACCCTAAAACAACCCTAACCCTGGGCCCTGACCCTAAAACAAGCCTAACCCTGGGCCCTGGCCCTGACCCTAAAACAAGCCTAACCGTGGGCCCTGGCCCTGACCCTAAAACAACCCTAACCCTGGGACCTGGCACTACAACAAGCCTAAACCTCGGCCCAGGTCCTCACCCTAAAACAACCCTAACCCTGGGCCCTGGCCCTGACACTAAAACAACCCTAACCCTGCGCACTGACCCTGAGCCTAAAATAACCCTAACCCTGGGCCGTGGCCAATACCCTAAAACAAGCCTAACCTTGGGCCCTGGCCTTGACCCTAAAACAAGCCTAACCCTGGGCCCTGGCCCTGACCCTAAAACAAGCCTAACCCTGGGCCAAGGCCTTGACCCTAAAACAACCCTAACGCTGGGCCCTGTCCCCGTCACTAAAACAAGCCTAAACTTGGGCCCTGGCCCTGACCCTAAAACAACCCTAACCCTGCGCCCTGGCCCTGAGCCTAAAATAAACCTAACCCTGGGCCGTGGCCCTTACCCTAAAACAAGCCTAACCTTGGGCCCTGGCCTTGACCCTAAAACAAGCCTAACCCTGGGCCCTGGCCCTGACCCTAAAACAAGCCTAACCCTGGGCCCTGGCCCTGACCCTAAAACAACCCTAACCCTGGGCCCTGTCCCTGTCACTAAAACAAGCCTAAACTTGGGCCCTGGCCCTGACCCTAAAACAAGCCTAACCCTGGGCCCTGGCCCTGACCCTAAAACAAGCCTAACACTGGGCCCTGGTCCTGACCCTAAAACAACCCTAACCCTGGGCCCTGGCCCTGACCCTAAAACAACCCTAAACTAGGGACCTGGCCCTAACCTAAAACAACCCTAACCCTGGGCCCTGGCCCTGACCTAAAGTAACCCTAACCCTGGGCCCTGGCCCTGACTCTAAAACAACCCTAACCCTGGGCCCTAGCACTAAAACAAGCCTAAACCTGGGCCCAAGTCCTGACCCTAAAACCACCCTAACCCGGGGCCCTGGCCCTGACCCTAAAACAACCCTAAACCAGGGCCCTGGCCTTGACCCTAAAACAACCCTAACCCTGGGCCCTGGCCCTGAACCTAAAACAAGCCTAACCCTGGGCCCTGGCCCTGACCCTAAAACAACCCTAACCCTGGGCCCTGGCCCTGACCCTAAAACAGGCCTAACCCTGGGACCTGGCCGTGACCCTAAAACAAGCCTAACCCTGGGACCTGGCCGTGACCCTAAAACAACCCTAACCCTGGGACCTGGCCCTGACCCTAAAACAAGACAAACCCTGGGCCCTCGCCCTGACCCTAAAACATCCCCAACCCTGGGCCCTGGCCCTAACCCTGACCCTAAAACAACCCTAACCATGGTCCCTGGCTCTGACCCTAAAACAAGCCTAACCCTGGGCCCCGGCCCTGACCCTAAGACAACCCTAACCCTGGGCCCCGGCCCTGACCCTGAAACAACCCTAACCCTGGACCCCGGCCCTGACCATAAAACAACCCTAACCCTGAGCCCCGGCCCTGACCCTAAAACAACCCTAAACCTGGGCCCCGGCCCTGACCCTAAAACAACCCTAACCCTGGGCCCTGGCCCTGACCCTAAAACAACCCTAACCCTGGGCCCTGGCCCTCACCCTAAAACAACCCTAACCCTGGGCCCTGGCCCTGACCCTAAAACAGCCCTAACCCTGGGCCCTGGCCGTGACCCTAAAACAAACTTAACCCTGGGCCCTGGCCCGACCCTTAAAGAAGCCTAACCCTGGGCCCTGGCCCTGACCCTAAAACAGCCATAACCCTGGGCCCTGGCCCTGACCCTAAAACAAGCCTAACCCTGGGCCCTGGCCCTGACCCTAAAACAACCCTAACCCTGGGACCTGGCCCTGACCTAAAACAACCCTAACCCTGGGCCCTGGCCCTGACCTAAAACAACCCTAAACCTGTGCCCTGGCCCTGACCCTAAAACAAGCCTAACGCTGGGCCCTCGCCCTAACCCTAAAACAAACCTAACCCCGGGCCCTGGCCGTAACCCTGACCCTAAAACAACCCTAAACCTGGGCCCTGGCTCTGACCCTAAAACAAGCCTAACCCTTGGCCCTGGCCCTGACACTAAAACAACCCTAACCATGGGCCCTGTCCCTGACCCTAAAACAAGCCTAACGCTCGGCCCTGGTCCTGACCCTAAAAAAAGCCTAACCCTGGGCCATGGCCCTGACCCTAAAACAACCCTAACCCTGGGCCCTGGCCCTGACCCTAAAACATCCCTAACCCTGGGACCTGGCCCTGACCTAAAACAACCCTAACCCTGGGCCCTGGCCCTGACCTAAAACAACCCTAAACCTGTGCCCTGGCCCTGACCCTAAAACAAGCCTAACCCTGGGCCCTCGCCCTAACCCTAAAACAAACCTAAACCTGGGCCCTGGCCGTAACCCTGACCCTAAAACAACCCTAACCCTGGGCCCAGGCTCTGACACTAAAACAAGCCTAACCCTGGCCCCAGGTCCTGACCCTAAAACAATCCTAACCCTGGGCCCTGGCCGTGACCCTAAAGCAACCCTAAACCTGGGCCCTGACCCTGAACCTAAAACAACCCTGACGCTGGGCCCTGGCCCTTACCCTAAAACAAGCCTAACCCTGGGCCCTGGCCCTGACCCTAAAACAAGCCTAACCCTGGGCCCTGGCCCTGACCCTAAAACAAGCCTAACCCTGGGCCTTGGCCCTGACCCTAAAACAACCCTAACCGTGGGCCCTGGCCCTGACCCTAAAACAAGCCTAACCCTGGGCCCTGGCCCTGACCCTAAAACAACCCTAACCCTGGGTCCTGGCCCTGACCCTAAAACAACCCTATCCCTGGGCCCTCGCCCTGACCCTATAACAAGCCTAACCCTGGGCCCTGGCCCTGACCCTAAAACAACCCTAACCCTGGGCCCTCGCCCTGACCGTAAAACAAGCCTAACCCTGGGCCCTGGCCCTGACCCTAGAATAACCCTAACGCTGGGACCTGTCCCTGACCCTAAAACAAGCCTAACCCTGGGCCCTGGCCCTGAACCTAAAACAAGCCTAACCCTGGGACCTGTCCCTGACCCTAAAAGAAGCCTAACCCGGGGCCCTGGCACTGACCCTAAAACAACCCTAACGCTGGGCCCTGGCCCTGACCCTAAAACACCCCTAAACCTGGGCCCTGGCCCTGACCCTAAAACAATCCTAATGCTGGGCCCTGGCACTGACCTAAAACAACCCTGAACCTGGGCCCTGGCCCTGACCCTAAAACAACCCTAACCCTGGGCCCTGGCACTAAAACAAGCCTAACTCTGGGCCCTGGCCCTGACGCTAAAACAACCCTAACCGTGGGCCCTGGCCCTGACCCTAAAACAAGCCTAACCCTAGGCCCTGGCCCTCACCCTAAAACAACCCTAAACCTGGGCCCTGGCCCTGACCCTAAAGCAACCCTAAACCTGGGCCCTGGCCCTGACCCTAAAACAAGCCTAACCCTGGGCCCTGGCCCTGACACTAAAACACCCCTAAACCTGGGCCCTGGCCCTGACCCTAAAACAACCCTAATGCTGGGCCCTGGCCCTGACCTAAAACAACCCTGACCCTGGGCCCTGGCCCTGACCCTAAAACAACCCTAACTCTGGGTCCTGGCACTAAAACAAGCCTAAACCTGGGCCCAGGTCCTGACCCTAAAACAAGCCTAACCCTGGGCCCTGGCCCTGACCCTAAAACAACCGTAACCCTTGGCCCTGACCCTGACCCTAAAACAACCCTATCCCTGGGCCCTGGCCATGACCTAAAACAACCGTAACCCTGGGCCCTGGCCCTGACCCTAAAACAACCCTAATCCTGGGCCCTGGCACAAAAACAACCCTAACCCTGGGCCCAGGACCTGACCCTAAAACAACCCTAACCCTGGGCCCTGGCCCTGACCCTAAAACAACCCTAACGCTGGGCCCTGTCCCTGACCCGAAAACAAGCCTAACCCTCGGCCCTGTCCCTGACCTAAAACAACCCTGACCCTGGGCCCTGTCCCTGACCCTAAAACAGCCCTCACCGTGGTTCCTGGCCCTGACCCTAAAACAACCCTAACCCTGGGCCCTGGCCATGACCCAAAAACAACGCTAACCCTGGGCCCTGGCCCTGACCCTAAAACAAACCAAACCCTGGGCCCCGAACCTAAAAAAACCCTAATCCTGGGCCCTGTCACTGAAACAAGCCTAACCCTGGGCCCTGGCCCTGACCCTAAAACAACCCTAACCCTGTGCCCTGGCCCTGACCCTAAAACAAACAAAACCCTGGGCCCTGGCCCTGACCCTAAAATAAACCCAACCATGGGCACTCACCCTAAAACAACCCTAACCCTGGGCCCTGACCCTAAAACATCCCTAAGCCTGGGACCTGGCCGTGACCCTAAAACAAGCCTAAACCTGGGCCTTGGCCCTGACCTTAAAACAACCCTAACCCTGGGCCCTGGCCCTGACCCTAAAACAACCCTAACCCTGGGCCCTGGCCCTCACCCTAAAACAACCCTAACCCTGGGCCCTGACCCTAAAACAACCCTGACCCTGGGCCCTGACCCTAAAACAACCCTAACCCTGGGCCCTGATCCTAAAACAAGCCTAACCCTGGGCCCCGACCTTAAAAAAACCCTAACCCTGGGCCCTGGCACTAAAACAAACCTAACCCTGGGCGAAGGTCCTCACCCTAAAACAACCCTAACCCTGGGCCCTGGCCCTGACCCTAAATCAAGCCTAACCCTGGGCCCTGGCCCTGACCCTAAAACAAGCCTAACCGTGGGCCCTGGCCCTGACCCTAAAACAACCCTAACCCTGGGTCCTGGCACTACAACAAGCCTAAACCTCGGCCCAGGTCCTCACCCTAAAAAAACCCTAACCCTGGGCCCTGGCCCTGAACCTGAAACAACCCTAACTCTGTGCCCTGGCCCTGAGCCTAAAACAACCCTAACCCTGGGCCGTGGCCCTTACCCTAAAACAAGCCTAACCTTGGGCCCTGGCCCTGACCCTAAAACAAGCCTAACCCTGGGCCCTGGCCCTGACCCTAAAACAACCCTAACCCTGGGCCCTGTCCCTGACCCTAAAACAAGCCTAAATTTGGGCCCTGGCCCTGACCCTAAAACAAGCCTAACACTGGGCCCTGGCCCTGACCCTAAAACAACCCTAACCCTGGGCCCTGTCCCTGACCCTAAAACAAGCCTAAACCTGGGCCCCGGTTCTGACCCTAAAACAAGCCTAAACCTGGGCCCTGGTCCTGACCCTAAAACAAACCCAACCCTGTACCCTCACCCTAAAACAACCCTAACCTTGGTCCCTGACCCTAAAACAACCCTAACCCTGGGCCCTGATCCTAAAACAAGCAGAACCCTGGGCCCCGATCCGAAAAAAACCCTAACCCTGGGCCTCGACCCTAAAACAAACCTAACCCTGGGCCCCGACCCTAAAACAACCCTAACCCTGGACCCTGGCCCAGACCCCAAAACAACCCTAACACTGGCCCCTGGCCCTGACCCTAAAACAACCCTAACCCTGGGCCCTGGCCCTGAACCGAAAACAACCCTAACCCTGTGCCCGGGCCCTGACCCGAAAACAACCCTAACCCTGGGCCCCAGCCCTGACCCTAAAGCAACCCTAACCCTGGGCCCTGGCACTGACCCTAAAACAACCCTAACCCTGGGCCCTGATCCTAAAACAAGCCTAACCCTGGGCCCCGAACCTAAAAAAAACCCTAATCCTGGGCCCTGGCACTAAAACAAGCCTAACCCTGGGCCCTGGCCCTGACCTTAAAACAACCCTAACCCTGGGCCCTGGCCCTGACCCTAAAACAAACCAAACCCTGGGCCCTGGCCCTGACCCTAAAATAAACCCAACCATGGGCACTCACCCTAAAACAACCCTAACCCTGGGCCCTGACCCTAAAACAACCCTAAGCCTGGGACTTGGCCGTGACCCTAAAACAAGCCTAACCCTGGGCCCCAGCCCTGACCCTAAAGCAACCCTAACCCTGGGCCCTGGCACTGGCCCTAAAACAACCCTAACCCTGGGCCCCGGCCCTGACCCTAAAACAAACCTAACCCTGGGCCCCGGCCCTGACCCTAAAACAACCCTAACCCTGGGCCCCGGCCCTGACCCTAAAACAACCCTAACCCTGGGCCCCGGCCCTGACCCTAAAACAACCCTAACCCTGGGCCCCGGCCCTGACCCTAAAACAACGCTAACCCTGAGCCCCGGCCCTGACCCTAAAACAACCCTAAACCTGGGCCCCGGCCCTGACCCTAAAACATGCCTAACCCTGGGCCCTGGCCCTGACCCTGAAACAAACCTAACCCTGGGCCGTGGCCCAAATTGTAATGAGGTCTGTTGGGCAAAATTCCATATAAGCATAGTATCAATTAATAAAGCAAATCGTGATAAATTAGTACGATTGACTTTCTGGAGTTTCTGACAATAAAAGTAAGGAAAGTGCAGAACACAAAGACAGAGAGTAAAAAGAGAAATTAGGAAAGCATTCTACATGTTTAATAGGAAGACACTGGCCGTGTTCGTGCAGCGGCAGTATGTCGTGACATGACATACTTTGGAGAGAAGTTAACAGATGAGGAAGTTGATAAAAATCGTCAGAGGACCAAAATACTGGTAGCGACACTCAAGGAAACCACGAAATTTCCATAACTTATGTCAGCAAAGTGGGAATATTGTACAGTGTGTGTTGAAGTTCCTATACAACATTGTTTATCTGCCGTTTGTTTGTTTGTAAGCAATGTATATACTAACAGTTCTTCTTGCTGTCAAAAGAATATGTGTGAATAAGTCATTTTAACTTATTCTTCTGTTTTTCTTTTATCTTCCTGCCATCATCCCACAGCCTTACTTTAGAAATTTTTTCTTTAGAAAATTGAACAAGTGCCCCTTGTGGTGGCACATACCTCGAGGATGGGAGGCAGGGGTGGAAGGGTCACTTGAGGCCATTAGTTTGACAGCAGCCTGGCCAACAAAGTGAGACCCCATGTCTGCAAAACAATTTAAAAATTAGCCAAGTATCGTCATGTATACCTACAGTCCCAGCTACCTCAACTTACGGAGAAACTTCAGGGCCTAGAGAGAAGGCTGGGCGGCAGGAGCTGGGTCTAAAGAGGCCATTGGAACGATGGAGCTGTGCCTGTGGAGGCTGTTGTGAGGCAGTAGGCTCATCTGCGGAGACTGCCGTGAGGTAGGGTATGGGCCTAAATAGGCCATTGTGAGTCATGAGCTTGGTCTGTAGAGGCTGACTGGAGAGAGTTCTGGGCCTGGCGAGGCTGCCGGGAGGTAGGAGCTGGGCCAAAAGATTTAAGCACATTTACGTTTATTAGGCACTTCATTTCCATTATTACACTGGAATATATAATAAAATAATTATAGAACTCACCATAATGTAGAATCAGTGGGCGTGTTAAGCTTGTTTTCCTGAAACTGGATGGTCCCACCTGAGCGTGATGGGAGAAAGTGACAGATCAATAGGTATTAGATTCTCATAAGAACAGCGCAACCTAGATCCCTCACATGCACGGTTCACAACAGGGTGCGTTCTCCTATGAGAATCTAATGCTGCTGCTCATCTGAGAAGGTGGAGCTCAAGCGGGAATGTGAGCAAAGGGGAGTGGCTGTAAATACAGACGAAGCTTCCCTCACTCCCTCACTCGACACCACTCACCTGCTGTGTGGCTCCTTACGGCTCCAAGGCTCAGGGGTTGGGGACCCCAACTCAACTGCATCCAAAGCGACCCTTCCCACACCAGTCTTCATAGTAGTCAAGGGCAGCAACCACTTAGCTCCCAAGGCATGTGCCTCAGCTAGCATTTCGTCACAATCAACAGTAAGTGGTAGCTTGAGTCATTGTGAGGTCACTTCCTGGAAATCACCCTAAACATGGGCCCTGACACTAAAACCCTA